>NC_141059.1:25999069-26591569 GCF_041138505.1 Cibotium barometz | reverse complement strand
CACACACACACACACATGTATACACACATATACATATATGCTTTCTATTTAATTTATATTTTATTAAAAGATACTTTTTATTCTCTTTCTCTCTCTTTTCACCCTCCCTCATTACATCTCTCTCTCTCTCTCTCTCTCTCTCTCTCTCTCTCTCTCTCTCTCCCATCTCACTCTCTCTCTCAAGCACATTCTACACATAGATGCAGATGTACGCACATGCATGCATACTCTCTCTCTCTCTCTCTCACACACACACACACACACACACGTTGTCGTGCCATGGCACGTCTATGGTGTGAAACCATGCTTATGAGACTAACAAATACAAATCTAGATGCATGGGAATGAGTGCTATGACGAGACATTATATGATGCCCATGTACATATGTTCATATTGTGAATGAGGTTCAATAAGACGAGCTGAGGATGAGTTTGGTCTTGAAGCTTTGTATATGAGTGTGGTGTGAATTATGGAGCCTTATGCTTATGGTAGACCTCGCAGTAGAAAACACTCAGTTACATACTTGGCCTGTGTGGCTATGTAAATGATGGTATGGGTAGCTCGTAAAAGGGCTATGTGAATGATGTAAATGGCTACCCATGTGCATGCATGATATGGACTTCCCTCAATGTGGATGAAGATCTTTTTCATCATCATTTCCAAATCAATGTGACATGGAACTCATGCATAATTTTCAAGAAAGGTACTATAGATGAAGCCCATGATCATCATAAAGAAGCTCCCAAAGTTGCAAAACAATGGGTGATGTAGTGTCTTGAAGCACATACATGATGTTGAAGGTCCCACAAGTTAAGCATGTGAAGGTCTTAGTTGCCTTGGTCGATATATTTGCATAAGAGAAGTAGATACATTATGGGTATAGAAGGTATATAAAAGGGCAGCCTGCGTGGCAGTTACAAAAAGAGAAATCCGAAATTAATGATAAAAAAAAGGTGGCGCATGAGATTTTTCAAACTGGGAAATACGTGAAGATAGCTGCAAAAAGGCGGATGCGCCGATTTCCTTGCGGGAAAGTGATGAAAAACCTGAGAAGCGAGGGGAGGGCATATATCAGAGATCACCGTCTGCAAAAAAAAAAAGACTAGAGGCGCCTTCGAGCAGAGATTTTAATTAAAAACTGCCGGCTACTGTTCATGGCATGTTGGAGTTAGAAATGAAGAGCTAATTGAGTACTACCTAGTGATACGACTTTCATTTAATACATGTACTCAACCTTGCGCGGTCTGCAGCAAATCGACCATATGGAAATTAGCAAAAATCAAGTGAAATTCGCCCTGTTACTTGAATTCATGAATTACAAGGAGATGAAGGATTTTGGCTAGGTGCCATTGTAAAGCGGGATTCCAATGGTACAAGGAAAAATGAGTTCTCGCAGGACTCAATCAATGTAAATAACTTTTTAGCAAATTTTTAGGGATTCTCTAGCTATGGGTCACTGGTCTTTGTAAAAAGCAAGGATTTGAAGCGTGGCATGCGTAGACATGTACAAAATGAACAAAAAAGTCTTGAGCAGTGTGGTCTTTTGGAGAAGAATGAGTTTATTTCAGGGGTGCTTGATGAGGTGTCATTTGTAGATACTATGGATGTGCTTTTTAGTATGGGAAGAGCATGTTTACAGGGTGGAAATGAAATGATAGAGGTGTCATCTGTGGAGATGCATGATATAATCCGGGAATTTGAGGGGGTGGAATGTAAAAACATGAATTGTGAGATGGATGCTCATGTTGATACAAAGTACAAAAACAGTTGCAAAGAAGGTGAAACCAGTTGCCTTGCCTTTGCCACCAGGAAGCAAGGAGAAGATAGATGAAGCCTCTATGCAACCAAATCTCAGAGATCCGAAGAAAATTGGGCATAAGTTTACACAGGAAACTCTAAAAGAGCTGAAGATTGGTGAAAGGGATTTTCTGTTGCCAGTTGAAAAGAAATGCTTTGAGGAAATGCTTGTGAAACATGGGAAAGCCTTTGCTTTTCAGCCGCATGAGATAGGCTGTGTTGATCCAAGTGTAACAGCGCCAATGGTGATCTTCACTGTACCACATGTGCCCTGGAACTTGCGGCCGATTCCAGTACCAAAGGCTCTCTTGCCAAAGCTGATGGAATTACTAAAAGAAAAGATCAGGATGGGAATTTTGGAGCCATCATGCGCTCCATATTCCAACAGATGGTTTACTGTGCCAAAGAAAAATGGGACATTGCGCTTTATTCAAGACATGCAACCTGTAAACAAAGTCACAATCAGGAATGTGGGAGCAGGTCCGATTGTGGATGAGTTTGCAGAAGCATTTGCAGGGAAAGCTATATACTCTATGGGTGATCTGTATTCGGGATATGATCAGTTCCAGCTGGATATACAAAGCAGGGACTTGACCACAATGAGAACTCCTTTGGGATTAGTAAGGATGTGTACCTTACCACAGGGAGCCACCAACTCAGTGGCACATATGATGAATGGAATGAATAAAGTCTTACGAGACTTCATACCACAAATTACTATGCCCTTTTTGGATGACGTACCAATAAAAGGCTGTGATGAGAAAGACAAAGATGGGGATTTGGATTCAAAGGGGTGCCGCAAGTTTGTGGCAAATCATATAAAGGATTGTGATATGATTCTATCCAGGCTTGAAGAAGTGAATCTTACTTTGTCTGGACTAAAATCAGTGTTTGGAGTTGGTGAAATGCTAATAGTGGGACATCTTTGTAGTACTAGTGGACGCCGACCTTGTCCAGCCAAGATAGATGCAATACAAAGAATGAAAGAGATATGCATTAATGTTACAGAGCTCAGGAGATTTCTTGGTGCATGTGTCTTTTATGTTATTTGGATCCCACATTATGCGCATGTAGCAGATCCTCTTTATCAACTCTTGAGGAAAAATCAAAAAATTTTGTGGAATGTAGCACATACTAAAGCTATGCGGAAGTTGAAATATCTGCTTCAATCATCACCTACTCTAAGGAAGGCAGATTATGAGTGTGGGGACAGGCCTGTGATTGTTACAGTTGACACTAGTCCTACTGGGATAGGATGGGCAGTAGGGCAAGATGATGAGGATGATCACAGGTATGTAATCAGATTTGGAGCAAAGGTATTAAGCATTCGACAACGAAAATATCTACAGATCAAGAGAGAGTTATGGGGAATAGTCACTGCTCTAAAATGTGAAAAGGAATATCTTATTGGGGCATCTGTACTTGTGGAAACTGATTGCTTGCCACTTCTTGGGATGATAGCAAGCTGTACCACTCCAGATATTGCTATGCTTAGGTGGATTGCCTATATCAAGTCACTAAATCCTGAGTTTGAGCATATTGCAGGAAAAGATAATCCAGTTGCAGATATGCTATCAAGAGCCAGGTATGAAGATGAAAAAGAGACGATTAGTGACATTAATGATGTGGGTACAAAGTTCTACACTACTGCATATGCAAAAGGGGACCATACTTGCCTACTATCAAATGCACTTGAGTCTTTTACTGAGGAAATGTATGAAGGAGATTGGTTGCTTATTGGTCAATACTTGAGTACTCTGACAAGACAGGAAAGTTGGTCTGACTCAGAATTTAAGAGGATCCACAGAAAAGCATATGGTTATTTTCTAAAGGATGGGTACCTCTGGAAGCATCCTAAGCAGAGGAATGCTATGCCACAGAGAGTCATATGTGATAAAGAGACTCAAGGGAAGCTTGTGAAAGAATTCCATGAGAGTCTCTGGGCTGGACATCGAAGTGTGTGGGCCACCTTTACCAAAATAAAGGAAAAATATTGGTGGAAAGGAATGTACAAGGATATTTCCCAATATGTGGAAACATGCATGGTATGTCAAATGTACTCAAATGTGCGACATCGTGATGGATTGCAACCAACCTACCCACCTGCCATGCACTACAAATGGGTAGTGGATCTAGTTACAATGCCTTTGGGAATTTGGCAGATGCGGTACATAGCACTTGCAAGAGAAGATTTGACAAATCAGGTAGAGGGGCGTGCTCTTAGAACAAAGAGTACGGAAACAGTATGCAAATTTCTCTTGGAAGATGTGATTTGTCGGTATGGTTGTGTTGGGAAAATAACAGCTGATAGGGGTGAGCTAGATGTTGAAGAAGCAAGGGAATTCTTCTCTAGAATTGGCATTAAACTGTCCCTAACATGTGCTTACAATCCTGAGGGCAATGGTAAAAGTGAACGAGGACATCCTCTAATCATTAAAGCTTTGGCTAAGGCATGCAGAGAAAGAATGCGGGAGTGGCCAAGGCTGCTACCATATGCTTTGTGGGCTGACCGTACAACTCATAGCTCAGTGATGACAGGATACATGCCTGCAGAATTAATGTATGGTCAGAAGCCAATAATGCCAGTTGAAGAAGTGGTTCCAACTTGGAATGTATTACCCTGGATGGAAGGATTGAACAAGGAAGACCTCCTTGCATTGCGAATAAGGAAACTGGAGAGGAGGCCAGAAGATGTAGAGCTTGCTAAAGCTCGCTTGAAAGATGCAAGGTTGGAAAATAAAGAAAGATTTGATAGAAGACATAGACTCCGGCCAAAACCTATTGAAGAAGGTGATTGGGTTCTAATGTATGATAGTAGTCTTGACAACCAGTTCACTGTTCAAAGGAAGTTTGCAAAAAGATGGTTTGGCCCTTACATTATCAAGAATGTGCATGGAAATGCCACGTATACCCTGTGTGAGATTGATGGAACAGAGATAAAAAATCTAGTAGCAGGAAAAAGGATCAAGATGTTTAAAAGAAGGCTTGACAGTGATCCTTTTGATTCACAGGGAACTCAGGATGAGAGGCTTGATAGTGATAACATGGATATGGCTGAAGAGGAAGAGGATGATTTTCCTAATAATATTGAGGATGAGGACGACATCCAGATATATGTGGATCTTGGTGATGATTTGGCACATACCAGAGGATGTGCAGGTTTAGAGGGGGTGGATGTCTCTCTCTCTCTCTCTCTCTCTCTCTCTCTCTCTCTCTCCCATCTCACTCTCTCTCTCAAGCACATTCTACACATAGATGCAGATGTACACACATGCATGCATATACTCTCTCTCTCTCTCTCTCTCTCTCTCTCACACACACACACACGTTGTCGTGCCATGGCACGTCTATGGTGTGAAACCATGCTTATGAGACTAACAAATACAAATCTAGATGCATGGGAATGAGTGCTATGATGAGACATTATATGATGCCCATGTACATATGTTCATATTGTAAATGAGGTTCAATAAGACGAGCTGAGGATGAGTTTGGTCTTGAAGCTTTGTATATGAGTGTGGTGTGAATTATGGAGCCTTATGCTTATGGTAGACCTCGCAGTAGAAAACACTCAGTTACATACTTGGCCTGTGTGGCTATGTAAATGATGGTATGGGTAGCTCGTAAAAGGGCTATGTGAATGATGTAAATGGCTACCCATGTGCATGCATGATATGGACTTCCCTCAATGTGGATGAAGATCTTTTTCATCATCATTTCCAAATCAATGTGACATGGAACTCATGCATAATTTTCAAGAAAGGTACTATAGATGAAGCCCATGATCATCATAAAGAAGCTCCCAAAGTTGCAAAACAATGGGTGATGTAGTGTCTTGAAGCGCATACATGATGTTGAAGGTCCCACAAGTTAAGCATGTGAAGGTCTTAGTTGCCTTGGTCGATATATTTGCATAAGAGAAGTAGATACATTATGGGTATAGAAGGTATATAAAAGGGCAGCCTGCGTGGCAGTTACAAAAAGAGAAATCCGAAATTAATGATAAAAAAAAGGTGGCGCATGAGATTTTTCAAACTAGGAAATACGTGAAGATAGCTGCAAAAAGGCGGATGCGCCGATTTCCTTGCGGGAAAGTGATGAAAAACCTGAGAAGCGAGGGGAGGGCATATATCAGAGATCACCGTCTGCAGAAAAAAAAAGACCAGAGGCGCCTTCGACCAGAGATTTTAATTAAAAACTGCCGGCTACTGTTCATGGCATGTTGGAGTTAGAAATGAAGAGCTAATTGAGTACTACCTAGTGATACGACTTTCATTTAATACATGTACTCAACCTTGCGCGGTCTGCAGCAAATCGACCATATGGAAATTAGCAAAAATCAAGTGAAATTTGCCCTGTTACTTTCAGATAAGTGATGGTTTTTTTTATTATTATTTTATTTCACTAACCTACCTACGATTTGGAAAATCGTAAAGTTTATAAACCTTTAAAGGTTTGTAAATTAAGAAGATCTTGGATATGAAGAGTTGTGGTATCAAAGCAACAAAAATACATGGAATCAAAGCATCAAAAATGCAGTAAGGATTCTGGAAATTTGATTTTGTTTTCTACCCAAATGGATTTGGAATGCAAGTCATGGAATTTCTTAGAATCATGTGAGCATGATATAGATATGCCATATATCATCTTTTGTTTGTGAGTTGTTGGAATTTAAAGGCAGGTTTTCAGGTGATAAAGAAACATCTTGGAATGATGGAATTGATGTCACTTGATGTATGGAATGTAAATGGTCACATGTATGTGGGAAATATTTGAAGAATATGTTATGCCTACTGCATGTGATTGGTTTGAGGGATTTGGAAAAAGGAGCCAGTAAATCTATGCTTGGAAAGGGATAGTCACTTGATACACAATTTATGTGCAATCATCAGGCTGAATTCATGGATGTATTGAGGTGAATTTGTACATGTTTATGATATCAAAAATGGAAATGCCTTGTGATCCTTGAAGAGTTATGTGTTTGAGTTTCCTTGTGGAAATCAAAAGCAACTCTCATAGCTAGAAGTCTCGTACTTTCCCAGCGAGACAGATCGTCCACGTCACGACAATGCACGCATGTACACACCGCACATACACTAATCTAAACGCACACTCTCTCCTCCCACACAAACTATCTCCTACGTAGAAATTATCTGTCCCCTCTCTCTCTCTCTCTCTCTCTCTCTCTCATGCACATACACACACTCTCTCTCTCTTTTCACGCACACTCTCTCACATAGAAACTCTCTCTCTCTCTCTCTCTCTCTCTCTCTCTCTCACACACACACACACACACACACACACACACACACACACACACTTAAATAGATTTACACATATATATAATTTTAATTAATTAAATTTTAGATTAAATTTTAATGGTAGGGATGAGTGGTGAGGTGTGCTCACTCTCAAATAAATGCATCTTTCATGTAATCTCTCTCTCTCTCTCTCTCACACACACACACACACACACACACACACACACACACACACACACACAAACACACACACACATGTACACTATTTATATATACATGCTTACATACCTATAGATACACATACATACATAATATATATAAGTGTGTGTATCTATAGGTATGTAAGCATGTATACAAAGATTTCATTGAAAGATGTGAGATGAGATCTTCTTAGATTCAAATTCAAAATTGCATTGGAAGATGTGAGATTTGGCTCCTCCTCACGCTTGAAGGAGGAGTGGGTATTTTGAAATAGCCCCACCTCCTTTGCCCACGTGGAGGGAGGTGGGGTTGTGGTTAATCCTGTATAGATAACTATGGTTTTAGTTTCCTGTTTGTATTTTTGAATTGAGAGATATATATATTTTTTACAGAGTAGAGGCATTAGAGGCATTGTAGTGGCTTTAACGCTAATCTGACCTACCTCATGTGTCAAAACTATTAAAGAAAGGTTCTAGCATGCAAACATCCTTGATAAATTAAATATGCTTAATCTCCATCCAATAAATGGAGCCAACTCATAGAAGAATTGAAAAGTTGAATTTGGATATATTACATTAAGATTTAAGGTTTTTCAAGAATGAATTATTTAAGAATTATCATGAAAATAAACCTTCCCTATAGCAAAGAGGGTTCACTGTTCATGAATTAATGCTTTTGTGCGTGATGATTGATAAGACACAACCAGCCGGCGGGGTGCTTTATTGCATGCTGGGACTAGACCACCGTAAAAATCAAAAGTCATCCCCAGGCACCCGAAAAAGCCATAGCCATTAGCGCTCAAAATCTTTTCTAAGGTTTCTTGCAAAATTTGTGCTTCAAAGAAACAAATGTGCACGTCTAAGAAAAGAGACAAATGTGCACGTCTAAGAAATAAACATACATTGCCATTAATAATGGGATACAAGACATGCAACGTCTCACGCCACACCACATTTATTCCCACTAGTCGCTTGGCCTTACACATGATTTTCCCACATGCTCAAATTTAAGTGCACTTTTGGCCTAAAAGGTCAAAAATGATGGGTTAATGGGATGCCCAATAGACGTTGCAACAACCCCCCACACCCCCAATTAAAAGGATCTTTAGTATTAGTATATATATATATATATATATATATATATATATATAGAGAGAGAGAGAGAGAGAGAGAGAGAGAGAGAGAGAGAGAGAGAGAGAGAGAGAGAGAGAGAGAATTATAATGCATAAACAGACACCATTAATAGATAAACAATGGTGTAACAGTCCTTAGGCTCTCCCAATGTCTTTTTTTTTGTGACCAATAGTAAATATATATATTAACCAGAAAAAGCCAAATACACCAATAAGTCGTTTACATCTGGAAATTACTCAATCCCTCTACTTTTCTCTCCTTACTTCATTTAAAAGATTACAAAGGACAGCCCATCTCTCATCTTCTAGAGCAAAAAACTAGATTGACTCCATGATATTTGATACCCTAGTAATATGCAAGCTTCCATCATGGCCTCCGTAGTACACCCTCGTGGAATCTGTCTTTCTAAAATGTCCCCTTTCTTAGAACATATTTTTACTGTGGACCTAGTCCCAACTGGATTCTCTATGAATGCTACAAAGTTATGGTCAATTTGTTTCACCTTGTGATACCACCTTCTCGTTTCCAGAATCAAATCTAGGTAATCTGATTTTGCCTCCTTCATTGTCATACACCTACAAAAATGAGTCATGGGTTAGGAAAACCTCAGTATGTTTGAGACTCCCCCAGAATAAGACACGAGTCAAGGGATGCTCATCTGCAACTTCATCTAGGCCCTCAATTCTTAGTGTATTCACATTAATCATAGACCAACACATACAAATACATTTGTGCATTACATCTGTCACATTAACACCAACCAAAGAAGCATTTTGAAACAAATGGATACATATGTATACATATACATATATATGTGTATACATATACATATACATATATATATATATGTATACACACACACATATATATATATGTGTATACACACACACACACAAACACACACACACACACACACACACACACACACACACACAGTGTGTGTGTGTGTGTGTGTGTACATATAAAGAAAGGAGTGCTAAATTGATGTAGGTTGACATGCAACTCTTTCAAATATGTATTTTATGTTTGCATTGGTAACTTCTTTTATATTTATGTTTGCATTGGTAACTTCCTCTGTATTTTTATTCGTATTGGCAACTTCCTTCATTGAGAACCTTGTTAGAACCAGATCAGTAGTGAAAATATGGACCAAGAAAAGAGATGTATTGGTGAAACACTCTTCTAAAGGTTGTACAATTGAAACTATGATTAAGGCTTGTATTTAGCTTGGTTACCATATTACCTGGGGATAGTTTTCTTTTGTCATGGAAGATGATAGATAGTCTTTAATATGTGGTTTGCTCAACATGAAGATGTCGAAATTAAAGGTTTTCAGCTCCAAAAGCAAAAAACCTTTAATTTCGACATCTTCATATTGAGCAAACCACATATTAAAGACGATATCATCTTCCATGACAAAAGAAAACTATCCCCAGGTAATATGGTAACCAAGCTAAATACAAGCCATAGCTTCAATTGTGCAACCTTTAGGTAACTGTTTCACCAATACATCTCTTTTCTTGGTCCATATTTTTCACTACTGGACTGGTACTAACAGGGTTCTCAAGGAATAAAGTTACCAATGCGAATAAAAAATACAAAGAAAGATACCAATGCAAACATAAATAGAAAGGAAGTTACCAATGTGCGAACATAAAATACATATTGGAAAGTGCTACCTGCCAACCTACATCAATTTAACACTCTTTTCTTTATATGTATACACACACATATATTAAAGGTGTTCATGCTTTTTAATTTGATGAATATTATAATTTGATGAATATTATAATTGCAGAGTATGGTGTAAGTGCTCACTGTCAAAAAAAAAGAAAAGATTGTACACTTGGGATTTCCATTTGAAGACACATTGAAAGTCTAAAACGCTTCATTTTTTTTTAATGATAATGGTGGAGATACATACTTGCAGTGGTGGAGAATAAATTTGCAAAATGGAGCTATCATATAAGGACACTCTTAAATTTGAAATTTAAAACTATTTTGTAGGCACAGGGACGCTACGTAGGATCACGGTTTCCACTGTCAGGCCTGGCCCAAAGCCTAGCAGAACACCCCATTCAAACCCTTCACCAGTCGTGGAGGCTCCTTCATGGAGCGACTTCTTGCGCATGTAGTCCATGATGAAGAGAACGCAAGCGCTGGACATGTTGCCGTAGTCGGCCAAGACGGCACGGCTGGCATGCATTTTGTGGGGTTTCAGACGGAGCTTCTCCTCCACTTGGTCTAGGATGGCCGGGCCGCCGGGGTGGGCGATCCAGAAGATGTCGTTGAAGTCGTCACGAGGGGCGAGATCATCGACGAAAGCGTGGCGGAAAGCGTCCCGGAGGACATTTCCCATGTTCTTGGAGATGATCCCCGGCACGTCCTTCATGAGGTGGAAGGTGAGGCCCACCTCGCGCAGGTGGCCGTCGATAGCGCCATCGCTGTCCGGCAGGATGGTTGAACCCGCCCACTGCATTTCAAACAAGGGGCGCTCCACGTCCGGGACGGGATCGGAGCCCACGACAATGGCGGCCGCCCCGTCGCCAAACAGGGCCTGGCCGACCATGCTGTCCAGGTGGGTTTCGCTCGGCCCACGGAAGGTGACAGCGGTGACTTCGCTGCAGACCACGAGCACTCTCGCGCCCTTGTTGTTCTCGGCCAGGTCCTTGGCCACCCGCATCACCGTGCCGCCCGCGAAGCAGCCCTGCTGATACATCATCAGCCTCTTCACAGAAGGACGCAGCCCAAGCAGCTTGGTGAGCGCCCAGTCGGCGCCCGGCATGTCCACCCCGCTCGTCGTGCAGAACACTAAGTGCGTTATCTTGGACTTGGGCTGCCCCCACTCTTTAATGGCCTTGATCGCCGCTTCCTTCCCAAGCTTGGGCACCTCCACCACCACAATGTCTTGTCTCACATCGAGCGACTTCTCCCAGTAAGCACACATGCTGGGGTTCTCCTTGAGTATCTCCTCGGTGAGCACCATGTATCTCTTCTTGATACCGGACTTGTCGCCTGCAGGCATGTGCAAACAGCACACAACGTCAAATTCTCACCAATGCATCCTACTACGCAAACCACAAATGATAAAACATTAAGCCAGGCACAGCTAAGCTACTTACACATGCGCTGGAATTTTTGCTTCAAGTCTGTCATGTGATTGCTATTTGTGATGTTGAAGTAGAAATCAGGATAGGTGCTCTGATCAACCACATGAGATGGATTCGCAGTTCCTATGGCAAGAACTGTCGCAGGTCCCTCAGCCCTCTCAACCATTCTAGCTACCAAAGGAGCCATGACTACAACCTGAAGAGGCGGGGATTGATCTAGTAGGCGAGCAAACCCCTAATATCTCTAAAGAGAGCTGTGTGGGTGTTAGCAAAGGTGCCTGCAATTTAAAGAGGGTGACTTGAATGCAGAAAAGGAGACGACGTATGTCGCTTCTGGGCAACGATGGGTCACGATGAGGCCAAGTGGGCAAGGACCAACAGACGGGTGAAAGAACAAGCCACGATGGCACTACTTGTGTATAGTCACTCGTGGGCACAGCATGCCCCTCCGCCCCCTAGACTTTTATTAATTGTGCGCTTTGAGGTGATGTGGCCTTTTGAGAGTTTGATCACATGGAGTTTTCCGGAAACTTTTCTTGCCCAACAACATTAAATCACCATGGCTTGTATAGCCGACTTGTATAGCCGAAACAAGTGTTAACATTAAGCGAAAAACTTTCTTTGTACTTTCAAGTTTCACCTAACATAGATATCTCCTCTTCACCTCCTATTTAATTATGTGGGCCGGCTTAATCAAGCCAAGGTATTGCCTTAGGCACACACAAAAAAAAAGAGGTTAAGCTCCCACAACTCTTCCTTCCATTTCACCCTCCTGATGAAGACCCCTCTTCCTCACTTCCTCCATGCCCATCTCAGAACCTAGTCCTTCTTGACAATTCAACTATGTATGGGGGATTGTGCATGTGCGTGTGCATGTGCGTATGTGTGCGTGTGTTGGAATTGGTACTGCAAAATAAGTGGTTTTTTCAGCAAGAGTTGGCCACTAAAAAGAACTAGCTAGATTCCATGAGTTATTGATATTCCTTTCAAGTATTTCTTCTTGTTGTTCAAAGAACGTGTCCCACCATTTTACATCTTGCTCTCCTGCATACTGCTTTGCCTTCTCGATTAGTGATCTTCTCTCTGTAATGCACCTTTGAAAGTCCATAGCACAACCTACCTTGTTTGCCTCCTTTGCTTCCTTTAAGCTTTCCAAGGGTGCCATTTTTGAAGCTTGCATAACCATGTATGGAATAAATTTGAGAACTTTAAGGCCACCTAAAGGAAGCCACTCTGCATTAGTAGAGAAAATCTTTCTATACAATAAAGTTTGACCACTTTCTTCTACAGGTTTAATCAGAAAGGCATGTTGATAACTTAGATCATTCAACTGCACCAAGCACCTCCTTTTTTCTATCCTTGGCCCATTAACAAAAAACTTGAAATCCATTGTCTCCTTCAAATGCTCTACCAATGGCTTTGCTGTGTAAGCTTTCTCTATAAGTGTCATCACGGTCGGCAAAGTAAATGCTAATTTTTTTGAAAACGTGCTAAACATCTGATCAATGTGGTCATGAGTGTGACCCACAAGTAGAAAATTCACTTTCACTTTCTTAAACACCCCTAAGGAAACCAACATGCTTAGGCATCCAAGAACTATTTGATTCTTATTATCTCTTGCAGTGTTATCTAGCTGCAAATATAATATGCTTGGCAATGCACCTTCCCAATTAGATATCACATGATGAATGATTGTGACGGTTAGATTTGGATCATTATGGATATTTGGATATGTGAAAAAAACCCTTGGGTGAACTTGAGCATTGTATACAAGGCAATCAACCAAATGCATTTGCACAAGTGTGTCTTCTATAATGTCCTTATGCAGCCTAGCAAAAGCGAGGCAAGCAAGTTTTTTTCTGGTCCATTCCATCAATAACTAGCCCAAGGTACTTTTCTGGAGATGAAAAACACTTTCCTCTATGATCCATTCCCTTCCTTCTTTCATTTGCTTGCTCTTCCCTGTGAATTCTCAAAGCATCCTTGACTATCCTTAGCTCATCTAGATCACTTGCAACCTTTCTTCTTGTTTTTAGCTTTGCACACATAGTGCACACACCCATTCAAACTTTTTGTGGGATAGTCACGTTGGCAAAGAAGATTTTCCAAAGCCTAGTAAAATAAGAGTAGCTTGTATATTGCTCTTGTTTAGTTGTCATAGCATCTCTATACAATGAGAATACCTCTGACCTTGTAAAATTGTCAGATAAGTTAAACCTTCCTGTTGTCGGCATACATTTTGCATGATATACTTAAAAAAATAATGAAGCCATGTTAAAGCATTTTGCCCCGTTGGACCTATGGATCATAAAGGATCTAACGGCTTCGGTCTGCCCCATTTTTTGGTCCTACACTTCACCCTCTCAAGCCGTACATTTCCAAGACTCAAAGCAATCTTAAAGGCTGTCCTGCATACCAAATCAGAGCCAAGGCTATATTCAAATTTTCCATGCAAACAAGGTATTAGCAGACCACTAAGAAGTGCATCTTACTCTCCACTGCTCATGTCAAAATAGCGTGTTCGTAATGCCTTTAACTTTTGCAATCCAAACTTTGCTAGACATTCTTGCTTGCAACATTTTGTTTTAACTGCATCCCTTAATTGTCTATCTGCACACAAGAATGCTTTTCACTTCAACCCATGGTAGGTCTTACCTCGATACATTGGAGATGATGTCAAATGCTCAATGGTATCCAAGGCATCATGTTCATCACTACTGTCATTTGTTGCTTGTTGTGGTGTGGAGGCTTTACTTGGAGAAGCAAAGTAAGGACTCCTTCTTGTGCTCGTACCTTCATATGATGTAAAAGATAAGCGTGGTGATTGCCCATGACTTGGAGTTTCCACTTCTCTATCTCTATTTTTAGTTTTTTTAGCCCTAGGAGACAAGGAATAGGATGAGAATGAGAGACCCTTTGAATGTGATGCGGTGGTAGGGGATGAGCTTCCACCCACTTGTGTAGGGGAAATGACCAATGGAAGGTGTCTCCTCATGTCTTTCTCCTTGTCTAACAAATGAGAAATGAGAACCTGATAGCCCATGTGGCCATCATATAGAAAGTCATTAAACTTAATACATAATTAAGGTGGGACTTGATTAAGAAACCCTAGAATTAAAACACTAAATAACTACTATTTCTTGGAACTATGAGGCTACATAAGAAGTTGAGAGGCTCATTTGGTCACCTCGCATTGTGAGAGAGAGAGAGAGAGAGAGATATAAAGAAAGAGAGAGAGCACTATTCAGGCACACAAGAAGCAAAGCAACAAGGAGAGAAAATTGCACTTTCAAGTTCAACCATGGCAAGGTACACAAAATCTCAATCCTTAGAAAGATTCCATTTTCTTCTTATTACTTAAAAGCTTTATTTGTGGTGACATAACATTATTAATATTTGTTTAAACCTATAAGATGTTTTAACTTAGATGTTAGAAAAACTATTATAGAATGTACTTATATCTACCCACATGAATAAAATTTTAATAACAACAACTAGTTTGAAATAAATCTTAAAAGATAAATAAAGTTTCTAATGTATTTTTCTTAAAAGAAACTTTCCACAAAGAATGGACACAGTTTTAGTGTTTTTTATATATCAGGAGAGTAGCACACAATTTTTAAAAATTGTTTGTGTACACAAAGTTGATACATTGCATCAACTTTGGCATAGAATCTTGGTGTTGTGCATCGACTTGATACACACAACATTAAGTTGACTCTGTTTGTGTATGCAAAGTTGATGCAATGTATCAACTTTTAAAAAATTTGTTTATGTATAAAAGTTAATGCATTGCATCAGTTGATGTTTTGTATCAAGTTTCTATATAAACAGTTGATGTTTTGTATCAAGTTGATGCACAACATCAAGGTGGCTTGGCAAAGTTGATGCAATGTATCAACTTTAAGAAGATGCACAACATCAAGGTGTCTTCGCAAACTTGATACAATGTATCAACTTTAAGAAGATGCACAACATTAAGGTGACCTGACAAAGTTGATGCAATGCATCAATTTTAAGAAGTTTTGTTTATTAATGCAAAGTTAATGCATTTCATCAACTTTGTTAAGAAAACAATGTACGCAAAATTGATGCATTGTATCAATTTTTCCATGCAAACTTGATGTTTTGTATTGAGTTGATATACAAAATATCAAGTTTATGTAGCAAAGTTGATGCAGTGTATCAACTTTAAGAAATTTTGTTTGTGTGTACAAAGATGTTGCATTCCATCAACTTTGCCACACAAACTTGATTTTGTGCATCAAAGTGATGCACAACATCTAGTTTGTGTGGCAAAGTTAATGCAATAGATTGCATACACAAACAAAGTTTCTAAAAGTGGATGCATTGCATCAACTTTTCCACATAGACTTGATGCTATACATTGAGTTGATACACAACATGTAGTTGGTGTGGAAAATTTTATGACATGCATCCACTTTTGAAAACTTTTTGTGAATGCAAAGTTGGAGCATTGCATCAACAACAAAGTTGATGCACTGTATCAACTTTTTCACACAAACTTGGTGTTATGCATCGAGTTGATGCACAACATCAAAAGTTGATGTAGTGCATCAACTTTAAAAACCATTATGTAAAGTTGTATAAACTTTTTCTCACAAACTTGATGTTATATATCGAGTTGATGCACAACATCAAGTTTCTATGGAAACTCGATGCACGACATCGAGTTTGTGTGGAGAAGTTGATGCGGTGCATCAACTTTGCTTATATAAGCATGCCAAAAATAGTAAGCATGATATAATAATTCAAAAGCCTCTTTTTTTAACTAGTAAAATCACCCTAAAAGCACTTCAGCCGCCCAAAAAAACCATCGCTTTCTCCTTGGGCACTTTATCGCTTGCGCATATCTTCTTGCTATCCCTTTTTCTACACAGCAGGCAATATCTTTGCTTAATTTCATGCTACGCCACTTCTCTACGTTTTTTATACCACCACACTCTGATTACTGAAATTTGTTGTCACAAAGATGGTGGACAAAAGAGAAGGCGAACTTCATCTAAGGTGAGATCTTCTTCTCCATTCAAACTTTTTCAGTTTTTCTTTTATTTGATTCCATTATAATGCATCCAATTCCCCATGAACTTGATGTAGTGCATCGAGTTTGCATGTAAAGTGAAGGTTGAGAACAATCTACACTCAATCTTCTCCTCTATTATGTTACTATCTTGCTTTAATTAAAGTACACGTACATCTTCTCCCTGCCTTGATGCTAACCTCGTTGTTGTGCTTGTTTAGCCACGGACACTCAAATACAAGCTGCAAAGAAGGCAAGAAAGGAACATTCTAAAAAAACTCCAAAGGAAGCCCAAGCTGCTACTTTACCTAGGAAAAGATCCCTCTTCCAACAAGTGGAGGCTTCACAACAACATGAGAAGAGAGATGGTGTTGCAGGTGTCAAGCATACCAACACAATGTTGGATGCTATTGTAGAGAAAGAAGTACAAATTGAAACTTGACCAGGTTTAGGGACCATTGCCACTTTTCCTCCCCGGGGTGCTGCGACTACTGAAGCCTTCACCCAAAAGAGATTTATAACTTCATACCCATCCTCTTTTGATGAAGATGAAGAAGAGAATTAGAAGGAGGATGATCCTATGTCTATTCCAGTGAGAGCTAGGACAAAGACAACAACTTATTATGTACCCCCAGGAAGAACTCATGGTTTTATAAATGCACCAAAAGATAGACCTCAACTCTCAGTAGGTACATCAATTAAAACTCTTGCTTATCTTCAACATGAGTGGAGTCTTTCTGAGGTCGATGGTGGTCTTTTTTTCATCATTGCTAGGCACTCTAACAAGGGTAATCTTCTCAGAGGTCAAAAGTCTTGTGGCAAAGTGTTAAAGGTGGATTATACAGGGGAAGAGAGAGATGATGTTGTTTCTTTTATTGTTGATGATACGAACAACATTAGAGAGTTTATAGTGAGCCCAAATAATCTTCAAGTGGGTCTTTGTGGTCCTGTGCAACTAACTTGTGCATTGGAAAAAAATGACCATTTTACTGAGCTTAGGACCTTTCTTGACTCCGACTACTGTAGCCTCTAATGTTGCTAGCTTAGAGGTCACCCCTTAAGAGCCTCCAAGGTCTTTTGCACTTGACTCTCATGGGAAAGGAGGGAAACAGAGAGAAATTAAAAGGACTTCCATGTCTACAAGCTCTCCAAATGAGAGGACATCTCATAAAAACATCAATTTGTCAAGAGAGGAGGATTTTGTATCTTCAGATGACAACAAGGAGCTTGACATCATCACTCCTGGTGGTGAGCTTAGCACAGGTGCACTCCCAACTCAACAAAATAAAATAAGGGAGATAATTAAACAGCAGAAACTTGTGCTCAATGGTAGGATTTTAAACTTGCCAATGGAAAAGATACTTTGACCACCTATTGATACACCATCTGGTAGAAGATCAAAGGAGATTAGAGAACCTCACACAGTACATGTCAATAATCTTAAGAAGAAAATGAAGGTCAATCCCCATGCCACAGCAGTGGTCCCATTTATTGTTTTGGTAGACCCCCAAGATTGTCCCAATAAAAATAGCTTTAAAATGGCATTGGGGGCTCACACTCTATTGAAGCTAGGAGGGAACTATTAAAGGAAAATCCAAATTTTCCTTACTACAGCACTGTAGATTACAAAATCTATGTTGCTCTCACAGTTGAAGAGGCAAAACTTCTTGCATGGGATCATAATAATGATAATGACTACTGTGCAAAGATGTCCCAGATTGAGAAAATTTGGTTTTTTTCACCATGAGTTTGAGGAATATGTGGCATGACACCAAAAGGTTGATGGCATATTGCGAAGACAGTGTCTTTTGGAGGTTGGGATTCTTGTGGAGAAAGAGGAGATCTCTTATGGACTCAGAAAGTATGATCCTGTATTTCAGCTTGCTTTTCGTACAAGATAGATTTGGGATCTTCAGAATAGAATCTTTTCAATGTGGGAGAATAAAGCTTTGAAAGGGCAGAAGACCTCTAAAGGGTTAAATGAATCTAGTGGCTTGGCTAAAAGTCGTGGTAAGAAGGTGGACACATCAATTGAAGACCTTGTAGAAGATATGAAGCTTAATCCATGGCGAGCACTTCAAGGAGTGAAGGATCAAACACTGCTAGTTTCTATCTTATCGCGTGTCATTTTGAAGGAGCTATCACTTGATGAAATCTCTTTGGAGCTACAAAAGTAAGTAAAGTTTTTAGTTATTCATTTTTTATCTTCTTGATGTAAATGAAGTATTTATATTGTCTTTACATGTGTCTTATAGCCATAAAGTTTATATGAAGATGCAAGAGGTCATGATAAAAAAAATTAAATTGCACCACTTGGGATGACGTACGTGCAGAGTATCCCCAGTCTAGCTCTCAGACACTTCTGAAAGATTTTTTCTTGTCCTTCAAAGATTGGGTAATATTCTTTTGTTTTTGTATTAAAGATTCAAATGTGATGGTATGCTAGTATTGTTGTTATGTCTTAAGAAACCAGCCACTAAATATTATATTCTTGTATATTAACTTTCTACTAACAACAGAAGCCTCCAACTAAAAAAGGCAAAAAGTCACTCTTTCAAGAAGAATCAGAGTGTCCACAAAACTTTCTTGTGCACCTTGAAAGAGCTCGTCAAGAGAAAGCAAGATGCCTTGTACGAAATGCTACTCCAACTGAAGGAGATGATCTAGAAGAGTTTTTTCTTCCTCGACAAGAAAGTAAAGCAGCATCCTATAAAGTGATTTGTGGGGATGTAAATAATCTTCAGAATATCATTCTAAAGAAAGATTACAGTCTTGTTATTGCTGATATCCCATATGGTTTGAATATGAGTGGTTCTACGAATGATGAGAGAGCATATACCTATCAAGAAATTCAAAAGATGTTACAAAATTTTAAAGTAGTAACTACATCGAATATGTGGAGATTTGTGATCTTTCATAGCACTAGTCAAGCTGCATCAGTATAACTGCAACTCTGAGAAAAGAAGCACATGGTCTGGAGTCTCTTGTTTGGTATGGTTTCAAGAACTTATGTTTTTAGTTTCTTTTCATTATTATTCAAACACTTTAAATTTATGTTTCACTAGATTTGATTGTAGGGTCAAAACATATATAGATCATGTTCCTGGTTTTTGTTTCAAAAGTTCCTTTGAAATGATCACGGTTGGCTATTGGGAGATGACATTGAGCAAAGACGTGTTAAAGCACATGCCAATGAGTCTAGATGCTCCAATGTGCTTTCTTTTCCCGCAGTAACTAGAAAACTAAGGCATGTGACTGAGTCCAAAGTCTTGGTGAATCCCTACCAAAAGCCTCAATGCTTGATTAATCTCGTTTGATCGACCTATTTTCTATGCCAGGTGATTGGATACTTGACTTGTTTTTTGGAACTAGTATACACTTATTTTTGCTTTAAAAAATCATATTTAAATATATATTTTTTTATTATTGATTGTATGTTAGTTCTTATATTCATTTTTTTAAAACTGCAGGTACAACTGTTACATGTGCAGTTAAGAGAGAAAGAGAAACTGCATTACAGTTGAAAAGGATGAGATCCAAGCAGCCTTTATTCCTATGCGTGTAAAGGGTGCTATGGAACTGCCAGATGAAGATCAAGAGGTGGGAGTAGTCTCCATTGATGCTAATGAGAAGTTCTAGCCCCAGCATCAAAAGAACCTATGCCTCCCCTCTCTGATGAGCCTAGGGAATTGGCATCTCTAATAGAAAATGAAAATCTTACTTTGATGCTCCCTGGTCCCCAAGGAGAAGAAAATGATCACCAATCCAATAAAGAAGCAGAGGAATATCCAGATCAAGTCCTAGATGTTTAGATTTTTGAGTCTACTACTTTACATAATTTAGTTTATCATGACTCTCCTACTTTACATGCTTTAGTTTATTGCTCTAGAAACCTTCAAGAAGTTTCATCTCATCTTTGTATGAAGAACTTTTATTTCATATTATTTGTATTGGCTTTGCTATTTGGGTTTAGAAATACATTCAAGCCTGATTGTATGGTTTTTTATAAACTATAGAGCTCATGATGTTATCTATTCTAATATTTTTTTATCACTTGTCAAATAATGTGTATATTTATGTATAGTGGTAAACTTTGTTCCAAGAAAGTTCAATAAAAAAGGTCTATTTCATTCATGAAATTTATAAAATAATTTTTAATTTAAATTTTTTTGGTATTTCTTTAAGTTGTGGGGACTTCTTCTATCCCATTTAAAAGTCAAGTTGTTTTTATGTCAAGCATTATTAGTTTATAAATCTATGGAGGTCACCACATGTTCTCTCTTGAAAAAAGTGTCAAAATTCAAGTAGTTTTTTAATCTACACATGGAATTCTAGATGTGCTTTTAAAAAAAGTACGTTTTAAAGCTATTTTAAAGCTTTCATGCATTTTTGGAGGGAGTCGTTTTAGGTAACCCTCGTCAGTTACCTATTTTGCCCACAACAGTGTTATATGTATCGCTAAAAAGATTTATTTTTCTGTTTTCTTGTATAGCTTGAGTTTCTTTTGAGATGGTCTTATACTCGTAAAAACAATCCTTCATAAGTGTGATCTTGAAATGACTTGAAAAATCATTCGCGATGAAAAAATTAAAACAAGAGCATGGAGAAGAAGAAACGGAATGCTGGATCCAATTTGTCTCCTGTTAGATATGATAGCTAGAGTATTCATATCTTTTATTGCTAAAAATAGACTCATGGAGTCAATAATAGCAAGGCTCCACCAAAATTTGGGTCTTCTTAAAATATCTGTGGTTCCTTGTGCACTATAAATTGATTTTCTACACATATATGCTAACCATGGAATATTTAAATCGCCATTACAAATAAAATGCCCAACCAAAGTCCTTATTCATTACATATGAAAATTGGTACATTTTCATAAATACTCCACATGACACCAGGAGACGACACCACTTGTAAACACACCATGCTCAGACACCTCAGTAGATACCCTAACATTGGCAAACACCTATTACTCACAAGCATCAAAGCTACATTGCTTAATAATTAATTGGACTCCTCATAACAAGTAATCCCAACATGATTGCCTTTATAGGCATAAACACATATTAATTTTACTTGTCATAATCGATCCCAACATGATAACACCAATAATACCAACTAAGTATTTACCATGGTAAATCACCTGTAATATCAATAACACTAGCATGGCCCCAAGTATGGTCTTCAAATGCATATCCTAATAACACTAGCTTGTTAGTATTAATGTGATATCACTCATGATACCAACTACTAGCATGGAACAGTGATACTTTAGCTGTTGTATCTTATAGAGTGAAATATCTAACATTCCATTTTCTTAGGTTTACAACAAGTGACCTTAGTTGCATGTTTGCTTATATGAGTCAGTGAGGTTTGGACAGGTGTGGTAAAATCACTCAAGCATCTACTAAGTGTCATCTCCAAAGAGTGTGTAATTAAATGTATAGATTAGTAATATATTGTAAATATATAAAAGGTCTCGATGAAATGAAGTCATAAGGACTACGTTATAAGGAGTTAATTCATGGGAATATATATTCCCATGTTTTCCATTATGTTGTGAATTAGATTTAAGCCATGAAATATATATTTCCACGTTTTCCATTTTTATGAATTCTCCTGGATGGGTTTAGATTGGGACGCCTTTCTAAAATATGGGCTATCTTAGCTTACTTTACACATAGGTGGGTGAGTCTGTATATGTGTGCATCATCTTAATGTTATGGGTTTCGTATGGTTATTTGTATCTTTAATGAGTTAATTTATTAATTTATTGGCATAGTTGATGTAAGTGTAGATTATTGGATTGGACAATGGAAGTGAGCTAGTGGTGGTCTCATGAATATTTTGAGATAATCGATTTTGAGTGTTGACAAATATTATTTGATTTTATGATATAACAAGCACCATTAATTCATTTTGGGGACCATCCATATTTATTGACAATGTATATATATTATTTGGGACATGTGAAAGCTCCCTTGTGCATATTTGATTTTACAAGATATGTATACATTTATATAGTTTTAAGTTCACATCTATTTTTGAAGTAGATTAGCTTGCACACCCAATAAAGCAATTTATTTTTGAAGTAGATTAGCTTGCACGCCCAATAAAGCAAGCTATTTTTGAAGAAGTTGACATATTTGTAAAAAGACACTATTTTGAGCCCCACTTGTTATTTCAAGAAATATATTTAGGTACACTAGGAGGAAGCGTGGGCTCACTTTTATGTGGGGGAAAATTGGATCCAATCTTGTGTCTTGATTGATTATTTATTCTATTTTATGCTTGGTACGTAATATTATGCAATCAATTCATTGGGTTCATGTCAACCTCCCACAACAATGGTATCAGAGCCAGATTGATTACAAAAATTGAAAGTGGTGAAGTTAGAAATCAAGAGGAGGTACTTTCACTTATCAATTTGCAAGAAAATTCAAAGGTTTAAAGAGAAGCATGTCTCTATCCAACTAGATAACAGATCTCCATGTTTCTTTCACCCATGAGTTAAAGAAAGGTGGAAACTACACTTCAAAACCACCCACAACTAGATAACAAATCTTCATGTTAAAGAAAGGAGGAAAATCACTCTTCAAAACCACCTACAAAACCACCCAAAAATCTCAAGTGGTTTTTTTGAATTCTTTCGCTCTTCTTGATCTAACACCACAAATTCTTTTCTCATCTTAGAGGACCCAGAACCAACTTGGCCTTGATCCCTAGCTTCACCTCTCTCCCTCTATGGACGGCACGTATGGTGAAGTTTTTTCCACTAAATTACTTTGATTATTTCACATGCACACTACATGATACTGCCTAGAAGCCTGCTTTGTTAATCTTTAATACCTAAGGCTTTAAAGCTTTAAGAGATAAACGCTTTTAATCTTATTAAAGCTTAAAGCTTACTAAAGCTTTTCAAAAACCCATCCAATTCTCTCTTTTTTTTTAAAAGATCCTCTGCCCTTAATCTCATGGAGAATTTTGCAGATTTTCTATCTCTCAAAATTTTTTCAAAAATTACAGATTGCTTTTTAACTTTCCAAAAAATCATTATTTTTACCCAAAATTCTCCTTTTTGAGCCCAAAAATCTCCTAAAACTACCAAAAAATTATAGAAAAATAACTAATAAAATTAAAAAAACTCCCTAGACCTTTTATAACAAATTGTCCATGTTTTTGACCACTTACACATACCGGTTTAAATCAAGGTAACATTATTTATTATTTATTTTTAAGATTAACGCACTTGCAACTTTCTTTTTACCAGAATATTTTAGTACACATCATAATGACTTGTCCATCTCATCGCAATCCTCATCAAGCATCCAAACTCCTATGAATTATGGTGGAATTTCTCCAACTTGCTTTTATAAAACTAAACATAATTCACACTTATTTGATGCACAATGCTACGAATATTCAACGAAGATGAATGGTAGAAGACCTAGATGCAAGCATGTTTTGTCATGATCCCCATTGGCAACACTCACATATTTCTCCTAACATTCGATTTTGTCAACTCATAGAACAACACGAACTTATTTTTTCAGAGGCTATAGAATCGAAGATGATTCTAGACTCGCTCTCATGAGACAGCTTTCTAACTCACTTAAATTATCTTTAGTCTCACCTTCCACCCAAATACAAGTGTTTATTGAGGATTATAGACTAATCGTGCTTTCACATTTTATTTTATAGCATATGAACCGGCTCTTTTACACCAACTTTCTAACTAATTCATAATACTTAAACACTCCCTTGTTGAATAAATTTTTGTATAATTAACTCTTTTTCTTAGAAATTTAGAATCAACAATAAAATAGTAGGTAAATGATGTGCATAAAATGATAGAATTAATCTTGTAAGAAATCAAATCTCTGGCCCCAAAATTCTGTACCAAGTTTTTGGCTTCCTAATATTTGTAAGTCCCATTTCTATGCAAAGAAGATAGTATGTTTGACTAACTTGAACATGAATCATCCCAAGTCAGACATGATAGAGGGATTCATTGAGACTAGATAGCTTATGCCTTTGTGACGTGATAAAGGGATTCACACTTATTTGATGCATTTCTATGAATCTTCAATGACAAACCCGAAGATGAATGGTCAAAGAGCTAGACGCAAGATAAAAAAGGGCGTTTTGTCTCATGATTCCCATTGGTAACACTCACATCTTTCCTCTCCTAACATTTGATTTTGTCAACTCATGGAATAACATGGAATCATTCAAGGCTACCGAATTGAAGATGATCCCACACTCACCTATGACTAACAACTTTCAATTTCACCTTCCACCCGAAAAGATGTTTGTCACACTTCATATATATATGCAAAGAGAATTATAAACTAATAGCTTTCACATTTTGTTTTATAGCACATAAACTAACTCTTTTACTCTAATTTTCTATTCACATATCATTCTTGCATCAAAATAATTCATTATACTTAGACATTCCTTGTTGAATGTATTTTTATACTATTAACCATTTTTGTTAGAAATTTAGACAACAACAAAAAAGGGTAATATTTATCACCGATATTTAGTCAAGTATAAGGGCTACCCCATCAAAGATTCTTAACATTGGCTACCTGATTATACCCTCGCCACCTATCCAAAAAAAAAGGGTAATATTTATCACCGATATTTAGTCAAGTATAAGGGCTACCCCATCAAAGATTCTTAACATTGGCTACCTGATTATACCCTCGCCACCTATCCATCCTTGATTGCATCTTATGTTTATACCAGCCCATGATGATTATTTATGATTTTGTGAGACAATTGCGAAATAGTTGCTTCTCACCCCCGTTAGGGCATGTTATGAGGAGTTAATTCATAGAATATATATTCCCACGTTTCCCATTATTTATGAATTGGAATTAATGCATGGAATATATATTCACGAGTTTATTTTTATGAATTCTCTTAGAATGGGTTTAGATTGGGATGCCTTTCTAAATCTGGGCTATCGTAGCTTACTTTACGTGTATGCGAGTGAATCTCTACATAAGTGGGAGTATTGGTTACATCGTCTTGATGTTATGAGTTTCGTATGGTTATTTGTATTTTTAATTAATTAATTAATTAATTGATTGATTAGCATAGTTGATGTAAGTGTGGATCATTGGATTGGATAATAAGGACAAGCTAGTGGTGGGTAGGAATATTTTGAGATAATCAATTTTGAGTATCGATAAATATTATTTTATTTTATGATATAACAAGCACCATTAATTCATTTTGGGCACCATCCATATTTACTAATGATTTATATATATTATTTGGAACATGTGAATGCATATTTGATTTTACAAGATATGTACACATTTATATGGTTTTTGGTTCACATATATTTTTGAAGTAGATTAGTTGGTACATCCAATAAAGCAAGATATAGCTATTTTTGAAGAAGTCAACATATTTGTAAAAGGACACTATTTTTAGCCCCACTAGTTGTTTCAAGAAATATATTTAAGTACACCAAGAGGAAGAGTAGGCTCATTTTTGTGTGGGGGAAAATTGGACCCAGTCTTGTGCCTTGAGCAATTATTTATTCTATTTTATGCTTGGTATTTAATATTTTGTAATCAATTCATTGGATTCATGTCAACCTCCCACAATAGACTACTATCATCATTATTTAAGTCAAATCTATAATATTATTCTCAAAGTTCTTGCTATCTATATCATCACATACTAGTATGACATCAAGAAAAAGAACAAGAATGAAGCTCGATGTTTCTATTTCCATGTGAAGTGAAAGGATAATACGTAACGTATACTCATTGGTGATCATTCATGAGCTTTATGTGCATCATTAGACATAAAACAACGAGTCATGAAAAACGACAACAAAATTATGTAAACGACAACTCAACTCCATTTTTGGAAAAAAAACCCAAAAATATACCTTTTTTTTAAATTTATGGAGACAAAAGACACACTTTCTTGTTCAACATTTTAAAAAAACACTACTTTTGTGAAAAAAATGCATAAAATATTACTTACATTTTATTCTAAACCCAAAAACGTCCAATTAAAAAAAGAATTACAAAAGAGAAGAAACTTTTCTAATCAACTACGAGAGTCATTAGACCTTTTGCTTAAAAATATCAATTATTTTCTAGTGCAAGTGTCAAGAAGTTTTTTAACTCAAATCCATACACAATAATTTCTATATCATGCAAATCAAGCATGTTCACATGTCGACAAATTTCACTTTTCTTTTCTTTTTTGCTTTGTTTAAGCATCTCTAGATCATACTTTCTCTTGAGCATGGATAAGTTTTGTACCAATACACATTTTTACAGTGCCTGTTGTACATAGCGTGTTATCAACAAACTGATAGGTGATAAAAATTGACATTACTTTTAGACCCAATATAATTTGCTGAAACTCTTACATGGGGTTAGTACATTGTTTAAGAAAATAAATTTTCTTTGTATACAAAGTTGATCCAATGATTGAATTTAAGCATATTTTGATATTAAACACCATATTAGTGAATTTGGGAATTTCCCAATTCCCATTTTTGAATACTTAAAAAAGGGAACATGGATAACATGTTTGTAAGTTTCTCAAAACCCTATCATATGACCTATCGTTGGAAAGCGCTTGAAAAATGGAATCTAAAGAGCTATAAAGCGCTCATTTTGGATTAGTGGTGTTCAAGTTATGGTTAATCCAAACTTTTGACCACGTGTCCCAAACTTGTGAAAAATTCCCATATTCCCCAATATGGTGTTATTAAGACATGCAGGTTTATGGAATCCACGGCCATAGAAGAGGGTTATTGAAAGAAAATATGTCTCTAGATTTAGATAAAAATCCAACGATCCAAATGGTCAAATTTTAGATGGTATTGAGTACTATAATTTAGTAGTTTACTTTATTTTGATTTAATAATTCGATTTAGAATTATAGTCTTTGTAAAACCAATTTTTAGTTTATGGCGGTTAGATTTTGAGCCATTAAAATGATAACAGTTATTGTTTTAAAAAACTCATGGAAATTTGGATTTCACTTAATTGACAAAGTGGATTTTGGAATCCAAATTTCCATTGAGACACGTTTCTATCGTGACATCAAAATTTGTGTTTTGAAAAAAGAAATTTAAGTCCATAATGAACAAAAATTTCACTTTTATTAGCTAAAAAATTTAGTTCGTCAAAAAATTCCGTCGACGAAAAAATTTCGTCAAAAACTCCATTGATGGAAAAATTATCGTCAAAAAAATTCCGTCAAAAATTTTCGTCGACGGAATTTTCAATCCGTTGATGGAAATTTGGATTCCAGAATCCAAGTGGATTCTCGTATCCAAGTGGATTCTAGTATCCAAACTTTTATCGATAGAATTTTTTCCATCAACTGAATTTTTCTCGTCGACGAAAATTTTCCCGTCATTCACGACGGAATTTTTTGACAAAAATTTGTTGGTCGAAGGAATCGATGTTTAATTTTGAGGAGATTGGCTACACTCCACAAAAGACCAAGTATGCTTTCTAAAATCAAAACAAGTAGGACTTTAAATTTTGATAACATGCTAGTTCATGTATAACTAGTTTCTTACGCATTATCACCTTCTAGTGCATTTTTACTTCATTGTATTGAATATGAAAAATATCCAAAATATGTTTAAGTAGGACTCGAAATTTCATAAAATTCCAGGTAGTTTCTTACGTGTTATTAACTTCTAGTGCATTTGTATTTCTTCCATTGAATATGAGAAATATCCTAAACATGTTTAATACATTTATGAGTCAATGATGTCCTACCCAATTTTAATATTATAAGCCATTGGATCCTAACATCTTTTGCTTTAATTTCCATTGAATTTTCTTTTTTTTGTTTTAATTTCCATGAAATATCCTTTTTTTCCATGTAGATATTAATAGGATTTTAGCTATAATGAGGAGGAGTGGGCTCTTCTTTCCAAGGCACTGCCCTACATGCCTTGTGCTCATGGGTGTATGTGGTTCGCTCGGCCTATGTACCGTTTGTGGGTGCCTATGGTTCACTCAACCTATGTATCGTTTGTGCTTGCAAGGCATCTATGGTTTACTCAGCCTACATCATGATCTTTCTCATGCTTGCTAGGCCTTTGTATGGTTCCCTTGGCCTTGAAGCCTCTGTCACCCTCGATGTGGACAATGGTGGCATAGAACTTGCTAATTGTTGGGAACTTTGAAGTACTTCATCCATGTCGGGTATATTAGTAGGCATTTTGAATTAGAAAAGAATGGTACATTGAGTCATGTGCATTTTTTAAATGCTTTTTGGGTCATGGGATCATCCTTGCTAGGTATTGGCAAGCTCATTAAGAAGTACATGGGTTGAGATGTGTCCAAACCGTCAGGTGGAATTGTCATGTGTAAGGGTCTAGACTCTAGGCCATTAGGAATTTTTTGGACCCAAAAAGGGCCTCCTAAGGATTCCTAATTTTAAGGGATTAGAGCTTAAAAAGCTGGGCTTAAGGGAGACAAAGGCTATGATGACCCCTATTTTTTGCCTTGCCACATCAGCCATATCCCCCTAGTTTCACTTTTTAAAGGGAATATTCTCATACTCTCTCTCCTACTTTTTGACTTTTCTCATACTTTCTCTCTTACTTTTTGAATTTTTTATCTTCACTCTCTACAAATTGAATCTTTCTTGTCAGTTTGAAATCTCCTTTCTCATTAACTCCCACCATATCTCCCTTCCACATCAGCAAAACATTCTCGTATTTAGGTGGGCCCCAAAAAGTGAAAATTTTTTATTTTTTATTTTTTTACATTTTGAGGTAGAAAAAACACCACCCAACCAATATGTATGATGAAAATAATTTTTTCCCTCCAAAAAGCTTGTAATTCAAGGGTCACGTCAGAAGCTTGTCAAGAGCTAGTACATCCATAACTAACTGTCAGGTCCCCACAACCCCATAAACTTAACTAACTGTCAGGAAACCACTACATCCATGAGATCTCGAAATCGTGGGGACCCCAAAAATTATTATTTTTTAATTTTTCTCATAAATGTAATTTATTGATGAGGGAAAAACTCCATGTTAGTATATTTGTATATCAAAAATATCATTTTCTACTTAGAAAAACGGATTTGTGTTAAACCTACAGCAGCAAAGTTTTACAGTCTCTCTCACTCATTCCCTCTCTCTCTCTCTCTCTCTCTCTCTCTCTCTCTCTCTCTCTCTCCCTATGAGGATCTCTCTGCTTAGCTATGGAGTCTTTGCAAGCTGTGTATGTAGCCCCTTGTGAAGCTAGAAAAGGGAAGGTTGATTTACACATTCGTATTCCTGAAGAGTATGGCAGCTCTAAAAAAACCCATCCTACTGGTGCACAATCTGTCCAAGCTCATAGGATAGCTAAGGAGAAAAATGTAGATCTTTGGGTTGATGGGCATCTCTATCCAATTGACCCTCCATTAAGAGCAAACCTCCTTTCTAGAATTTATCATCTTTTATGCAATTTGTTGGTGAAGGAGAGCTTGGCTTGTTAGGATACTGCAGAAGATTGACTACAAGTGGAGCTTGGCAAACCCATATTCTCCAATCTCAATTGCAAGCATCACAATTCAGCCTTTTACAATGTCAAGAAGGACTTAAAACATCATCAGATAAAATGAAAGAGATCCTCGCAGAGAATGTGCAGAAGGATGCAAAGATTCAAAGGCTAGAGGAACTTATCAAACGACTCAAAGCAATGCCAAATGGTCCTCGTGAATGCAAAAGTGTTCGCCAAAAGTGTGCTAGGTGCTTGGGGAGAGAGTAAAGTAACACACTATATGGTAAGTTATACAGTAAAAAAAATAAACTAGTGTTTTAACCTTGACTTTTTTTAATTAAATTCTATTGTCATGTATACAACACAGTTTATGCGCATGGTGCATATTTCATGAACAAGTATGGATCGCTCGACATGTGGAGTACCCAAGGGATGGAGAAATCACATTATAAAGCAAGAGGGGTTTATTTCAAAAATACAAGACATGGAGGTGGAGCTTTTGCAAGAGGAACACGTACAAACTATCTACAAGAGATGTTCAATTGGTTTTATCGCACAACCTTTGGAAGGGTATTGGTGGTTAGGGAGTAGGCCCAACAATCTAAGCTTGCGCAAGAGGCATGCAAGGCTGTAAAAAGTCATGCTCGGCTTGAATGGTTGCAGACCAATGCTCCCCATAAGCATGGTGCTTGGCGTGCACGAATGAGGAGACAAGGGAGGCATTGGGTTGTGCACGCACCAGCATAAATCTAGATGTAATAAGGCTAAGAAAATAAGTTTAGTTATGTTTTTTTTCCCTTAAAAAAAACTATTAATAGTTTCTTCTCTCACTTCATTTTCATTTCACTTTTTTAGAGAGCTTGAGCTCAAGATCTATGTAGACACCCACGTAAGGACACCAGCACATCACCATGTTAGCATAGACATACATGGATCTGGCACACACCAAGAACACCGCACGTGTTACCATGCCTTCACAAAACACAGTGCAAGGCACCCAACGACCACATACTGGCGACACCATGGAAGAGAGTGACCCCTTGGATTCTAGGACATGCCCAATGGGATCACCAGAGTCCAACCCTCCTCCCACAGCAGCACCAGCGCACACACATGCAGGCCCTTCTAGTGGGAGCAAGCGTGTGAAGAAGACCCCACAATGCAGCCACCCCAGAGATCAAGACAGAGAGGCCGATGATGAGCAGTTCGACTGGGTTTATGAAAACATTCCTACATTGCGCAGAACCATAGGTGGCAAGACCCTACTACCAGGACAGGGTCCCCTAGCTACCCACCCCAGGAGGAACTTGATACACAGTTACCACAGCAATAGGAGGAGGAGGATTCAGACTATGAGAGAGACCAAGAGGAGGTTCCTACAAGTGCGTGTGCAAGCATAGAAAGGTCAAGCTCTTCAAGCCAAGGAAGTCTTAACCTCGCCAATGCACTAACACAACACAAAGAGCTCCAAGGAGAAGGATGCACCAAGGACATAGGGCTCTACAAGAAATCAAGTTTTATCAGAGGAACACTGAGTTGCTATAAGAAGAGCCCCTTTCACTCGCACAGTGAAGGAGATTCTCCAATGATATAGAACAAAGTTCCATGTGTAGGGGATTGCCCTTGAAGCATTGCAAGAAGCCTCTGAGGCTTATCTTGTTGGGCTTTTTGAAGACACCAACCTCCTTGCAATACATGCAAAGAGGATTACCATATCTGCCAAGGACATGCAACTAGCTCGGTGCATTCGAGGCGAGCGAGAAATGATCTAGAGATCTTAGATGTTAACCGTTTTTTTGAAGCAACTCTTTTGTTTCAAACCCCCCTTTGTAACAAGCCTATCTGGCTTTCATTTGTAACCTTCTGATAATTAATATTTTAAGTTTCTCTTACAATGTCTCGGTGTCATCATGTTTGTTTAACATAGAGTGTCTATCATGTGCCAGTTTGTCACCCAAGGCATCAGAAATGCTCCTGGAGAACTACGAAAGCTGTGCCAGAACAGTGCGAATTTGGCCTCTGCAAACGGCAATGTAGGCTCAAAATTCGCACTGTTTTGGCACTTCTCCCCTAGCCACTCACGATCATTTCTGATGCATTTAATGAAGTTGAGCACACTAATTGTGAGAAACGATAGTTTATAAGATAAAAAACACCTCTAATAATGTGTAAAAATATAGTGTTTATCATCCAATGCATCAGAATTGCTCCTAGAGGACTGGGGAAGCTATGCCAGAAAAGTACAAATTTAGGCTCTACAAGCGACGGTGCAGGCTCAAAATTTACACATCCTGGCCACTCACGATCAGTTCTGATGCATTCATAATGAAGTTGAGCACACTAATTGTGAGAAACAGTAGTTTATAAGATAAAAACACCTTTAATCATGTGTAAAAATATAGTTTTTATCATTCAATGCATCAGAATTTCTCCTGGAGGATTGGGGAAGCTATGCCAGAATAGTGCGAATTTAGGCTCTGCAGTGGCGGTGTAGGTTCAAAATTCGCATTGTTCTGGCACTGCTTCCCCAGCTAGTCAAGATCATTTCTGATGCATTTATAATGAAGTTGAGCACACTAATTGTGAGAAACAGTAGTTTATAAGATAAAAACACCTTTAATCGTGTATAAAAATATAGTGTTTATCATCCAATGCATTAGAATTGCTCCTGGAGGATTGGGGAAGCTATGCCAGAATAGTGCGAATTTAGGCACTGCAGCGGCGGTGCAGACTCAAAATTTGCATTGTTCTGGCACTGCTCCCCCATCCAGTCAGGATCATTTATGATGCATTTATAATGAAGTTGAGCACACTAATTGTGAGAAACAGTAGTTTATAAGATAAAGACACCTTTAATCATGTGTAAAAATATAGTGTTTATCATCCAGTGCATCAGAATTGCTCCTGAGGAGGATTAGGGAAGCTATGCCAGAACAGTGCGAATTTAGGCTCTGCAGAGCGGCGCTGCAAGCTCAAAATTCGCACTGTTCTGGCACTGCTCCCCCAGCCACTCAGGATCATTTTTGATGCATTTATAATGAAGTTGAGTACACTAATTGTGAGAAATAATAGTTTAAAAGATAAAAACAGCTTTAATAATGTGTAAAATTACATTGTTTGTCATCCAATACATCAAAATTGCTCCTGGAGGACTGGGGAAGGTATGCCAGAATAGTGCGAATTTAGGCTCTGCAGTGGCGGTGCAGGCTCAAAATTCGCACTATTCTGGCCTGCTCCCCTAGCCACTTAGGATCATTTCTGATACATTTATAATGAAGTTGAGTACATTAATTATAAAAACAGTAATTTACAAAATAAAAATACCTTTAATCATGTATAAAAATGCATTATTTGTCATCCAATGCATCAGAATTGCTCCTAGAGGGCTGGGGAAGCTATGCCAGAATAGTGCGAATTTGGGCTCTACAGCAGCGGTGCAGGCTCAAAATTCGCACTGTTCTGGCATTGCTCCCCCAGCCACTCAGAATCATTTTTGATGCATTTATAATCATGTTTACATTGATTCTGAGAAACAGTAATTTACAAGATAAAAAAACCTTTAATCATGTGTAAAAATACATTATTTGTTATCCAATGTATCAGAATTGCTCCTGAAGGGTTGGGAAAGCTGTGCCAAAACACTACGAATTTGGGCTCTATAGCAGCGGTGCATGCTCAAAATTCGCACTGTTCTGGCATTGCTCCCCTAGGCTCCTAGGGTCATTTCTGATGCATTCACAAAAACATTAATGGTACAAACTAGAAAAAACAATGATATACTTGATGAAAACAAGTTTGCAAAAATTGTATTGTATTCATAATAAGAAGTGATACATCATCTTTACAAAAGCTTTCTTACAATATTGACCTTCCTTCTCTTGTTATTGGGCAGAGTGTGCTGAAGGAGTGATTGGGCTATTTCTTGAGGATCCTCTATGCCTATGCTTTTGGCTATACCTATATGAGCAAGAAGCTTACCCCTAAATCCAGAACCAAAAACATCGAAGGCAAGGGATTTTTTAATCAGAACTATACATTTGGTGCTCTGTGCCACAGAGGCTACACAGAGCACCTTAGAGAGGGCTTTCAAAAAGAAGAGAGTGAAGGCAGATTGAGGGGTGTAGTCCCTATGGATAATGGCGATGCCATCCACAGGAAGTCGACCAAGATAGTGTGCCAACGCAGCATCATGTCCATGGACCTTGGCCTGGTCTCTGCTGGCGCCACCTCTCCCACAGCAAATGCGTCAATTTCAACCACCCTCTACAATCAAAGAAAAAATCAAAATATTTTTATATACATAATTACAAATGTTTCTAGGTTGTAAAAGGTCGATTATTACCTCTTGCTCAATGTCTTCTTTTGCCACGGTGCTGGTGGGGACGGAGAGGCCAATCGAGGACTTAGCCTCATCCTTTTTTGGTGCTTTGGTCTCCTCCATTATTCTAGTAGCAAGGGTATCCTTTTCAGCCTCTAGCTTATCTTGTAAGGTTGTGAATTCCTCCTCTAGAACTAGGGCTTGCTCCGCGGTCTCAACCACAGTTTCCTTGACCAAAGCAACTGTCTCTACGATGATAGATTCTCCAAGGGGTAATATAGCACTATCTAGGTGAGGACCGAGGCTGGACGTATCAAGGTCCACCTCACATCGCGTGCATATAATGCCCAAGCATTCATCCATTCTCAAGCCAGTTGCCTTTTCAAGGTCATGAAGAAATAAGTATTCTTCACCTTCCACCACAATGGTGCTCAAGAGATTGATCTCAAGCTCTGGCAGCACCTTGCTCTCCTCGTGTGGGGAAGATGGCCCCGCATCTTCTACTACAGTGGGCTATTCAGCTCTGCAGATTGTGCACCCTCTGGAAAGTGCTCTGATGCAAGTTGCTCTTCTACACCAGCACTTGTTCCTACTGCCTTCACTTCCTAGTCATCCCTCAAATACCCTACCAACTGTAATGCAGGCATCTCTACCTCCTCATCCGAATCCTCATCTCACTGATGAGAAACGCAAAAGTGGTGAGCCACGAGAGGAACCTAGTTCCTAAGTTGCCCTTCCCCAACCTCTTCACCTCCTGCTGCTTATTGAAGGTACAATAAGCTCCTGCGGGGATGCAGATGTCGATGAAGCGTTCAAGGCGCTGGATGTAGGGGCGGGCATATTGTTGAATGTACAGCTCAACAGGCACCCATCGATCATTGGGGCAATGGGAAAAGGAGATGGAGTGGGGAGCTAAGTATTCTCCATGTATGCAATCTGCGTCTCATAATGTTGGGATGCAAGGGCGAGCAACTTTTCAAAGTCGACTTCACGAGAGAACATCACAAAGAGCTTGCTCTTGCCCGCCCACCACGGGGTGGTGGAGAGGAACTCATAGAAGTTGTCAAAGTGGGTAGCCATGTGAATGCAAAGAGATAGTGTGAGCTTGTGCTTGGTTTCTATCACGTGAAAATGAGAAAGAAGGCACCTTTGGCTATTTATAGTTAAAATTTAAAGTTTGGCCTTTTCACACTAGACCGCTAGACAAAAAAATTACAATTTGTAAAAATATTAAGATTTTTATAAATAAAGATTGGTTAAAAAAGAGCTTGCTACAAAATTACAAGCATGTCATCTAATCTAAAATTGTTATAATGTCTTCATTTTTGCCCCTCTTGTGACATTTACTTCATGTTGATCTCCATCTCCTTGTTGACTTGAAAGCTTGTCATTGCCTTCACCTCGATCCTGGAACTCTTGCCCCTCACGTGCATCAAAACAGAGGCTATTTTCCCATATACTTAGTTCATCGTCAAGCTCTTCCACATGCCTACTATGTGTTGGTAGGACTATGCACCTTGCTCCTCTACTGAAAATTCAAGGTCCCCCATGGTTGTCTCCTCCTTACGCTTCCCAATCTGTAAAAATATAGAAAGTGGCACAATAACCATTCTAGACATGTACTAGAATCAAATATACCTTTCTTCTCATCAACTTGAAACTTGACTCTTCTACATTATCAAAGCCCATGATGCTAAAGTGTTGACGCAAGTCTACTAGGCTCCAATTCTTGCTTGCTGCCACTCGCTCAATCCATCCATTTTGCATCATCACAGCTACCTCAATAGGCATAATTTCTTCTTCTGAGGCTTGAAGTGGGATCCATGTCCCATGCTTTTGCATCCATCTTTGGTAGTGCAAACGTATGTACAAAATAGAGCGTGCCTTCAAGAACCTGAAAGACACTATAGAATCTACTACATTGCACTTGTACACATCACCTTGATGTGACTCCTCATTAACCTCCCAACCCTCTCCTAGTAATCCTTGAATGAGGTCAAACCGTACCTCTTACAAATTTACATTATTTTTGTTTGGTGCACTGGCATGGAATTGAACATGTGCACAAAAACATGTAAAGGACAAAACCAATTTAGCCCTACTGACCTAGATGTCTTTAAAAACTTGAGTGATGTCTTGATATCACACCATCTTAAACTTTAAGCATAAGATGGTCCAAGCATCAAGTTTGGGCCATTCGGGATTGTTAAAAAGAGGGGGGTTGGGGATCTCTTCTAGCTTGCCAAATAAACCTCGTTTTTTATTTACAAAATATGAGTGAGAAAAGAAAAAGATATTGTTCTGTACAAGATCACTTGGGCTTTGAGATACAAACATTGCCTCTCCAATGGTGGATGCATGCATAGCATAGAAAACTCTGGAGGCTTTGGAGTGGTTGTTCCTCAACATAATTAGAGGGAAAAATATCTACAGAGACATAAGAAAATGGAGAATCATAAGAAAATTTGAAACAAAAAATCTAATATTAGCATGTTGTTAAAGCTGTGTATATGTTAAAGCTGTGTATATGTTACACTGACAATTTGAAGAAAACCTTAGTCGTTGGCCTTGAATGTACATGTCTCCAAGGGTATACACATGTTGCACTATGGCAACCAGTCCTTCCTTCTTTAGTTTGCTTGAAGCCTTATAGCCGCACCTTCCAATGATGTAGCGTATTCCCCAGTTGATGCACTCGTCGATGTGGTCCCTTAGAGCTTGGCTGCATGTAGACCCAAGCCCCAACCCTGAATCTTGTTGCAGCCCAAACTCCATTCTCATCTCTTGTGTTATGCAACACAAGCTCTTCCACCTTCTCCCTAGGTCTTCTTACATTATTGGAAGAGGCCATGGTGGTAAGAAAAGAGAAGAAGGGAAAAGAAAAAATTGTTTTACAATAGAGGAGTGGAGAGGAGAGAAAGTTCAGGGTTTTCATTGCAGCAATGGAAAGCTTAAAAGAGGGTTAGAGTTTGAGAATAGGCTTCCTGAACCTAGAGTAGACTAAAGAGGGATAGAGTTTCTACAGCAATGGAGAGGGAGGGAGCTTGAGAGAGAGAGAGAGAGAGAGAGGGAGATTGAGAGGGAGGGAGCTTGAGAAGGAGGGAGAGCTTGAGAGGGATGGAGTTTCTGTAGTAATGGAGAGCTTAGAAAAGGAAGAAAGAGGGAGAGGGAGCTTAAGACTGAGGGAGCTTGACAAGGAGGGAGAGCTTGAGAGGTATGGAGTTTCTGCAGCAATGGAGAGCTTAGAAGAGGAAGAAAGAGGTTCAAAATGAGCTTTCCAAACCTAGAGTATGTTGGGGGGAAGTTTGAGAGGGAAAACACACTTTTGGAAAAAAATTAAAATTTTTTAACTTTTAGGGTTTTTAATCTGCGCGATTCTAGGTAGGGGACCTCTAAGTTTGGGCCGAAGAGGTAGGGGGAAAAGGGTAGTAATTAGGCCCCATTAGCAAACCAAAGCCTAGGCCCCCTTGGGTCAAAGAAGTCAAAAATGTGCACCCAGCCCTCTTCCTATTGGTCCATTCCTAATCAAAAGTTAATCCAAGAGGCCCTCTTTGGGTCCAAAAAATTCCTATAATAAAGAACTTAATCTATAAACCTGTTTGTTTTTTAGCCAACATTATGAAACTCTAAACGTGAGTAACGACTTCACTTTTCTCTTTCAAGTACACCCACACCTTCCTTGTGTGGTCTCATCAATGAAAGATACATAATAGAGACATCCTCCCATTGATGCCATCTTTTTCGGCCCCCATACATCTGAGTGCACCACATCAAGTCCCCTCTTGCTTACATTTATGTCATGTGGAAATACATTCTTTGTTTGCTTTCCAAATTGTCATGCTTTGAAAACCTCATGTATTCCATCTGCCTTAAACTTTGTCAAACCTATAATAACTTTAGAATTCTATGTGGACTTCAATTATTGCTCATTTACATGACTATGAATGCCTTCTTACACCATAGGAATAATGGAGCTGGCACCATATATCATGGGGTCTTGCCACACCGCTCTTGTGGGCATACACAAGAAACACTATCATGATAAACACACACACACACACACACACACACACACACACACACACATGGCCAAGGTTGCGTCACTGACCTTGTGAACTCCCAAACTCATGGATGCTCCCTGCAGTTGGCTTTTTGAAGTGAGTTCGCAAGATCTCAAACCACCGTCTGCTACTATCGCACACCAATAGAAGCTCGATCCTCCTCTCCTTCAATCTCACACACTCACTCTCTCCCACACATGCAATGAGCACACAAAAGCTCAAATAAAAATATGCAAGCAAGAAACAAGAGAGAAGAGAAGAAGAGCACTCTCTATTATGCATAAGGGAGTATAGCCTTTTCTGAGTTACACATGCCTTTATATAGGGCTTTCTAGGTTTAGGGTTCACACTCTTTGGCTGACCAAATGCCAAAATAGGTCCTAGGGTTCCCAAAGGCATCTATAATGGTCTCTAAACACCTAACCCAAGTGTAGCAACTCAAAAGAGATGATCACATGGTGCACCTTTAATAGACAATCATGTAAAAAATAACATTACATAGCAATAAATGGGTTTTTGAATGCCCATAGCCAAATACAATGGAAACCACATACAATGGAAAGTAACAAGGTGGCTATCATTAACGCCTCAGAGATCTCTGGAGAGGGTAAAAAATGACCAATATGTTTATGCCAAATATCTATATCAGCCACAACACCTGAACCTTTTGAAAACATAGCAACTTTAACCTCAACCATGCTTACATACAAAGTAAACATTCTACCCACTCTCTTGCCCTTTGTAACCAAATAGCATTTGTCCTTGAAGTCCTTTGCATAGTTGCCATTAGGGTTGCACCATACCTCTAAACCCTGCTCAATCATCTGAGTAATAGAAAGTAGGTTCGTTGTTATGTTGGGCACATGAAGTATATCAAACAAGTACATCTTACCATCCTGCATCATGGCCAATGGGACATTCGCAATATGAGCAATAGGATGAGTTGTGTCATCCCCCATCTCTACATAACTTGGTTTTCTAAACCACTCACTATGATAGGTCATGTGGTTAAAGGCTCCCGAGTCCACATACCATACATCATCAATATTGTGTGGGTACATTTGTAGTCACTATATTTACCATGTGTTGCATAACAAATAAATGCTCATATCTATCTTCAGTTCTTGAAGACGCATAATTGTTTTGCTACAATTTCCCATTCTTCATGTCACTCTACTTCTTCTAGCATTCTTTAGAAAATGATTTGGTATTCCATAATAATAGCAATCTCTGGAACTTGTTTGTGATTATTTTCTATTCCAATTTCCATGGTCTCTTTGGCTCCTGCTACCTTAAGACTGGCCTCTTTCACCTGCGTATGCTGCTACTATAACTCATTGGATTATTTTTGTCTATAGTTATGGTTTCCACGACCTCTAACTCTTCCTTTACTTGAATTGGGGTAGAAGGCTTGTTTTGATGTGTTCTTTCTTTGTGAAGAAGTGTCCTCACCCAGAGACTTCTTCTATGATCAACATAAGTTCCTGATTATTGTCTATTCCAATTTCCACGGCCTCTTTTGTTCCCCTACCTTTTGAGACTGGCCTTTTGCACTTGTTTATGTTGCTGGTGCGAATCATTAGATTGTTCTTGTCTATAATTCTAGTTTTCATGACCTCTAACTCTTCCTCTACTTGAATTGGAGTAGAAGGCTTGATTTGGTGTGATCTTGCTTTGTGAAGAATAGTCCTCACACCCAAAGACTTTTCTTCTATGTGTTGAAATATACAAGTGAACGGGTCTGTGCAAGGAACAAGCCCTTAGCAAGAGGCTGTAAAAGAGAATATGTAAATGAGTGAGAAGCAGTGAAAAGATGAGAGGTATCTACTGGGAGAGAATAAAGGGTAGCATGAGAAGATTTAGGATGTGTGGAGATATTCTGGGAAAAGTGAAGAGGTGGAGAGAATCAAGCAAAAGACGTGGAGTGAATCAAGGAGAGATCATAGGGATTAGATGCTTGGATGTAAACTCTATAAATTGAGGCATTGGCCTAATGATAATTTTTTGGTTTTTGATTATCCATGCCTACATTAACCTATCAGTTAATTGCTCACTAATCTCATCTTAATCATCGTCTAATCTCTTTGTTAATGATGTTGATTCTTGCATTTGATCCACCATAGCTCATCACATTGCGACAAATTTAACAAGGTATCACAGCAGCCTAGCTTAGAATCCATCAAATTTATGAGCTCATTATCTTGTTAATCACCTAATTAATTAGGATTAGGAGATAATCAAATTTATGAGCTCATTCTCTTGCTAATCACCTAGTTAATTAGGATTAGGAGATAATCAAAATTTTAGTCAATTTTCAACAAGCTCGCTGTACCCCCAGCTGGTGGAGGGGCTTGATCTCCCTTCAGGCTTAACAATAGGCTTCAAGCTTCTAGCCCCACCTAGCCAAGCTTCTCGTGCACCGGCCCATCAAGTCATATCTTCAAACAGCCATCGGGACCTGCAAAAATCCGCGAAAACGCCAGCACCTTTTTCTGAGAGTAAAACTACAAAATTGTCTTCACCACTTGGAATTGGAAGCAAAGGAGCTAGCCCAAGGGGTTTTTGGATGCTCTAAGCATGTTGGTGGCCTCAGAATCTAGGAAAAGTGGAATCAAGCTCTACATCAAATCTGCAAGAGGTGACTTTGGTAAAAGAGAGATTAAGCATTCAATGTTTGGTCAAATCTTGCGTTTCTTAGCTTGATCCTCTACTAGACTAACTGCTATTGATGGCTTTGAAGGGAGTTGAGCTCATTTGAACTCTAAGGCCCTAGATATGGCCTCCCCACACACTCTGTTTTTTGCACACAAAATAGGGGATTATTTTGCTAATTAGTACTAATCACTATATTTTGGTGCAATTTAGGATTCAAATTTACCATTGGGTATTTGATACAGATCCCTATAACTTCAGATTACAATTCGGAGATGGTTTGATACTCCAACCATTGAGTATAGATTTGTTACCCTTGTGGCTTTATGTAATTTTTGGTGAATTTATGCTGATAAATCTGTTGTAATCATCACCTAAACACTAGATTGAGTTGTAAAAGGGTAGACACTGCCCTTGAATATTGAAATTGGATCAAGAGGTAAGATCCCCTTCATATCATCATGAGCACAGCACAAGAGAAGATAGCCAAATTTAATGGGAGCAGTTTTATACATATGGCAAACAAAAACCATGTATTTGCTCATGAGAAAAAATCTATGGGGACTAGTTGATGGAAGAGATGAATGCCCAGAGGTGAGTGGAAAAATAAGTGGAAGATCAGGAATGAGAAAGCATTAGGACTCATCGCACTCAATTTAAATGATGAAATCATTCACCACATCACAGGGATACAATGGGCAAAAGATGCATGGGATGAACTTTATAAATTATTTGGCTCTCTCAAGCAAAAAATTCAAAGATAAATCTGCTAATGAAATTCTACAAACTTAATATGAAGAAAAGTGAACCTTTAATTACACACTTAAACAAATACAAAAGCATTAAGCAAGAACTAGCAGCCATTGGCAAGAAGGTGGAGGATGATGAGGCACTAGCAGTGCTTCTGAAGAGTGTGGACAAAGGTGAATATGAAAACATTGTAGCAATCTTAAAGAATGTACCCAAATTGAAGCTGCATGAGATAGAAGGAGATCTACTAGAGCAAGAGACCAAGGTCAAAGAGAAGAAATGGATGGACTCAACAGTTGGAGAGGAAAAAGCATTCTTCCCTCGAGGAGGATTCTCACGAGGACAAGGACGAGGAAAAGGCAGAGTAGGAGGAAGGACATTCACTTGCCACAACTGTAGGAAGCCTGGACACATGGCAAGAGACTGCTACAGCAAACCCAGTGGAGAAGGAACGACATCGGTAAACTTCATGGAGGGAAGTGGAGTCAGATCATCTTTTCTGAGAGAGAGAGAGAGAGAGAGAGAGAGAGAGAGAGAGAGAGAGAGAGAGAGAAACCCCACAACCCAATGTAACGTGCCCCAATAGAGTAAAATCATCTCTGAGCCACCACCGATGATGTAGGCCATGTGGTAGATGTATGTGTGAGCACTTTAGTCGAGGTCATGGGCACTTGTAGTAGCCTTGGACACATAGAGAGAGAGGTCACGGGCACTTGTAGTAGCCTTGGACACATAGAGAGAGAGAGAGAGTGTCAATGACTATGAGCTTAGGGACTTGAGGCACTAGTCGCAAGCTACCAAGTAAGAGGGAAACTTGTAATAGGGTCCAGGTGTGCTAGGATTATTCACTTGAGGGGAGGTGTTGAAATATACAAGTGAATGGGTGTGTGCGGGAACAAGCCCTTAGCAAGAGGCTATAAAAGAGAATCTGTAAATGAGTGAGAAGCAGTGAAAAGGTGAGAGGTATCTACTGGGAGAGAATAAAGGGTAGTATGAAAAGATTTAGGATGTGTAGAGATATTCTGGGAAAAGTGAAAAGGTGGAGAGAATCAAGCAAAAGAGGTGGAGTGAATCAAGGAGAGATCAATGGGATTAGATGCTTGGATGTAAACTACTCTAAAAATTGAGGCATTGGCCTAATGATAATTTACTGATTTTTGATTATCCATGCCTACATTAAGCTATTAGGCTAATCTTCTTAATCATCGTCTAATCTCTTTGTTAATGATGTTGATTCTTGCATTTGATCCACCATAGCTCATCACATTGCTGCAAATTTGACAATGTGGTTAAAGGCTCCTGAGACCACATACCATACATCATCAATATTGTGTGGATACATCTATAGTCACTATATTTACCATGTGTTGCATAACAAATAAATGCTCATATCTATCTTCAGTTCTTGAAGACGCATAATAGTTTTGCTACAATTTCCCATTCTTCATGTCACTCTACTTCTTCTAGCATTCTTTAGAAAATGATTTGGTATTCCATAATAATAGCAATCTCTGGAACCTGTTCTCGTGATTATTGTCTATTCTAATTTCCATGGTCTCTTTGGCTCCCGCTACCTTAAGACTGGCCTCTTTCACCTACATATGTTGCTGCTATAACTCATTCGATTATTTTTGTCTATAGTTACAGTTTCCACGACGACCTCTAACTCTTCCAATTCTTGAATTGGGGTAGAAGGCTTGTTTTGATGTGTTCTTTCTTTGTGAAGAAGAGTCCTCACCTAGAGACTTTTCTTCTATGATCAGCATAAGTTCATGATTATTGTCTATTCCAATTTCCACAGCCTCTTTTGTTCCCCTTCCTTGAGACTGGCCTCTTCCACTTGTGTATGTTGCTGGTGTGCGAATCATTAGATTGTTTTTGTCTATAATTCTAGTTTTCATGACCTCTAACTCTTCCTCTACTTGAATTGGAGTAGAAGGCTTGATCTGGTGTCTTCTTGCTTTGTGAAGAATAGTCCTCACCCAAAGACTTTTCTAGCTCCCTCTGCAGACTCCCTTGTGGGAGCATTCTTCCATGTTTTAGCCCTCATCTTGAACTCTTCCTGATCCTAAGTGGATATGCATTTTCTTACACTGTCTAGCCCTCATCTTGAACTCTTCCTGATCCTAAGTGGATATGCATTTTCTTACATGTTTATGGAGGTGATCCTCCCAATGTCACAAGCAAGTGTGATCTTTTCCATCATGCATGACATTATGGGGTCCTCCATTGAAAACTATGTGAACAGCATTCCAGTTTGTCTCCCACATGAAGCCATGAAACTCTACTGCTTTGTCTCCCATGAAGCCATGAAACTCTACTATTGTGAATCCTTCCTTCTCCATCACTCTATTGAGAAGAGTCCATAACAATACATGTGCCTCTGTGTCTTCTGTCTTAAACTCACCGATGGCTATTGTTTGTAGCTGTTGAAGAAAAGGGTTGTACACACGACATGCCATTGTGTGCTATTCATGTATTCTCTTAACATGATCAAATAACACCGAGCATTTTTTCAACTCTCCCCACCAGGATGCATTTTCTTCACCAGGTCAACTCCAAAACCTGGCCCTGTGTAGACATCTGAACATATCTTCCAAATCCTAACATTGAAATTTGCCCTGGGAATATTATACTCTGAATGAAGTTGTACTTGTTGCTGGAGAGTTTCAATTGCAAAATAGTTTCCCATATTTAACTTGGAGTAGGAGATTCACCTTTGGTTTCTTTTTTCCACTGAGATATCCTATCAGACACAACAAGGACAGAAAATGAATACTCACTAACTGCTAGTTTATTCAAAACACCCTCTCTTGTTAGCTTACCTTTTTGTGTTTAAAAGTGGCTCCAAGGACCCTGGCAATTTGTCTAGTTTAGTTTCATCCATCATGAAGCTATAGGAGCCTTTGGTCAAAACAGCCTCCAGTATCACTTTCTCTACAATCTTCTGTTGTAGAGCCTTTGGTCACCTTGAGGTGGAGGCTTGAACATACTCAATGTCTTCCATTGAAGTACCCTCACCAACCTTGTGGGTGTAATATCCAAGGTGTATTACACACCTTGTCATTTGGGAGGCCACCAATATCATATGGAATACAAATTGTTCAATTTGCAAGGACATGCAGCCATGCAAGTAGGGGCCATCTTACAATAAAAACATTGCAATGTCCCTGCTGAAACATTACCTACCTCAAGTACCTTTAGCAACCTACCTTTCCAATGACTATTGCTTTTCAGTCAAGTCTTAACATAACATTGGCATAACCCATTGTGGCAAATGAAATCCCCTTCACACTACCTTAGTCGTACCACCCCATTAAAGTTTGTGATATTTCTTGTTATATCCTCGCTTCAAATATGACCATCATACTTCATTTCCAAGCCCTTTGTTCTATGACCATCCTTAGCAGGGGGAAATTCAAAAATAATATTGCCATCATACCTACTTGGAAGTTCATCAGCGTGTTCTATTGTCGAGACCTTTTAGTATGCCATACACAGAGTGTTGCCTTCAGGAAATCTCTTGATAATTTCCAATACACTATAACAACCAGTTCAATTGTCTTTATTCATATCGTTGTTCAGGAAGGAGCCATCCTTAAGGCTTTTTGGAAGTGTGGGTCTTTGAAGCCTTTCACCAAATATAATGAACCTATTACCAAATTGAGTATCCAAAATGTATTCCTTTTTTCAGTTCCTCTTACTAAAAAGGGAACCTCAAACATAACATCTTCTTGTCCTCCACCCACACTTTGGTGAATCTTCATGTTAGAATCTTTGACCATAAAATAAGAACATATCTCACAGCCAAAAATACGCACATCACTATGAGTTATTTTTCTCAAAATGCACATCCCATCCTCGTCTTGAAAAGTTGTAACTTTGGAACCTCCATTTCAATGGATTTTCTGTGTACCAACAGACTCAGGTGAACTTTATCTTATGTGCATACTAGTATACACCACCCTTATAAATGCACAACTCCAAAGTAATTAGTCATGAATAATACACACACACACAATTAAATTCCATCCACCTCAATAATATCAATTCATTACTCACAAATATGATTTAATATATTTTAATATGTAAACTTTCATCATATTTGACACATTCTCATGAAAAGATATCCCTTAGAGAAGTGTGAAGGAGGTGGATTATTTTATGAATTTCACCTCCATGTTCAAGGCATTTAGTTTAATGCACATAGTCCTAGGCATGCAAAAATTGGTGTGGGTGCCCAATATAGTGCATGCGAGGGCCAGAAAGGAGCCAAAAGGGAAGGTAATGTGATGGGTGTAGGAGCATGCAAAAAGTTAGGGTTAAGTTGTGTATTGGTCCCCCCTTCTTTTAGGATAAGGTAGGTCCTCTCTCTCTCTCTCTCTCTCTCTCTCTCTCTCTCTCTCTCTCTCTCTCTCTCTCTCTCCTGCGGTTATGGCTCACCCTAACCCTCATATCCAAAAAGAGATTACCTACTACTGGTGAACCGCAACCGTCGTGAGGATCTTTTCGATGGCCGAGCTCGTAACCCTTTAGGTCTCCAAGCTCTACAACTCCTTGAGAAGCAATTCCACCCCATCTCCTGCACGAGCGTTGTCACACCACTGCGTTCCACTACAGGTCCTCGTCCCTCCTCTCACCTCACTTTACTCACACACACTCCCTCATGCATTAGGGAGAGAGATTAGCAAGAGCAATACTCAATTGCAAAATGGGAGAGTATGTTGTATTATAAGAGAAATTCACTTATATACATGGCCATAAGTGTGCACACTCACCTAAACCATGGCCGTCCGAGCACTTTAGGCTCATAAGAGGCCTAATGCTATTATAATGTCTACTCTCATAATATATCCATGAAGTACATCACTTAGGACTTCATCCTATCTTGCTACCACACGCTCTTGAAGCGGGAATCGCCATAAATACTCCGTCACACCATTACCGGCGCTCATCCAAGTTGTAGCTTTGGACACTATTGCTTCATATCTTGAATGTATATTCCTTTGGTGTATCTATCATGACTCCTTGATGTAAGATAATGATGGTAGCTCTTGTTAATCCTAGAATTGGATTAGCATTCCCCTCTTCCCAATGACGATTGCGTCTGTGTGATCGTGTTGAAGACCTTTGTGCGGGAAGAATAAATAAGCTTTGTCGATGGCTTTGATGTTGAATGACGTTCAATGGTCTTTGTTCCTCCGGAAGGAATAAGAAAAGCTAGTTAATGAATGAAGAGGTTAGTTGTGTATTGGGAATTCCTAACGGGGTGGGGATTTTTGCGAATGATTGCAGTTTTATATTTGTGTGAGCCTCCTTTTTTTTGTTCAATTTATTTTTGGCAATCATCAGCAAGGTTATATGTGATTTTTGCTAGTGGGGACACTAAGAGATATTAATAATGGGAGAGAAGAGAGAGAAGGATATGGAGGAACGTAGACTTAATCATCAGAACGAGTAGGTGAATCTCAATTCCTCATTTGATTCATTGAAGCGACATTCATCATTTGAAGTAATTGGCTTGTGATGATGTCCCTTTGTGTGGCAAGATTCTTGTCAAATATTGTTGAGTAAGATCTGATCTTGTCTTCTTCTGCCCATGTGCTTTTTATGTTTTTATGTATATTTAAGTACTCTTATGAAGCATATAATTTACATGAAGTACAAGAATTGAGTCATATAGACTCTTATTGAACTGCTCTGTGTTGAAGTAACCACTTGTTGGTGAGGATTGAAAGAATTACATCGACTTGCGAGGCTAATATAGATATCTTCACTAAGGATTGAAGATTATTGATTTATGAAAATGGTGGCCTCATTTGGAGAGGTTTATACTTGTCATTCAAGAGGCTTGAGAAAGATGGCCTATGATGGTCACAAGAAGTATCTACTAAAGGACCATGAGCTACATGAGGGCTGGTTGACCTCCTCCTACACTAAAGGCAAGCGACTGGAAGAGAGCATGGGAGGAAAACAAAGGGTCTCCACCCTCTGGAATGAAGCGACTATCCATATTCTATCGACTACCATATTGGGAAGGTCTTTTAATTAACCATTTACTTGACCCTATGCATATTTTTAAAAATATAGCCGTAGAGATTTGGAAGACTATTAATGGGGTCACAGAGAGAAAGGGCCAAAGGGAGGATTTACAAATAAGTGATCGTATGCGACACATATGGCCCCGAACCATAAGTGATGGTAAGTTGCTACTACCTAAAGCACCTTGGGTATTGATAAAAGAAGATAAAGCTCAAGTTAAGAAGTGCATTTCGGAGTTTCATACTTTGACTGGATGTATGCACTACCGGATAACGAGCTCTCTGGCTTAAAATCACATGATTGGCACAAGTTCTTGCAATTTGTATTACCTCTGGCCATAAACGGTTGCCTCACTGATAACATAAGGGATACAATATACAAGATTGGCATCATGGTCTGCTTGATTTCATTGAAGGAGATAAGAAAAGGCACTTTGGAAGTAGCCCGCTTAAATGCCATAGAAGAAATTACATTAGTGGAGAAGTTTCTCCCGACTAACATCTTAACCATACAAATGCATCTCCTAGTTCATGTTGTGGATGGGGTGGCTATGGGCAGGGTCATTCATTCATGTTGGATGGAGAGGTTCATGAAGATGCTAAAAGGGTTTGTTCGTCAAAGATCTCACCCAGAGGGAAGTATGGCAATGGGATGGCTTGTGCAAAAATCCTTCGTGTACATCACAGAGTTTCTTAGTACCGTAGACCCTGAAATGCCTAAATTGTGGTTAACGGAAGAGGATGACAGGGTAGTTGGAGAAAATCCACAAGGACAAGGGATTGAGAGAAGCATGGATGTGGCCTTACGAGATAAGAACAATAAATTTTGCATCTTAAACTCAAAGAGTATGCAAAAGTGGATAGAGCGGTATGGAGAGGCCAAGAATGAAAGGAATCAAGCTTGTCAAGCTTTTTGAAGGAGTCGGCGGCTCGCCAACCATACCCTTCATCGCTTGCTATACTTCTAGAATTTCCATCAAGTAGATGGCTCCAACAAACCTTACAAGAAGCAAAACTTCTTGATGAAGTTATTACGGATGAGGAAGAGGAGCTTCTATATGGTTGTCACTACCCTGTAGGTGATTTCATTCATTCTAAGCCTCGATATGTTCACATGTTTTCCAAATGTTTATACCTTCTCCATAATCTAACAATATGTTATTTTCTTTTGGTATCAAAAATTTGCAGCACTATTCAACTTTTTGATGATTCCATTTTTGTGATTGTTTGATTTCACTTTTTTGGATTGTCCAATTTTAGTAACTTTTTTGGATCATATGATCCTACCTTTGGGATTGACCGATTCCACTTCTTGGATTTTTTGATTCTACCTTCTGGAATCAATTGATTATATCTTTTGGATTGTTCAATTCTACCTTTTTAGATTGTCTGATTCTATGTTTTTGATCGATCAATTCTACTTTCTTAAATTTCCTAACTCTACTTTTAAGAATCGAATGATTCCACTTCTTAGATCTTTCAAGTCTATCTTTTGGGGTCATCCGGTTCTACAATCTTGGATCATTTGATTCTACCTTCAAGGATCATCTGATTTTACTGCTAATTTTCAAAAATTTATACATTGTTAAGAGTATCTATTGACTTTAATTCAAGCTTACTTTTTGCATCTTCCCTTCTCAAATTCACCGTCATGCATGGGCAATAACTTTGTAAATGATGTGTTTTGGTATTCTTTCCAAAGAGGATAAATTGGATGGATCAAATTACTTATGAAGCTTTATGGTCAGAATTGTCCTTGTTGTAAAGGGCTTATAGGGCCATGTCAATGGTGACACCCCCTGTCCTAGTGCAATTGCTCCTACTACTCTTAAAGGAATTAGGGCCAATAAATCAAACATCAAGTTCCTGAAATTACTACTAACCAAAGAAGATGGGATTCACATGATGCTCAAGCTTTGGCATTGATTTCCTTTTATCGACGATAGTAAACAGGTCTATTGTTTTGCAGATTCACTCTTATAAAACATCCATGCTTTCTCAGAACACTGGAAATAATGTATCATGCCAAAAATGGTGTAAGGATTTCCTTAGGCTTAAAAGGTAACTTGATAATGAAATTGTGCAGGATAAGGAGTCCATGAGTGAACATTTAACAAAATTATAGGACTCCAAAGAGTAGCTTCCTCTTAACATTGAGGAAATTATTTTTGAAAAGAACATGATTAACATCACCCTTAACTCAATGCCTCAATATTATCTAGGATTCAATACTTCCCTTCAACTTTCTTTGAGAGGCAATGTAGCCCCTCTTAACTATGAGGATCTTGTTAGCTTACTATTGCGTGAGAAACAGTCCCAGAAAGAATCTCTAAGAGTTCTAGCAATGATCAGGCTCTAGAAACCAATGATAAGGGTAAGAAATTTTAGCAAAAGATCAATTCAAACAAAATTTCTCAGGCTAAGGGTGATTCCAAATAGCTAATGAAGGTGACTTACTAGTATTGCAAAAAGATCATCCATATAATTAAAAATTATCTCAAACTTCAAAATGTGGATCGTGAAGGAGCGCTTCTAGGCCTTCTATTATTTCCTGGATGAATTGTTGATAATCCATGTCTTGGAAGGAGGCTAGCTAGGGCAATTTCTCTTTATCTTCCAACTTTCTTCTTTTGCTTGGACTAGAAGGCTCTGGCATTCGTTCTCTTTTACTTGACTCTAGGGGAGCCTCCAGGTCTTGTCCTAGGATTGTTGCTTCTACTATTTCTCACCCCTCCGCAGCTTGGTTTCTCATTACTTGTTCCTCAGTTGCCTCTATTGGTGTATCTGGGCTTGCTGGAGGGGTGAGTTATTGCTGGGGTTCTTGCACAATAGGGCCAAGTATTCTTTCTCGAAGGGCCTCTTGGTACGTGCAGACTTCTATTGCCACTGCCTCTTCCAATTGTTGTGATTCGGCTGCTACATCAACGAGTAAGCCTCTCACCTTTTGTCTATTTTATTTCTTCTGTCTTTTTTGATCTGCTTTATAAGATCCTGGGTCTCCATCAATACTGCTTGCCCTTCCTCTACCTTGCCAGTTGCTTCTTTAGGTTGGTCGGTATGAGTGCTAGGCTGCATGTGCTCTTCAGATTCAGGCTCTTTCAAAGGCCTTGTTGCTATATGGTTAAGTACCTGTGTGAGGAGGTATGGATTGCTGATCTTTGATTGATGGGCCTTTAAGTAATTTTCCATCTCTTTATGCAGATAGAAAGCCCAATCCTCCTCCTTTTCTTCATAAGCCTTGGCGACCCTGTTTAAGCCTACTCTGTTGTATCTATCTACAAGCTTTATTTGCATCATGAGGGACATCACTCTGCATGCTTTTTCGGTAGCTTCATCGCGGATATTTCCGTATTCTACTCCATTGTAATTATAAGCATCTTTCTTGAGCATATCATTTATGGGCATCGTACAAATGTTGTGCTTGTGGGCTTTCATGCAGTTGGGAGTTGTAAGGCGTCTCTGATTAAGTCCTCTGTGATGTGGAGCTGTTCTGTGGTGCCATCAGCCTTTGTAATCTGTCCTCTCTTTGTTTGCTTATCGTATGTCTTCAGGTACTCCGTGCAGTGGTCTGTGTCAATTACGCGGTGAAGTACCTTCCCCATTCTGCGCCGAGGACTACTTTGTCGAGTTTGGCCTTTACTGATGCATCTTCTAATAAGTGGAGACACTCTGGGCTACGGCACTAGAGAGCGATCTCCTTCCAGATGAGGGTGCCCTAGAATGATTGGGCGTAAGGGCCCAAGTAATTTGTCTTCAGCTTACTTGATCCTTGTTGTCGGTGGCTAGCTGGGGACCCTGTAGCATGGCTTGCTTGAGTTGTGGATGGTTGCCGCAGACTTCAGATTCTGAGATCGACATCTGTATTAGGCATATACAATCAATCGAATGACTGGTGGGTAATTGCCTCTTTCTTTTTCTGTTTCTTTCTTTTTTCTTTTTTCTTTTTTCTTTTTTCTTTTTCCTTTTTTTTTTCTTTTTTTTTTGGGTTAGCAATAGTGGGAGTAGGTTAGTTTGGATGAAGAGAATATTAGTATATTAGTATTTTAGTGATTAGTTACTAGACGTGAAACTATAGGATTATGACGTGAAACACTGAGGCGTGAATATGCAGACGTGAACATTTACACGTGAAACGATATGACATGAAACACATCCATGTGAATATGCAGACGTGAAAAACATACACGTGAAACAGTGGGACGTGAATCACTTGGACGCGAGACTATGTGATGTGAAACACATCCACGTGAAATAGTGGGATGTGAATCTACAGATGTGAAACCCTAGAACGTAAAACTATAGATGTGAAACAGTGGGACGTGAAACACTTGGACGTGAGATTGTGCGACGTGAAACACATCCACATGAATCAGTGTGACATGAATCAGTAGACGTGAAACCCTAGAATGTGAAACACGATGACGTGATTATGTTGACATGAATCTACAGACGTGAAACTACAAGGACTGACATAGATCGTGAATTGGAGTTTTTCATATATTGAAAGATGACATGTTTTGATGCATGCAATTGATTCATATTTATCAAACACAAGATAACCTACATCATTCATTCAATTGATTCATTTCAAATGCAAAAGGATATGATTTGACTCATATAATCAATTGATATCATCATAGAAAAGAGAAAAAATGAAAAAGGTTAACCTCCCACCTCGAAAGGGCTTGGGTAAGCAACTTGAAGTTAGGAGCAAAGATGTGTGATGAATCGAAAACAGCTCACAGATGACAAACACAGCTCTCACACGATGCAAAATGACCATGGAGAAAGAAGAAAATTTGATTTTATAAGGCAGCCGGTCAGATAGGATAGCTACGTTTAATGAAGAAAGCCACGTGTCATTGCATAATTGGTTGCCAGAGTTTTTACTATTTCACGGTGGTGAAACTCTTCAAACTCTTTCACGGAGTGAAACGCTAATTAACGGTTCACGACGTGAACGACTGTAGTGTGGTTCATGGCGTGAACCATTTATCTGCAGTTTCACATGGAGTGCATAAGATCGAATTTTTTTCTTACTATGCTCAAAACACTCACACATGCATATGGTGATGCATTGCTTACCTTGTCCCTTTGCTATCACCATGAAAACCAAGGGTTCACCTAGGTACTTTTGGGCATTTGCTGATGCAGTCTTTTTAGCTCTATGTGGGAGATCCAAGTTATTGTTCCTTCCACCCAACTAAACAATTTTGTTGCTGTGTCTGGTTGTGGATGGATTCCATTTGGAACCTCTTTGATTCTATCTTCACATGTATCAGGCCTTTATGCATTTTAGCTTTGACTTGCCTAGCCTTAGCTTCTTCTTGCGCTTTGCTGGATTTTTTCTTTTTGCAAGCTATTTATGTTGTTTTAAGAGGTGGTCCTGCAAGAGCATCTCTTGGGTCAATGGTCCAAAATATTTTTAAATTTACTCCCATTAACATAGCCCTCCATTTGGATGCCGTCAATTGTTTCTATTAGGATAGACCCCTGTGGTGTGATTTTCGATACTCGGAATGGTCCTAGGCCTCGGTATTTAAGTTTCTTTTTCCTGGCATTTCCCACACCATACACAAGAACAAGGTCCCCCATTTTTAGTTCTTTTTGCTTAAGGTTTTTATCAAACCATTGTTTCATGCGTAACTTTTCGACCATGAGCCCATGTGATGCTATCAATCGGGTCTCATCCAGTTTTTCCAAGTCGATTAGGCTAATGCATTCTCAGTTAGACGCTACTGTACGGCAATCCTTAAGCTTGGGACTAGGTATTCCATGGGCATAACCGCTTCAACACCACCATAAGCTAGATGAAAAGGAGTATATCCAATCGCTACCTTATATGATGTGCGGTAGGCCCAGAGAGCTGTTGTTAGCTTATGCTCCCAATCTGTTCGATTTGCTTCCAACGTTTTTGTCAAGATAGTACACAAAATCTTATTAGTACTTTCTGCTTGACCATTGGCTTGTGGATAGTAAGGTGATGATTTTCAATGAATCACTAAAAATCCTGTAAGTAAATGATTAATCACCTCATTGATGAAATGTGAGCCGCGATCACTAATTCTAATGGTGGGCAGCCAAACCTTGATATGATTTGCTCAGATACAAATTTTGCAATTGTTTGTGCATCAGCTTTCTTTGAAGCTCTGGCTTCTGCCCACTTCATGAAATAATCCGTGGCCACGATTATGTATCAGGCTTGGGATGGATGTGCCACTGGACTAATCGGTCCCACAAAATCTATCCCCCATTTCTCAAATGGTTGCCTTACGAGACGATGGGGGTTAGCGGCATCTTGTCCTTTTGTTGTGGACTAGCAAAACGTTGACATTCCTCGTATCTTTTGACAAACTCTATGGCGTCCCCAAATACCGTAGGCCACTAGAGTCCAGCTTGAAGCACTTTTCAAGCTGTAATTTCTCCAACAAAATGCTCGCTTGCTATCCCTGAATGAGACTCTTTCAATATGGTTACGAGTTCATCCTCTCTTACGCACCATCTGAGCACATTGTCTTTTCCGAGTCTATATAGTTCTCCCGCAATCAATTGATATGGTGCCGCAAGCTTAATAAGCTGCTACATCTTATCTTTGTTCAAGGGTATGTCCTATGAAAAACCATAAGCTAGATACTCTGACATCTCTTCGCTCCACTTAGGTACCATGTCCAACTTGAATAAACATGCATCAGGAAGGTCATCATCGACACGAGTTGCTAGTTCCCTGTTTGGAATTCTGGACAAGTGATCGACCAACACATGTTGTGTTCCCTTCCTTACTATGATAGTAAAGTCGAATTCCAACTGATTGTACCCGAAAAACCCATCCAAGAAGCTGTACACTTCTCTCCCAGCCACTCTTTCCAAAACTATTCGGTATAAGGTAATGGGTAATGGTCCTTCCGAGTAGCCGCATTTACTTTTTTAAGATCGACACATACTCTCAGTTTCCCATTCTTTTTAGGCACTATCACATATGGTGACAACCAATCCGTATGTTCGATCTCACAGATAAAGTCCATAGTAGCAATGATCTTATCAATTTCCTCCTTTCCAATTGCTGCATACTGAGGATTCATCTGGAATGGTTTCTGCTTGGCTGGCCTCGAACCTTCCATGATTGGAATCGTTTGTTGTACCACCCCAGGCGGTACCCCTTTCATTTCCTTGTAATTCCAGGCAAAACAATCCTTATATTCTTTGAGGAGAATAATGAGCTCCTCTTCCTCCGTAGAAGTCAAATCTTTAGCAATGTATACAGGCCGTGCTTCTTCCCTTGGTCTCGCAATATCAACCTCCTTGACTTTTGTAGGGCCATCGTATGATGCCAACAGCCCCTCCTCTTCTACCCTAGTAGCTGTGAGCCGGACCACTCTCTCTGATCATCCACTGTATAGTTTTGGAAATGGTCAGGTATTGAAAGAAAGTCTAGTTTGTCCTCATTGTCACTTTTTGCTTTTGCCATGATCTTCTTGGCCGCACGCTTTGCCTCTGGTAGGGCTTTGTTGCATTTTCGGCGCCCTGCTTTTGTGAGCTTGGGTGCATCGGTTTCTTGAAGGGCGATTTTCTCTTTGTGCCTTCCTTCCAATGATATTTTAATCAACTCCTCACCCCAATCCTTTGAGAATTCATCATGTACCTTAGTAGCCTCAAGGTATCTTAACCACTGGGCATCCATAGGTCTTCTTCGCAGAAGCATGGCGTTTCGTCGCGTCGGGCTAGATATCGTTTCTGTCTCCGCCATCCTTTGAGGCGTTGAGATGAGCACTGGTATGGCTTCATGCCACACAGTACCTTCTGTACTTGATGTCTCCCCTCCTGATTCCTCATCAATAGTCTGCCAATCAACCATGCACATAGAAGTCGTGGGAATGGTTCTAGATTCTAAATATTGGGTTCCCTTGGGCTGTATTACATCAATGGTAGCCAACACATGCATCTAGTTTTCATTGAAGTTCGAAGGAGGTAGTGACGTATACATTCTCATTTCCTCCTCATCCTTGGATTCCCCTTTTGTAGGTTGGCATATCTCGATGGATGTGGTTCGTTTCGTTGTGACCGAATCATTACCAAACAACTGCCTTTCCATGGGGTGTGCTTTCCATGCTCTCAGATCAATCTCCAAGATTTGTGAATCCCTACGTACATACACATGATCCAAGGCCCCATGCACCAATTTGGATTCTCTCATGAAAGGTCTTCCCAATATTATGTCATATGTATCAGGTTGGCATAGGAAGTCCATGACCACAAATGTATGACGATAGCGAAACGTAAAAATTTTGAATTTAACATTCTCCAAGAGCCCAATGGGTCTTGAAGATGTTCCATTAGCCATTTTAACGATTAAATTTGCTTTTTTTAGATCAGGTTTCCCCCAGTTTTCCCAACAATGTTTGCTAATGATGCTAACCCCTTCCCCACATTCCAAGCCAATCCGTGGTATCCATTATGATGAATCGGGATGGTAGCATTCGTGTCGATGCTTTCATAGTAGCGTCCGAATTGGTTAACTGGTATCTTAATGACTCAGGTTTCCTTTGGTTGTTTCAAGGTTATTTCTGCCAGGGGTGGCAGAGTCTTATCCATAGTATATCGGCGGCTGGCTTTAGACCGTCGCCCTTGACCCATTCTTTTACATCTGTCCATAAGGTTGGTGAACTGCATAAAAGTTGCCCCAATGGCATCTGGACAGGTGTGGATAGTACCGCTCATGAGGCCTCCTATATCCCTGGGTGAAAGCATGTATAGGTGGTACCAAAAAGGAGTGTCTTGGACACTCCTTTTAGCCACCCCTTTGGGAGGAGAAAGAGGCTTAAATTTGAAATAGAGGCGGGCTTGAAAATGCAACTGAGTATTCATTAAGGGAATGGCGTGCCCATTAAATGCTTCTAAATATTCTCTCTCCTCCACTCAGTCTACACTCGTCCTGCAATCCATTGGCCTGTCGTGACTCTCTCTCTCTCACTCTCTCTCACTCTCCACCTCTCTCTCTCTCTCTCTCTTCCATAGACTTCGCTTCCTGTCTACACAAAAGGGCCTCTCTTCCCACCTGAGCGCAAGCTATATCCATCTATACTATCTCCCTCTCTCCCTCTCTCCCTCTCTCCATGAAGACTACAGTTGTGCTTTAATGGTCTTCTTTGCAATAATCTCAGCCTCCTAGGTCCCTCAAAACTGCTTTAATGGTCTTCTTTGCAATAACCTTAGCCTCCTAGCTCCCTCATAACTGGCTCCACATGGAGTCTCATAGTGTATAGAATGGCAATACAGGCTCCGTATATCTTCCCCCATTGTCTATCACACAACACATCCTGAGAGAACTTCTGCCAGGTCTTCAAAACTACTGGGTTGCAAAGAAGCGGGAACAAAGAAGCATTGAGAAGAGGATGGCACGTACGCGCGAGGATGGTGACTTGATGAGCGAGAGGCAAAGAAAATCTGCAGAGCAATTTCTCAGTGCTAGCGCAAACAAACAAACGGGATTTTCGAGGGCCTTCAAACAAAGATTTTACAACAGCTCCTCCGTCATCCAACGTTCTCAGTGTTGCAGCACACGTCAGAGACAGTTGAGAGACTCTAACATTTGTCATACATTATCTGAGGTGAAGACACCCCATTCAAATAACGAGTTGTTTTTAAAGCGGGCTATTGTCATGGCATGCCTCAATGGCGCATCTGGTGTTGACAATCAAATGAGTGGTAGAGAAGTTGCCAAGGCTTTAGGATTTCATCGAAGGAATGTCATTGCGGCCAATTTTCGGCTGCAACATGAAGCGGAGGAAGGGTCACTTCCCTTGGATTCTTATCACCCCGTCAATTGCATATAGGGCAAGCACCATCACCAGTGAAATCAGGGAAATCGTGTTTCAGTTTTGGTCGGTGGAAACTCGCATCTCCCCAAACAAGAAAGATGTTGTTCGAAAGAGGATAGGCAAGAGTGCGCATGTACTGCATCCAGTGCATCTACTCGATTTGCCTCAGGTATATCACTGTGTTGAGATTGTGTTGTAAGAGCTACACAGTTGCTCGCATATGATTGATAGTGTATCCAGATATGCTCTTCTATACGATACTGATTTCTAAATGTCAGTGGTTTAGAGTGATTGACAGTACTAAAATTTTGTATGATAGGGCATTAGAGTGCTTTACCATGCTTCCAAATGTTTGCAAGTGCCTCAGAGTGCATTACAATGCTTAACCATGCACTATAGTGCTTTACGAAGCTTCACAATTGATTTCAGATGCTTCTAAGTGCTTCATGGTGATTCCAAGAAATTCCAAGTCATGAGTGCATCTTAGTGCTTCTGAGCATTTTTAGACCACTTCTGAGTGCCCGACAGTGCACTATATTGCTTAACCATGCTTTATAGTGCTTGACATACTTCTTCAAGTGATCACAAGTGCTTCTAAGTGGTTCATAGTGGTTCCAAGTAATTTTATGTCATTCCAAGTGCATCTAAATGTTTCTGTGTGCTTCTAAGTGCCTTTTGTTGCTTCTGAGTGCTTTAATAGTGCTTCAAAAAGCTGCCAGCAGAGCAGGTGCCTGAGAGTTCTTCCAAATGCTTCCAAGTGCTTATGCTCGTAATGGCTTAACAGAGCTTCAAAAGTGATAGCAGGAGCTTCTAACTGCTTCCAAGTGCTTGTAAGTGCTTGTAAGTGCTTCCAAGTGCATCTAAATGCTTGTAAGTGCTTCCAAGTGCATCTAAATGTTTCTGTGTGCTTCTAAGTGCCTTTTGTTGCTTCTGAGTGCTTAATAGTGCTTCAAAAAGCTGGCAGCAGGTGCCTGAGAGTTCTTCCAAATGCTTCCAAGTGCTTAAGCTCGTAATGGCTTAACAGAGCTTAAGAAGTGATAACAGGAGCTTCTAACTGCTTCCAAGTGCTTGTAAGTGCTTCCAAGTGCATCTAAATGTTTCTGTGTGCTTCTATGTGCCTTTTGTTGCTTTTGAGTGCTTAATAGTGCTTCAAAAAGCTGCCAGAGGTGCTTGAGAGTTCTTCCAAATGCTTCCAAATGCTTCCAAGTGCTTATGCTCATAATGACTTAACAGAGCTTCAGAAGTGATAACAGGAGCTTCTAATTGCTTCCAAGTGCATGTAAGTGCTTCCAAGTGCTTGTAAGTGCTTATAAGTGCTTCCAAGTGCTTGCTAGGGCTTCTAAATGCTTGCTAAGTACTTGCTAGTGCTTCTAAGTGCTTCCAAGTGCTTCTAGTGCTTGCTAGTGCTTCCATGTGCTTCTAAGTGCTTCCAAGTGCTTCTAAGTGCTTGCTAGTGATTCCATGTGTTTGCTAGTGGTTCTAAGTGCTTCCAAGTGCTTCTAAGTGCTAGTGATTCCATGTGCCTCTAAGTGCTTCCGTGTGCTTCTAAGTGCTTCTAAGTGCTTCCAAGTGCTTCCACATGCTTTACTTGCTTCTAAGTGTTTGCTAGTGTTTCCAAGTGCTTCTAAGTGCTTCCAAGAAATTCCATGTTATTCCAAGTTCATCTAAATGGATCCTCAGGCTTCTAAGTGCTTGTAGGTGCCTGAGAGTGCTTTATAGTGCTTTACAACCATTTACAAGTGCTGCCAGGTGCAAAAAGTGCTACTAAGTGCGTCTAAGAGCTTTACCCAATGAGTGTCATAGCTTTACACTGATTGATAGTGCATCATAATGCTTACCAATGCTCTAGGTTGCTTCAGAATGATTTATAATACTTGATAGTGTGTCTAAATTTGTCTTCTTTATCACAGAGGGACTTCTATATGCGGTTCCAAGTGGCTCATCCTAACATAAGGATCTCCCTTAGATTTTTTGAGGGTCTAAGGATCTCCCTTAGATTTTTTGAGGGTCTAAGGACCCTCAAAAAATCTAAGGATCTCCCTTAGATTTTTTGAGAGTCTAAAGCCATACTTCGTATGCAAGTTGAAGGACCACAACACTTGCTGTGAATACCATGTGCAGCTTGTCTACTTCAAGGAAGCTCTTAATCAGATGCGCCAAGGAAGATATGGGCTACATGGCCGGCCATGCAGTTGGCAAGTGACTTGTTTGCAGTTCTCATGATGGAATAGCGCAGTGCGCGGCCTCCAATGCCACATTTCCAAGCTTAACAGACCTGTGGGAGTCTGTATTGTGCCCAAAACAAATTGACTGTGCTTATCACCGTAGACAATGTCTTTTGGGTACATGCCAACATTGTGGCATTAAACAGATCTCCTTGTGTCCACATGAAAAAAGCGATGACATCTCTATGATGACTGTCAAGCTTTTTGACGACGTTCCTACACAGGAAGTGGATGAGAACGGTCAAGCAAAAACTTGGAAAGATCTTGTTGTTCGCCAAGTCAGCCCGAGGACTTTCACTTCTTCCTTGCTTCAAAGCAAATTGGGAAACTTCATCAAACACAATTATAAGTATAGATGGCAAGCTGAACAATTCAAAGAGTGTTTGGATAAATTTCTAGATGATGTAGTGGTGTCGGTAGTGGATTTTACAGAGAATTACTCCTTCAAGGTGCAGAATGAAATTTAGTCAATGCATTGGTATTCAACTCAGGTGACAATCTTGGTCCACATTTTGTACCTGCGTAAGGTGCTTGGTACCATTCGGGAGACAACCCACTTCTACATCTCTGATGACAAAATCCACGATACTTTGTTTGTGCAGCACTACTTTATTTTGCACAATGAGTACAATGTATATGAATTGTCAAATGATGTATTTGAACAAATCTATAATAGCATGCCCCCAGAGGAGAACTTCTAAGTTCTAACTTTCAAGCTAGCACAATGCGTCCTCCTAAGAAGCACTATTTCGCACATTCAACTCTTTGACAACACTTTCAGTAGTAGACAAGCACTTTAAGACCACTTGACGCACTTCTAGTACCTACACAAGCACTTCTAGGATCTACACAAGCACTTTCAGATTACTTGAAAAGCACTTTAAGTACCTAGATAAGCACTTCAAATAACTAGACAAGCACTTGCAGACTACTTGACCAGCACTTCCCAAACAATTGAAGTACCTACACAAGCACTTGACAAGCACTTGGAGGCCACATGGTAAGCACCTGTCAGGTACTTTTAGTACCTAGACAAGCATTCCAGACCACTTGACAAAAGCGCTTTAAGCACCTTGACAAACACTTTCAGATTACCTGACTAGCAGTTAGCCAGCACTTTCTAGTACCTAGACAAGCACATGTTTAGTACTTTCAGACTACTTGAGAAATTCTTGTCAAGCACTTCAGTACACCTGGACAAGCACTTTTAGTATCTAGACAAACACTTTCAAAGCACTTCAATACCTAGACAAGCACTTTCAAACCACTTGACACAAGCACTTTTAGTGTCTAGACCAGTACTTTTAAACCACTTGACAAGCACTTCAGTACCTAGACAAGCACTTTCAAACCATCACTTTCTTAAGAGTCCACAAAATGCAACCACAGTATAAACTAAAGAAAATGACACCAGATCGACACACAAAATCGTTCCAAGGTCAAAACCATTTTTGTTTGTATATATGTCAAGGAGTGTTGGAAGTTAGCCACACAATAAAGGCGCGGTGTCAGAGTACATTAAGCTACACAGTAAGGGCATGGTGTCATGGTAGTGAAGGGGCTACAGGCAGTCCTCTGTACAATGGGAAAAATGCCAGCAAAAGCACTTCTAATTTGCTGTTTTACTCTTTGGATGCTTATACTTTCTTTCTTTAGGATCCAAGTTGGGGGCTTCAATTTCTTTCATTTCCTCAACATTGTTCTGCACGATTCTCCAATTCGACCGTTGCAAGGCATCATCCTTGATATCAAAAGGGCACTCTCTGTGATAGTTTTTGCTCTGTCAGCACTTTATGCCCACTGCAACACAAAGTTAGCCACATCTTGTTTTACAAAATTTTCATCCTCACACGGACTTTGGAAAAGTACAGCGTTGAGACATTTGGGGGAATCTCTGTGTCCTACGCTTATCGTGCATGCACAAAAGAACCTTGTTGAAGTCAACAACGACTGCCAGGTCTCAAGAGGAGTCATTGAAGCGTCGAAACTGATAGCGTGGAGAACAGTGCTCAATGTGCTCTACCTCATCAGTGGTAGGTGGTAGGGAGAGCCAACAACTTGAATTTTAACTACATGCACAACAATTAAGATGGTCAGGACACGCACAGACACTGAGACGAGACTGAGACAAAGGACTTATATATTATATTGCCGTAAAATAATGTGGCTTGCATGAGCAAAAAGCTACAAAGTTGCAAGAAGCTAAAGCTTCTTGCATGCTCGGGCTTTGGGAAAAATTGTGTTAGTACTTTTCTTGGGGTCCCGAAGAGGCCCATCCTCCACCTGCCTTTTCTTCTTCTTCCGCAGCTCTCCTGCAACAAATTGGAGGGTCTCTTCCATATCTGGGTCCAACTCCTCTTCAGTATGTACACCTTTGTCGACACGGCTTGGCTCTCTAGTTGGAGCACTAACATGACTTAATGTCTTAATGACATCAGTATCTGGGATAGCAATAGGAAATCAAGTTAGGAGCACAAGTAGTTAATATGATCACAATGATCATGGATAATCATGTCTGAGGATAACATGTTACAGCAACCCAAATTACCTTGTGTGATCTCAGAACCAGGTGTCTCCCTCACCAAGCACATTAGTTTTTTCAGCAGACAGACTACAACCACCCACCATGTTTTTGTATTTCATCATCAAGGCATCTAGGTCGAAGGGGGCATCCACATCATGCATGGACGAGGTGGAAGCGGCTGGGTCCACCCCCTCAGCCTCTGGCTCACCTGAGACATAACAGACAATTATTGTACATATCAAAAGTAGCATGAATCCTGTCCTATGAAAGAGGCATGCCTTACCTATGGACTCCTCATATGCATTCCCAAGTGCCCAACATCTTGCTACAAGTGGTATCTCCCACGAACAGTCCGGAACAATGCATTTGGGCTCAGTCGCACAAACAATGGAAAAGCAAAAGGGGTGGTACTTGTGGGCACATGGCAGATAATAAATGCCGGTCGCATGTTTGCTTGACAGCAGCAGCTGGCCACCCACAGGCCACACAAGATCCACCAATGAGGACAGTGTCAGCACCTAGGACAGACTTGGCAAGCAGGGTAGGCACTAGAAGGGCTCTCCCCTCTCTCTTCAAGAAAGTGCATGCCTCCTTCATGAAGGAGGCCTGTCTCCTCAGCTCACATAACACATGCTCCATTTCCTCAACCGAAGCGTGCACATAATGAAAAACAACCAGCCATCAGAACTTTCAAAGCATGTGTAAGTGGTTTGGCACCTGTCTCAGTGGTTTGTGCAGTGCCCTAAGGTCTAAGCACCAGTGAGTGGTCTAAGCACTTGCAAATGATGCAACCACTTGCAAGTGGCTCTTCCAAGTGTTCTAAGAACCTATTAAAGGTCTTAGAAATTGTATGTGCTTTGTGATTTTGCTAGTGTTTTAAGCACTTGCAAGTGGTATGAGCACTTGAAAGCGGTATGAACACTTGCAAGTGGTCTTGAACTTCACTAGTGGCCTAGGCACTTGCAAGTGGTCTTAGAACTTGCAAAAGGCATGAACACTTACAAGTGGCCTTAGCACTTGCAAGTGGTATGACCACTTGCAAGTGGTCTTAGTACCTTCAAGTGGTCTAAGCACTTGCAAGTGGTATGAGCACTTGAAAGCAGTATGAACACTTGCAAGTGGTCTTGAACTTCGCTAGTGGCCTAGACACTTGCAAGTGGTATGAACACTTGCAAGTGGTCTTAGAACTTGCAAAAGGCATGAACACTTACAAGTGGCCTTAGCACTTGCAAGTGGTATGACCACTTGCAAAAGGTATGACCACTTGCAAGTGGTCTTAGCACCTTCAAGTGGTCTAAGCACCTGTTAAACTTCTAAGAACTTGCATGATTTCTATGCACTTGCTAGTGATGTAAGCACTTACAGTGGTATAACACTTGCAAGTGGTCACTCACAGCACTTGCAAGTGGTCTCAATACTTATGAGTGGTCTATGAACTCGATGACCTCTAAGCACTTGCAAGTGATGCAAGTTGAACAAGCACTTGCAAGTGGTGTAAATGCTACACCACTTTCAAGTGCTTAAATCACTTGCAAGTGCATATATCACTTGCAAGTGCTTGGACCACTTCTTAAAGGATAGAAAAATGCTTAAGTTTTTAAAAGTACCTAGTGGACACCTCCTCCTTCATCTTTGTAGCAGACGTCACAGCACTAGAAGCCACTGAGACCACCCTCTCCAGCACTCCTATCTCAGCTTCCTTCTTCAGAATGAGAGCTTCATTTTCTAGGGGAGATGCTTTTAATATCTCCATGTCTACTCTAAGTCTCTCCATCTCTACTTTAATCGGGGCATAGGCCGAATAGGTGCCTTCGTTGTGTAGCCACAAATCCCTCTTCTCTGCTAAGACCAATTTAGCAGAACCAACCTTCGCTTCAGCAATATGGGCCTACCCATCAAGATTTTCAGCAATTCTACCTAACCATTCTATGTATAGGGGCTGGGATGCAACCTCAGTCAATTTTGCAGGGTGAGGTGATTAGACACTGTCAAGGCGTAGGAGTCAACAGCATGCTCTATTTGTTCATATAAGACAAAAACACCGTAATCGGACATGAACTTCCTCACTTTGCGATTCAAAACTCCCCATTGAACCTTCACATTCTCCAAGACCATACCACCCACCACAGCCCATGCAATCTTGTGACTTTCGAGTTGAGCTTTAGCAGCTACACAATTCTCAAAGGCAAACCCCCTAGTAAACTTTGTCATTAGTTCCCCATTAGAGGGGGCAGCCTGGTACACTTTCTGATACAAAAGACGACAAGCATTTTATAGGTGATCCTGCACCATATGCATGAAGACCTTTGTCTTCTTCTTTTCGGGAACTTTGAAGACAGTCAACCACTCCTCAGGTGGCAAATCCTCGACAGTAAGGTCTTTGGGCAGCTTGCCCTCCATGCTCAAGCCGTACTTAGCATGCAACTCAGCTGTTGAGTAGCAAAAACAGGAGAGCTTTACGTACTCAGATGACGTTGTACATAGAATGGTTAAGTAGAGAACAAGCAAACGTTAGTTCTCAAGGGGAGCATGCATTGACAGGGAAACAATGTGCAAACAAAAGCCAATGGAGGAGATGTGTAAGAAGGATATGTTCATGTAGCAGACATGGAAGAGGAGCACAATACCTTTCCGAGTGGACTTTCCTGTTGGGGGGTTGTCTAGGAAGCTTCACATTGCTCTGGCATCGGTGAAGGGGTCTGCACGACTGAGTCAGCATCCGCAAAGGGTCTCTTGCACCTCCTAGGGGGGTGTTCTTCTTGGGGGTGGGATCACTCATCTCTGCGCACACGGCTGTGAAACGGTGAAACTGTGAGTGATGCGAGGTAGCAGAGGGATGAATGGGTAGGAAGCTCGCTTGGTGAGAGGGAATGCAGGAACGGATCAGAGGGAGAAGAGGAGTAGAGGGAGAAGGGGAGTAGAGGGAGAAGGGGGGCATGCGCGACAGGCCAAATCAATGCATGCTTAAAAGAGGGTGGCCCGTTTCCTTTCCATGATGGCCCACTATTTTCCATATTAAGAGAAGGGGGGCGCTAAATCATTGCATGCTTTGAAGAGGGGGGACCAATTAATTTTATAATGGCCCAATATTTTCCATTTTACTAATTTTAAAAACACTAAACTTCCATCCTTTTAGGGGCTATTGGTGGTACCACCAAAAGGTGAAAAAAGTGGTACCACTTATACATGCTGCTTTGACCCCCTGGGTTCTTTGGATATAGAGGGTTCTTCCCATGTAGGTGTCTCGTATTCTTCCATGGGGAAGGAATGGATAGAACCCCCCCCAAATCATTTTCCTCAAACATTCTAGACATTGTGTTTGTTTGGGAGTCCTCTTCTGTTCCTTCCGAAGTCAGGGCTGGCATGTTCAATACCCTATTCCGGGTTGGTTCATCTCGTGGATAGATGGTATCCCTTACTTGGCTGGTCCTTAGCTTAGTTTCATGAAGTTGTTGGTACTCTTTGATAAGGCCTTGGCATCTTTGAGCTTTCTTATTTCTTCATCGGCATTGGGATATTCACCAACCCCCTTAGGAGTTGCTGGTTGTTCTCCTGGATTTCCTTGGTCTAATCCTCCAAGATTGACCCCTTTATCCCCCTCTTCCTTTGATTGGGTGGATCAGGTATCAATTGTATCTTCTTTGGATTCTTCTTAGATTGTAACCCCTATGTCCCCCTTTCCTACTTTCTTCACTCTTCTCCTACGAGACCAGATCTGGAAATAGTCGCATCTGCCCAGTTTCTTCCCTTTTCTCCCAATTAAGCTTGAGCTCATGTTAGGACATTGAGCGATGTGATATTCCCAGATTGTACACTAATGCTCCGAATGGTGGCCTGATTAGTAGTAGAAGCAGAGCCACTTGCTCTTGGTAGGGACAATCTTTGATCAAGTGATCAATTTCACATTTAGTGCAGGTGAGCACTGGCATGTCATTGGTGGGTGTGGCCGTCACTTGTTGTGGTTGGTGTGTATGATTCATATTCTTGTTTGGGCACTCAGCTACTTGATGTGGCCCGCAGCCATAGCATTGTAAAGGTCCTCTTCTCAAATTTGAGTTTATTTCCTTGCCCTTCCACTATACCATGGTTTGAAACATAGGTACTTGCGTGTTATTCTGTAGGACATAGTATTCTGGCATAACCCCAGCCGTGTCCTCGTAGTATTCCCCTCTAAGTTCTATTTCTCACGCCATGTCAACATCTTCTAATGGCTCTTCAATCACTACTTGATTGATCTTTGCCTGTGGTGGTTGTGGGTAGAACTGGTGGTGGCAAGGGCGAAGCATCTTGTACCCAGAACATCCCCCTAGGTAAGTAGGAAGAGTTGGGTTGTCCAGCAGTGGTGGTGATCTGCATAGGTGGTGCTGGGGCAAAGTCAATGGGGCTCTAATTTTATGGGTAGCTGTGCCACATTTTGAAACCTTGGATATCTACACATTGAAGTGTCATGATTTTCCAATTTTACACAGTGAGCATAATAAAGTAATGGCCTTGCTCTTAACTATGGACATTCGGTGGTGGTATGATTTAATCTCCACATAGAGAACCACACCAATTCCCTGCAGGGGGTAAAGGTGGTTATACCCATGCCCAGATGTCTCTCTTCCGTCCCTGACTTTTAATTTTTCTAATATGGCATTGTTGAGCTCATCCACAATCATGTTTTTGACTTGCTTACTTCGAGCTCCGATTTCTTGGCCGTCATAGTCGTGGTTGTTGCAGATGTTTTAACATCTTCGGGTTATGGGGGGGGCAATTCTAACATATTATCTTCATATTTGATTGCCAATTTGTAGCATGCATCAAGAGTAGCTGGTCGGGCTAGTACCAAGTAATCATGCATTTTATAGTCTCTAACCCTCTCCGGAAACAAGGCAACAATTGATCTTCTGTCAACCTTTCTCAAAGTTTGCACCTTGAATTTAAGTGCTTCAGATGAGAGACATAGTCTCTCATCGACTCATCTTCCTTTTGTTTGATGTTATGTAACTATGCCATAGGGCTCCATCTGTCACCACTGTGGGTAAAACTGGGCACAAAAATATTCTTTAACCTTGTGAAGTAAACCTTATCCTCAGGCTTAAGGGTTCGGAACCACTGATGAGCTTTTCCCTCTAAGGTCAGCGAGAAGGCATGTATCATTGTCACATCACCAACCAATCCGTAGGTTTCACATGTGGATTCAAAAGCTGAGAGAAAGGAGACAGGAAGTGTTAACCTACTCCAATCACGAGGAAAAGAAACTAAATTTAAAGTGAGATTCCAAACTTGGAACCCATCAATGAGGAATCCAGAATGGAGGAAGGGTTTACAACCAGAGAAGAAGAGGGTAACCTAGCTAACATGGCTGTAGAAGTAGAGGACCGACTCTATACTAAAAATGATACTGAGCTAATGATCAATAACCCTACATTTTTACAAGACATGGAGCTCTTAATTACACAAAGACGCACAGAGGCAACTAATGGGGAATCCCACCAGGGTACAACAACTAGACCATTCCATGAACCCAAGATACCTAGAAGAGCCAATATAGGCAGGGAGGAACAAGGCCTAGGAAGGGGGGAGCAATTCCCTAAAGGCCTAGAAACGATCGAGCCATGGACCTTAATGTGGCCACAAGGGTAGACCTGTTAAATATGGCAGCAGAGATGGGGATGGTCAAGGAACTAAGCTCTACTCTAGAACCCCAAACTTCCCAGATGAAACCCCATATCATTTAAAAACTTGTCCAAAAGTTCTCTGGGGGGAGACGAGGATCCTATCCAACATGTAGTATCAAGCTCTTGTTTCCTTAAGCTCAATTCTCGGAGTTGTCGTTCTACCTCACTTTGTTGGAGGTCTAATTCCACTTCCTCGGTGGTGGGAAAGAATATTTGACCTGTCCTAGCCGCACTTTCCACATCTCGTCTAATTTGAGGGGTGCCAGTATTTGACGGCCTAGAATTCAATGTTTAGAATGGCACTTATTGTCTTGGACCTAGTCCAGTGCTAGGTGATGGACCCATGCCCGCAGATTATGCTTCTTCATCATGACTAGTTTGGAGACCAAAAAATCCCCAAGTGATAGCAATGATCCCACTGGACTTGGTTAGGGAGTGTAGTTTATCCTCTTCCCACCAAAACCCAGCGTATCTCAGCCCTTCTTCCATGGATTCTTCGCTACTAGTTTTAGCAGTGGTCAGGTTTCTCAAAACACTCAAGTGTGTGCTTTACGGAATGTCCTAATCCCACACTTCTTTGTTGGTAGGAAGTTCCTGGGTGATTTGATGCACTTTCGTCTCAGTATAAGATCGTCTCTGATGCGTTTTATAGATCTTAAGTGCATGTAGTACGATTTGATAAGCTATTAATTAACCCAAATTGATTTCACTTCTGATTCTATCGCTCTGTTTAGGAGCCGTGAAACAGTAGAGAATGTTTCACGTCGTGAAACTGCAGGATGTGTTTCACGTCGTGAAATAGCAGGTAATGGTTCACGTCGCTCGTGATTGAATAGTTTTCCTGCACTTTCACCTGCTCAAAATTTTTCCACCTTAGGATTAATTTCCTTCTTTTAGTCAAAGTCCCTTTCCTTAGCCAGCCCTCGCAGCCTTGGTATTGTCTATCCGTTGGTTTGGCCTACATGTGAATCTGCAGGAAATCTTTCACATCGTGAAATAGTAAGTGTTTCATGCCATGAACCGCTTCAAGAATGGTTCATGCCGTGAGTGAAAGGTTTACTGAACTTTCACATGCTCAAAATTTTGGCACATTGCACCGTGTCAAAGGTGTCAGGATAAGGGTTTCTATTTTTGGAAGGTAATCCCGTGATTTTCGGTGATAATCCCGGCAGTGATTACGTGAGCGATTCACGATGTGAAACTATAGAAAAATGGTTCACGATATGAACGACTTTGCTGCACTTTCACGTGGAGCTTCCCACATCGATAGTCTATGATTTTGGGTGCATAATACTTATCCAAATGATGACAATTAGATTGTGCCACTCCTAAGGAATGAAATGCAAGTTCCTGGGGCTCAATCAATGGTACTTTATGTTTCTTATTTTTATGATTTTTTTGAAAAAAGAAGAAAACAATACACAACCTGGTCCTTCACGTTGGTGTTTTTGGTGATGCAAACTTCAAAATTATCAAAAGTAACCAATGAATCCTTTCCTAAACTACTCCACCATACACAGCATCAAAACAATATCTTTTTTTTCTACCACACATACCTTATTCCTTCATTTTTCATACAATGCACTACCAGAATGCACAGGCAATAATGAATCCTATGCAATGGGAGCTGAAACTCAAAGAGTATGGAAGAAACAAAGCCGTTTTCCTGGCACAGCGGCACCAAAAATGTTATGGGCTACCACACCTCCAAGAGAGAACTCTACACATTCACCTAATGGATAAGCAATAAATCACAACCATCATGGGGTACTTACCAATGCTTCGATCTCGAGTCCCTTGAGGCCTCCAAGTTCTCTCGTCAAGCTCTAAACTCCAAGCTCCACCTCCACACTGTCACCGTGGAGTCGCTCACACCATCACATAGACCAATCACACTCTCTCACACTCTCTCATACAAGCATAAGTACACAAGCATGGAAGAGGCACAATGCTAGAATGCTCTCACTCCTCACTCTCTCTCAAATCACAAGGGGAGAGCTCTCAATAGCACAAAGGGGATTGTGTCTTTTCATATAAGAAAATGCCTTATATACAATCAGCCCTTATTCACACTTGGGCGCCCAAAACTTACAAGGCCTTGGTGGCCAATATCTCATAATGTACAACCTTTGTAGTGCCTTTTCATGACACTTATTAATGTCCTCAATTGAGGATCATGTTGTTAATCCAAAATGGGATTAACAACAAACTTGTCAGAGGAGAGTTGATCAACCATGTACACCACAAACAAACTTGTTAGAGGCTAAACATGGAAGCTAGTTAGTCGGGGGGAAGGGTTTCTAACAAAAAATAACACTCTACAATGCATGTGTATTAGGCATGGCTAATGCTTTATTGCAAAGTGCAAAGAAAAATTCATACATGATGGCAAACATATTGGAGGCGGTGCAAGTCTTGATTGAGAGGGAAAATGTGCATACTCCAAGCCCATCATAAGTTGTAAGGACAGTAAAGAGCACCACTAAAGATACACCCATGTACAAAACCCCAACTCCACTAGTCAAATGATATAGTTTTGCAATAATGATATCATGCATACATGGGCTATGGATAAGGACATTGACCATCCCCCACACAATGTGACTACTATATGGCTGATGCAATGGTACTTTTGCAGGTTATAACTTACAGAGTAAGACATTGGGAAGGAAGAAACAAACTCCTATGAGCTCAAGTCAACTAGAAATGCCCAGGGAAGAAGCAAACACATTCAAAAATGATATGTCATGAGATGGCCATTACACAAAATACAAAATAGACATTTCAAAAGAACAAGCTACACAATTGTAAGTGTTTCAAGCTTCCAAACATGAGGCTCTCACCATTGACACATTTGGAGAAGGTTCTCATGTGCGAAGTTATGATGTGCACATAAAAATGCATCCATCGTGCTCATGTCCAGATTCCTTCGGAGGCTTCAGAAAGAAAAAACCCTAAGTCTTAGCATGTAAGCACTTATACTTTGTGTACACATGAGAGTCATGGGATTGAGCTAGAATGAAAATATATTCATCCACCAACCAATTTTGATAGAAAGGGAAGTAAACAAATGTCTACACAGAGAACGGACTTACCTTGAATTGGTTTAGTGGACAACTCATGTTCCAAGTTTAACTTCAGAGATGTATGGGATGTGCAAGAATGTTATAGGGTACCACTTTATTAGAATAATTTTATTTTGATTTTGATTGGGCTATATCATTTTATTGGAATAATTATATTTTACTTTTGAGAGAGAGAGAGAGAGAGAGAGAGAGGGAGGGAGGGAGAGAGAGAGAGAGAGACATAGATAGAGAGAGGTATGTAACCATAAAAAGCCCCCCATTATTTTAAAAGCGCTCGCCATTTTTTTGAAACCACTCGCACACACAATTGCTCGCCAACAAAATTCCCCCCAAAAAGTGGGAGTAAAAGTTTTGTCATAATCAATCCTTTTCTACTAAGCATAACCTTTTATAAAACAAGTCAAGCTTTGAATCTATCAACAGATCCACACACCTTTCTTTTGATTTTCAAAACCCAATAAGTACTAATAGCTTTCTTGCCAAGTGATAGATCGACTAAATCCCAAGTACCATTTTTCTAAATGAAATGAATTTCATATAAGAAGGCTGACCTATCAACCTGCATTGCTGATAGTTTTGCTACTAATCCACTCAACTTCAAGAGTTTTCCATGCTTTTGAACTCTTTCGACAACCTTTGTAGTTGTGTTGAGGATCTCTGATCAGACAAAGATGACTCCTCAAAGAATAAAGAAGAAGATCGGTCAACCAAAGGGCTAAGAGAATGGATGGATACAATGCACCACAAAGACAGGGAGGAGTGTCAATCAATTAGAGTGAAAGAGGAGGAGCTCATGGATCTCAATTTCGAAACTGATCAGCACTCTCAGATTGTAAAGATCAGCGCAAATCTAGAAGAGAAAATGAAGAAGGAAATTCAAGTGACCCAGTACAAAGATATCTTTTCCTGGAGCTACACAGATATGCTTGGCTTCAACCCAAGTTTCTACTAGCACAAGAAAAATATGAAGGAAGATGTAGTTCCGATTAAGCAAAGGTACAGAATGAATCCTAACTATGCCAAGAAAGTCAAGGAGGTGATTGACAAATTGTTGGACATAGGATTCATCCACCCAATTGATAAAGAAACTTGGCTGAGCCCAATAGTGATTATGCCAAAGAAAAATGAGAACCTGATGTTGGAAGCTTTAGCCGGCCATGAGATGTATTCCTTTCGAGATAGATTCAGTGGACTCAAGTCAGAATGTATAATGGATGTTGTATGATCAGTGGAAAAAGCTAGCTGTCAGAAGTAGGAGCTTCCTTGATATTGTAAGGGCTCTGAAAAAAGAAAGCGTAGATCATGTTGTCTGTGCGTTGTGTGCCAAACCATGAACAAATAGTTGTGCTGCTAACAAAAGCACATGAGGGAGTGTCAAGTGGACACTACTTTGGTGAAACAAGAGGTAGGAAAGTACTACATGCAGGTTTATGGGAGCCCATAGTAGTCAACGATGCATGGAATTATGTAAAACAATGTGATATATGTCAGAGAATTGTTCAGCCACATCCACTACTATGATTGGATGCCTCGTCTCAACTAGTCCTACCAACTAGAGCCTTTTCAAAAGTGATATATGTAAAACAATGTGATATATGTCAGAGAATTGGTCAGCCACATCCACTGCTATGATTGGATGCCTCGTCTCAACTAGTCCTACCAACTAGAGCCTTTTCAAAAGTGGGGATTTGATTTTGCTAGACCATTTAAACCTCCAACAAGGAGGATTGGTGACAAATACATTCTCATAAAACAACTGACTACTGCACCAAATGGGTGGAGGCAAAATCCCTTAAGGATATTTAGCTGCAACAAAAGCCAAATTCTTGTATGAGAATATCATGAAAAGGTTTGGATGTCTGGTGGAGCTAGTAAGTGATCAAGAAGGACACTTCATTAATGAAGTAATTCAAAAGCTGACTCAGCAGCATATGATCCTACACAAGAAATTGACTAGTTACTATCCACAAGTAAATGGTCAGGTAGAATCAACAAATCAGGTGCTAAAGCAAATCCTCCAAAAGATAATCAATCAGAATAGAACAAATTGAGATGAAAAGCTACATTCTATACTCTGGGCATTCCACAGCACACAAGGTAAGCACCACGTCCACCCCATTCTCCTTATTCTATGGCTTAGAGGCATTAGTTTGGATGGAATATGATGTCCCTAGCCTCTGAATAGCCTTGACTACTGAAAGGCTTAGCCCAAAAGAATCAATCAACTAGCAGATGCAGCATCTCATGCAGTTGGAAGAAAGAAGCATTAGGGGGCATTTGGACATATTTTGGGCCTTTTACTAATGAAAGTACTTAGCAACGGACCAATAGGAATAGAGGATTGTGCACATTTGGTCTCCTTTGAATATAGGGAGGGAGACTAGGCTATAGGGAGGGCGACTAGGCTTTCAGTACTAATAATTACACTTGTCCCTTTAAAAAAGTAGGGGGTTCATGGTAGGTATAGTCCCACCATTTTCGTGGCTCAAAAAATCCTTAGAATGATGTGGAACAATGTGGAAAGACGAGAGTTTGCTATAGAAACTGTATTTATGACCTCTTTTTTAAAATGACTGTTTTATGTCAAGAATGCTGGGGAAGCATTTTGACCATCTTGTGAATGAGGTCGTGGGAGACCTAATCTGATAAAGTTGCAATAGCTGACAGAGAATCAATGGAGGACGTCTCGCGTAGCAAGGTCGGCTGAGGTCTTGACTAGCCTCGGTTCGATTAAAATGGTGAGCTTCCGATACGGTGGATGAGGGACCAAGGAAGCGGCCAGGTGACCTGCGAGGATCCTAGAGGGTGCTGCCAGCTATACGGTGCTCGAGCTCTGGGTCGCGGAAGATACCCACATGTGCATCGTGGAAGATATTGGAACAAGGAGTAAGAGTTGTTTTCTGAATTCGGGCATGGATCTGGTTGATTGACCTTGCTTGTCCTCAACGAATGTGTCCATGGTTCTTTTATATGGATCTGTTGGTTGATCTTGCTAATCTTCAATGAAGATTCCATTTTGATATGTGAATATTGCCGAGTACTATGAGCTAGGAACCATCGAAAAGACCCCTGAGTGGATAGGTGGTGAGCGTTCTAGTTGCCAATGATGCCATAAGTACACTAAGGAAGGAATGATTGGAAATTAGAATTCAACCGAAAATTTTGGAGGATTATGATCAGTGACTATGATTTCATTAAATGATTGTTTTAAAGACAGCTGAATCTATGAAAAAGGTAATTTCATATTGGGTGTGTAAGTGGTGTGACTAGTTTTAAGTTTGCATGAATATCCGGCTAGGGGGGCTGGGAACTCTTTTCCCTAGTACTCGGGACAAAACCTAACCAAATTCCTAATTGGATCCTATCACTACAGTGGTTGGACCGTTGGCTAACCCATGGGACTGGATGGGGTAGGCTAGACTGATGGATCCCTAAATTGAGACTCAATTCTGTTATAGTACGATACATGAAGTAAATCACAGACAAAAATTGTTCTATGGAGGCTGTGCCTCTCAATGAGGAAAAAAGCATTGGACTCCAAGTGCAATATTTCTCTCATGTGACTATGGGACTTACGGGTTCTGTCAGATCAGTTCAGTTAGTTAAGACTTTTTGACTACGTTATAGAGAAAAAATATCTTGGAGGAATCGCCCATGCTTTCCGGGTAATGGGAAGTTTTTTTGGATTCAGTTTTGGAAGAACCGATGGATTAGTCTCTTGTCCAGATATCTGTGGGTATGGCCCCGAGTGAGAGACCCTGGCCCACGCTAGAAGTTCTGCTTCCGCTGCTAGCGGCCCTGAATTCATTGCGCGGTGGGGATAGGGACTTTACACTACTCTACAAAATACTCATAACGATTTTGAAGCAAACGTCTTTATTAAAATTCAGTTTTAACCAAAGATAAGTTATGAGAATAAAAATTCTCAACAATCTATTTTATTATGGCAAAGCACAATACTCACAAAATACAATAATAAGTAGGGCTCAATAAAAATATAGAATGTTTATACAAATATGAGCCGAGCTCAATAAAAATACAAAATCTTTACAACATTGTCTCTGGACATACAAAATGCCTCTAAGCGGTTTCGGGCTCTGTAGCCTCAACCTTGGCCTCCTCCTTTAACTCAACCTTGGCCTCCTCCTTTGACTCAGCCTTGGCCTCCTCCTTTGTCTCCTTTGTTGGCACCTTGCCTGCCTTGTCCTTGCCCTTGCCTGCAAATGGAAGCTTCCTCTTTGCCTTGCCCTTGCTTCCCTTCTTAGCAGGGACTCCTTGTTTCAAGATGAAATGCTTAATAGGGGAATGAAACGGCATCTTTTTTCTCTTCTTTGATGCACTAGTGCTAGCAACTGGTGGAAGTGGTGAGTCAGGTCATCAGGCATATTTGCATTATTGAGGATAATGTTTATTGCCTTTACCTGCACACTACACAGCTAGAACTCATCTAAGAGAACAGACTACACAACAACATAAAAGTCAATTAGAATAATACGGGATCTCTCATGAAATGAACATAGAGAAATTATATTACAGTGACACAAGAAACTTACATAGCTGTCAAAATTAGTGTACTTGGAAAGGAGGAACTTCCAGAAATTTGCGACTACATGCCAGCCACAAGAGTGCGAATCCTTTTGCATAGGAACGGGTTGGTTGAGAAATTTCCACTCTATATCCTTTTTCAATTCAGGACATAGAGTTTCAATCAATGAAATTGCCCTCTTACATGCCCTAGTGTCAATGATATAAAGAATGACTTACAATCAACAATTAGGAAGCAAGAAGGAATTCATATAAAGTATAATGACTTACAATTTAGACTGTCCATGCATTCCGAGAAGGCTATTCATAAAAATTGTTCAGCATTTCACCACATTTATTAAATAAGCAGATCAGTGCCCTCTGAAATTGAGAAAGTAAACAAAAAATATAAAAAACCTAACACAGGCAACTAATAACTTAAGCTCCATCAACAGCTTTAAATCCAAAGAAAATATAAACTTCTCTATATATGGCAGCACAACAAAGCAGGTACCCAGACCAACTCCCTGGAAATAAGGAGCAAGGTCCTTTTCAGACCTCAACGAGTCAATTAGAATAGTTGATATACCAAAGGATACAAATATATACTTGCTTTGCCTAGTCTTGCAAAAGCTCTTTCAACAGTACCCTCTGCAGATTGAAGTAAAAACATTAGGAAAGAGAAAAAGAAAAAATAAGAAAGCATTTAAAAAAAAGGCGAAGAGTACACACCTTAAACAAGTAAGCACAATACTGTTATTGATCTCTCTATTCTTTTCAACGAGCATATAAACATCTGTTGGAGCGATATTATGGAGGTAACTCTCCTGCTCGGCGCTATACGAGACATTGCATATAATCTGACCAGGCACTGCCTTAAGTCTGTCATTATTCTCTCCCTCCAACTTTAGAAGGTTTTCTGCCAAATCATCCCTATTGACATTCTCTTCTAATGTCTCCTTTCCTTTCGGATCTGCCCCCTTTACAAGCCTCTTAAGCCCTTGTGGACCTGCTATTGTCACCTCTTCAATAACCACCTTGTCGGAAGCCCTGTTCTGCTTCAAAGAAAGGGGAATGGAGAGGATTTTTGCTGCCTTCCTATCCCTGAATGGTAGAGGTCGCATGAATTTATCATACCTATACCTAACTCTGCTTACTAATGTCATGTCCTTGTCCATTAGTGTGACCCTCTTGGCATGGGCAGCACAAATGTTATTATCATTCAATAAGTCTATAAGGAAGTCCTCGCATCTCTTGAAGACATGCGACGATGCTACTCTGCCATTTAAAGTAACCTTTCCACTTTATTCTGTCGCTTATGGATCTGACAATCCTCAAGAAAGGAGCTTTGAGGATGAGGAGATTGACAGCTGCCTGCGCCTTCCTTATCTCCGCAAACATTTTTCTTTGCCTCTGTAAAGTTACCCTGGCCTTTGAAATGTTCCTGTTGGTGCTGGGTTTGACATCACAAAGCATAGGTTCACTTAAGACATCCTGACGGTCTGTTTTCTCTGGAATATCTGGAACTGGATCTGGCACTGGATCTAGCTCTCGCACTGAAACTCTCCTGACGGTCTGTTTTGTGCGTGCCATTACAGCACTAGAAAAGAGAAGGCAGAGTAATTAGCCAAGTCACACGACCACCATCCACCGCGCGATAAGGGGAATCTAAATCTAGACCAACGTTCTTTTGGCACGGTGAACGAAACAAGAACATTTAAATAAAATTTTCAAACCCGTCCACCCACGGAGCGATATTCCAATTCGAAAATATGGAGAATAGGTATATCGCACGCGGTGAACGAAACAAGAACTTAAGTATAAATAAAATTTTCAGACCTATCCATGGAGCGATATTCCAATTCGAAAATATGGAGAATAAATACATCGCACGATGAACGAAACAAGCACTTATCAATAAAATTTTCAGACCCATCCATAGAGCGATATTTCAATTTGAAAACATCGAGAATAGATATATCGCACCATGAATGAAATCTCTCATCAATAAAATTCCCCAAGCCATCCACGGAGCGATATGTCGATTCGATTTCACATGGAGAATAGCCATATCGCACCGTGAACGAAATCAGAGAAAGAAAAGGGGAAGAGAGAGAAAAACTTACAAGCACTTGAAACAATGGTTGGGATGGATCGATTGAGCGAGCTGCACAAGCAAAGTGTGGAGAAAGATAATTGGAAAAAATCATGAAAAATACCATGGAAGAAAAGCGTGGAAAAGAAAATATTCCTCCTTTTTATAGAGCAAAACACAATCATGTGTTGACTGCGTTAGCCCTACATGTGGCAATTCGTGAATCGACGATGACGTAAGCCCTTTGTCGACACATGGCCTTCGATCCTCAATCATGTGACATTAGCCCTATGACCTATATAAAGATGGTGCGAGTTTTTTTTCTGCTTTTCTCTACACTCAAAATTTTCTCACTTACCATACCGTCCACGGTGCGTCCACAGTGTGAGTCAAATTTTTCCACGGCCATACCATCCACGGTGCGATAGGTGCATTCCGGCGTCGTTGCTTTCCCCATATCGCACTAAATGGATTCAACCCGGACATTTCATTCAAGGTTGGTCGCTAAATCGATTATTGCTAAAATGTCTTTCTGAGTAAGCTAGTCATATTTTTTGATCAATGGGTAATCGATGAAATTATCAATGGAACTGGTGTTTCGAGCCTTTTTGGCAGGGAGGGTGCAAAATATGGGGGAAGTGGTAGAATATCTTATTATTCATTTGGATTATTTATTGGAATTATCCCACTACTATTACTAGCAGTTGTCGCTTCTCCAGTTACTTAAGAAAGGCTCCAATTCGTGTTCATTTCTTCCGACTACTCCTCATCTTCCCCGGATCACAGAAGCGATGGAGGTTAAGGGTTCTCACTTGTACAATGCTGCAGATGATATGGATGATTTATTGCTAGAGGAAAAGGATGAGCATCTCTTTGATCTGCTGAGGAGGGATGGGCAGGAGAAATCCCTTTGCCATGTAGAGCCTAGCGTCACAGAGCATCTCTTTGATCTGCTGAGGAGGGATGGGCAGGAGAAATCCCTTTGCCATGTAGAGCCTATGTCCAACGTTCCTTTCAATCTGGAGGAGATTATCAAGGACATGGCAAGGACATCTCTGGAGGGAGAGTGGACAGACTATTGCAGGTTGGTCGATGGAGAGACCGTCTCTTATGGGTCCATTACGTATGTCCACATGTCAAGCCTCACAGTCACCTCATCTCAAAATTCAAGCATGTCGAAGAGGTGGGACACTTACTCAGATGATCAACGTATCAAGATTTGTGTTGACATGTGCCCAGTGCATGGTAGGAAATGTAGGTTGCTAGAATATCATTTTGGGTTTGTTGCCTATCTCTTTCTTCATGCTGATAATAAGGAGGATTACACAAAAGAGGAGCTTAAAGGAAGGACTAAAAAATCAGAATAGTCCTTTATTTCAAGTGCTCAGTCTGTAGAAGAAGAGGTCCTGGACCTTGTGTCTGAGAAGGAGGAGAAACTTCTTAGCACAAATTTTGATGTGGCAGAGTCTAAGGCCTCCACCATCATTGATGAAGGAACATCATCCGTCCATGGGGAGCGATTGACGTCCAATTTTGTCATGCCCGGGCTACCATCCTTCCTAATTAATGGGAAGTATTACCTCCTCCTCTCCCACATTCAAAAACTCTACAATTTTACGGAGGATTAATGTCTTGCTATAATAGCAGACGGTTGTGAAGCTGCGTCCAGTGTTCTCGATGTAGAGAATGATCATAAGGATGAATTTCTTGCATTGGACACAGAAGTGACAGAAAACTTCTTAGAGGCCCTAGGAGCGATGTCCTTGTGCTTTGAAAAAGCCAAGGAGAATGAAGCTTGTCTTCCTTCAGAGGAAGAATTTCAAGCCCTTTAGCAGGATATGTATTAAGAGACTAAGGTTATGTAAAAGGGGAGGAGAAGGGTGTGTGTGAATGGACTTATGGTCCACTAGCTCACCTATTTAAAGGTGGAGCTAGAAGGCATTTTATGGAGCATGAAGCTTAGTTTTATTTTGAGCAACTTAATAAGCAAGATCTTTTCTTGTATTTTGTGAGTCTCTCTAGCATGAGCACCACGAAATTCTAACATGGTATCTAGAGCTTGGCAAGATTAGGTCATTTTTGTGGTGTAGAATAGGTCAATTTTATTCCCTTTTTTTGTGGAGCTGAACCTCCTGCCAGTGGAGGAGCTCTAGCATCTTGTGGAGGCAAGAACTCGGCGAGTTTCCATCTGGGAAAGTGTAGAGGAGGTCCGGGCGCTCAGGAACGTACAGCAAATTTTTGGGTTTCCCTTCTCCTGGCTGCGTCACTGCGTTCTGAGCAAGCCGGTGCACAAAATTAGTAGCACTAGTTTTCGTACATCTATTCACCTTGTGTGGGTAATCTTTAGCCACACAAGCTTAGGGCTTTTGAAGCCCCTAAGCCTCAAGGTCCTATAGCCCAGGTCTCAGTCCTAATGGCAGCCTGAATCGAGCGCTCGAGTTAAAATACCAATCGGCTGCCTGGTTTTCAGCCATGGAAGCTTGTATAAAAGCTGTTTTAAACACTAATTAGCTTTCATGCTTATCATTAAAGGAGTACTAATCTGTTAAGTGCTCTTGTGAGGGTCTTTTTCCATATCCTTGAAGTGGTGGGCATACACCATGGGGTATTCATAAGCCTCATTGCCATCAAGCTTCATCAACATCTTCAAGTGCACAAAGCTTCTCAAAGTGTGCTTATAAGCACTAATAGTGTTGATTAACACTATTGAGGCTACTAATCCAGCAAAGGGGAGCCATTCCAAAGTGTTTTTAAACACTAAGAGTGTTCTTAAACACTAATGGTGAATCTAATCACTAATGCAAGTGTCATTAGTGATTAGAAAGGGGAGCCATTCCAAAGTGTTTTTAAACACTAAGAGTGTTCTTAAACACTAATGCTGAATCTAATCACTAATGCAAGTGTCATTAGATGCTAGCAATATGCTCTTAAGCACTAATAGTGTTGCTAAACACTAATGGTGATCTTAATCACCAAACAAAGTGTTCTTTGACATTAATGAAGCTAATCTCCATCAAAATTAGTGGTTGGGCACAAACCCTAAGTGCTAAACCATAAACTTTACCACCACCATCTTAATCTCCTTTTTTATGCAACATCCTTAACTTGATTAAGGGTTGTTGCACTCTCATAAGCCTTTCTCTTTCTACTTAAGCCAAAACATCACAAATTTTCAGTTTTTTCTTCTTCATAAATCAGTCCATTACTCTATAGTAATCTCCCTCGATACCCAATGTCAAAGGACAATACCCAAATTAAGAAGTTCTCAGGAGAGGGCTTCCACACTTGGCAAGTCCTTGTCAAGTACAAGATGATGTCCAAAGGTTTTTGGCCATTCATCTCCGGCACTAAGGTTATTGATCGAACTAAGGCTGAAGATATTGAAGATGATGAGAGGGCACAAGCCATCATCATGCTTCATCTTGATGAGGCTCTCATTCACCATGGGGACCAGCTTCCGACTGCAAAGGAGAAATGAGATGAGCTTGACAAGCTCTATGGAGCTCGTGGTGGTATGAATTCCAAGATATCACTTAAAATTGAATTTTTTAGCTTGGAACTCAAAGAGGGAGATGGCATTGGAGCCTTCATCTCTCACTTGAAGGGCCTTATGGCTCAACTTGCATTAATGAATGCGAGAATGGATGAAGATGAGCAGTGGCTGTTTTGCTAAAAGCAGTCAAGAAGGTGTACCCCACCTTAGTCACCACCCTGAAGAACATACCTAATCCCACCCTTGAAGGATTCATTTAATCTTATCTTGATGAAGAAAAGAGGCCAAAGGGAGGAGCTAAATCTTCAAATGCAACAACTTCATCGAATATCGAACAAGCTTTGTCACATCAAGTGATCAAAGTAAGATGTGTCCATTGTAAAAAGGTGGGTCATTTGGCAAATAATTATTGGATCAAATATCCCAACAAAATGAAATGTAACAAGTGTAAACAAACGGGACATATCACTTCCAAATATCCTAACAAAGAGTCAGAAGCTAACTTTGTATCAGCTTCTAACTGCATTGAGAAATTGTTTTAAATCTCAATGTAACCACACCTATATTCCTAACCTTGTATGCCTAATGTTATAAAGACATCCTATGTCCAATACCACCTATTCCAATTTTTTTCATAGTTGGTATTGAGGAGGGGTATTAAGAGACTAAGGTTATGTAAAAGGGGAGGGAGGAGAAGGGTGTGTGTGTGAATGGACTTATGGTCCACTAGCTCACCTATTTAAAGGTGGAGCTAGAAGGCATTTTATTGTGCATGAAGCTTAGTTGTATTTTGAGCAACTTAATAAGCAAGATCTTTTCTTGTATTTTGTGAGTCTCTCTCCTCCACATATTTGATCTAGCATGAGCACCATGAAATTCTAACAATATGGGCATTTCTTAGTTTGGTAAGGAACCTATTCTCGAACTTGACCAAGAAAATTAAGAGGGCTCCATAAACCTTTGGGATGCAGCGAAGTTGGAGGAGGATGAGAACTAGAAGGTAAATTATTGCTTCTGTTACCTGAATTAACTATTTCTTTAGTTTGTCTGGTTTAATTCTTATTGCTTCAGTCGGTTTGAATTATTTCTTACTTTAGTTTGTTCCCTCTTGGTTCTTTGTCAATGCAGATAGAGCTTGACGATGCCGATGGATTTCTTAGACGAGGTGGTGCTGGTCGTGCAAGAGTTAGACAAGATGCCGCTCTTGCACACTACGTCTCTTCTATCAACAAAAATATATTTATTATATATCATAGCAAGTACTCCAAGGATACAGAGATTCCACTCCTTACACTGAAAGCCCTATCTAGGTATACAGGGTATGCATTTATACCTTATAATATACATAAAGTCATGCTTATAGAGAAGTGTGCTGCCATCCGTATCTTTGGATACGGCCCTGGTTTTTGGCCTTCTCAAGCAGGTTATTTTCTATGTTATTCAAGCTATGTCCTAGGTGCAGGAGTGGAGGATGTAAAGTCACTCAAGGGCTATAGTCATAAGAGGTTTTTGCATTATAGAGGGAAAATGCCTACTGAAGAGGGGAAGCAAGAAGAGAAGAGACTCGAGCAATTAGCTCTTTTCGTTGTAAATATTTTCACTGTAAATCTTTAATATAATGAAATGGTGCAATTATTTTTTATTTTCAAGTGAAAAAGCTTTACAACTTTCTTCTAAATGTTTACTTCCTAAGTCAAAAATGTTTACAACTTTATTCCAAATACTTTCAATTTCAAAGTGCTATTTCTACTTCCAAATTCTTCCTATGCGTCTTTCGTGCCATGCTACATGACGTGCTGGTCCTATGCCAGCTTTCCACTTTAGTGATCTTCTCTATTTGGCATTATTTCGTGTTGCCCTTGCTAGAGTACTCATACATGCCCTTTCCATGGATAATTTTTGCCCAAAAGTGTATCTGTAAAACCAGTTAAACATCTCCTTGAGGTAATTTGTATGAGTCTTCCCTCCTCCAAGCCGAGTGTTTTTAAAATATACTCCTCTTGCTTGATAGTGAGATTTCTCCATTCCTTGTGTGCTCCACATGTCCAGAGAACCATACTTATTCATGAAGTAAGCACCATGAGCATAAAGAATGTGCTACAAAAAAATTAAGAGAGTAAGTAGTTATTCATACTCGTTTCTTAATATCCAGTAGGAAGGAGCAAATGTGTTTACCATGTAGTGTGTAATGTTGGTTTCACCCCATGTATCAACCATGGACTTCATAAAATTAGAAAGCTCGCTTTAAATTTTTGTTGCTCCTTTGTGGTTGTCCTACTTTTGGTCAAAAGTCTCACCATCTTATTGAAGTTTGACCAAACCTTCTCACATAGAATTACAAGGCTTGAATTGGTGCAGTCAAATGTTGTACATTTGCATAAATCCTTCGACAAGTTCCAAGGCTTGGTTGAGTCCTTGGCATTTTCTGGCTTTTCCAAAAAACGTCTTGCTTTATTTCCACTCATGGACACTTGTTGTGCAACCTCATAATTCATGCTAGACATCTTTTTGTTAACACTAATTTGCACATTGCCACCATGGCACCCAATTGAGTTGAGTAGTTGCTCTACTTTATGAATAGCTTCTTCTTGTCGTTCTTTACCTTGCATGGTAAATGCATAATCTATGTGACACTTGAGCAAACGGTCAAACACGTGCATGAATGCATGCAGTGTACAGAAGTGGACATTCTTCAGGTCAAATGGAATTATAGGATTCCATTTTGGGTCTCTCAAATGCCTATTTGGCACAACTAGCATGTTGGCAGACAAGACACCTCCAACCCAGTTGCCAGCATCGTCCATGGGGTCGTGCTCAATATCTTGATTCTCAAGCATCCTCTTCTTTCTCAACTTTTGATTGTTTTCCCTCACCATTCTCATGCACCACGGACAAGGATTTGGGGTGTTGGCACCTTCTGGACACCCAAGCAAGCACTTTATTGTCTTCGGGCCCCCCAAAATGCCAATCTACTGTATAAGTGCCCTTGCCCTCTACCTCAAGTTTTTCTCCCTGAATCTGTGCTTTGATGATAGTGGTAATCCAGGGTATCCTATCAAACATCCAAGCGAGAACTTCATGTGTCTCTTTTGGTACTTCAAATGTCCCAAGCCACCATATCTCTTTCTCAGATTGGACACTATATGAGGGAAGGTCTAGCTTGCAAATCCTCTCCCTATCAACTTTGGTTGATCTCAATATTCCCCTCAAATGTGTCTTTACTGAGAAAAGACCATAACTCTAAACTTTTTGCATATGCCATAGCCTCATTCATGTGTGATACTCATTCGCTCTACCCTCTTTCCTTTCACAATCTGACACTCATCCATTTTCAACACAAAGCTAACTTTGTTACCTTGCATGACAAACAAAATTAAATAAGCTTTGATTTTTCATAGACTTTTTCAACTACTTTGCAAGAGATTAAAGTTACTTGCAATTATTAGGTAATCCATAGAATAAGATCATAACTTTCTGAAGACGTTGTAGATCAACAAATATATTGTTGAACGCGTTGTAAGGAACCACAATATTACTATTGTTGCCTCGCTTTTTTCCCCAAGCTCTAATGGTCAGCACATCATTGAGGCAGTGGTACTCTCCAATCTTATGTTGCACATCTTCATTGCATGTCCTCTTCTAATCTTAATCTTCTTGGGGCAGGGAAAATATTTCGTGTGATGCCTTGTTTGCGAAGTGTATCTTGCAGTAATTGATGGAGAGCCTGGTATCCTTTTGTGCTTATTCCCACTTCATCGCATGCATTTTGAACTTCCTCAATGCCTAAGATATTAGTTATATCTTTCATTATCTCATTTGCAAAGTATCTGTCGTACCTTTTTGTAGCGTGGATCTCAAACTATGGAAAGAATGTCATGTTTTCTCACGCAGCTACGTAACATATCTCCAATATCTTGAGGACCATTATCACCACACACATCTTTAAGAAAGGTCCTGTAATGAACTAACAAAGATTACTTATAGCAGCAATATTATATAATGAATTAATAGTTAATAAAAAAATCAAACAATAGATACACTCTAATAAGAATAACTTATAACCAAAAATCAAACAAACCTTGCTGCATGAATTCTTTGCTTGAGAGCACCACCACCTATTGCAAGTGTCTGAATGTTATTCATTGTCCTCTTTCGCTCTCTCTGGCTCTCATGGGTGTGCTCTTCATATGCGAGATTGTCCTCTTTCTAAATATTATTCTGTGTAATTTCAAGAGCTTGTTACACACTACTCAAAGTGACGTGCAAGCTATGAATTTGTGAGTTTAGAAATTGAACCTTCCAGGCATCACATATACTTAAGCGTTTGCAATATCCAAGGAGCCCATTCTCACCCTCTCCAACAAAATGAATGAATGAGGATAGTTTTGTGAAAGGTGGAGAGAAATTTGAAGAAGGATCATTAGGATATAAATACCCATCAACCTAAAGATCCACATTACAATGACCCTACTGCCTTCTTTCTTACTTCTCTTCTGCGTTTAGATGTTCTTTTCTGATAGGTGCATATTCATTCAAGATGCGAATATGCAAGTCTACCTTCCTCACTCATTATGAATTTGAGGTGTTTGTTATTTCTATGAGTGCCATAGTAGACACAATGGAAGATGGTAGATAGCTTGGATCCCAAAAGAGAAGCTAAAAGAGAGACCTACTACAAAGAGAGAAGGGCTTGGGAGGGAAAGACTGAGAGAGAGAGAGAGAGAGAGAGAGAGAGAGAGAGAGAATCTTTTAGTTGTTGAGTCAGACATAGAGGAGATGTGATAGTAATCAATGAAGAAAATGGTTTTTAAGTAGGTTTGCTATAAAATATATTTTAAATTGCTAGCCTATCCAAAAATTTAAATTTAAATTAAACTTTTAAATAAAAAAACGTAAGTTTTCTTTGTCTTTTAATGACTTGATTCAGAATTTGTGGGAACTTCAAAAAATGCAATGAAAGTGTATTAAACAAGATTGTCTTTTAATGACTGTTGATATGAAATTTAGAAACTTCAGAAACGCAATGAAAGTGCATTAAATGTGATTGAAAGTTATTCTGAGATAATTATTTTGAATTGTAATAAAAAATATTTTTGGAGCCCCTATGTGGACGAGATTGATGATGTTTCGAGAGTTTGTGGCTAGAAAGAGAATCCTAGAGTGAAAATCCTAGAGAGGGAAAACTAGAGAGATCCCCTACTTTTAGGGCCAAAAGTAGGCATCATTATGAGGTTTGTCTCCTTAAGCCTCAATAAAATTAGTCTTAATTCCTTAAAATTAAGGATCCTTATAGGGCCCTTTTTATGCTCAAATGCCCCCTAATGACTACACAGTGCATGGGTGGCAGACATTAGTCAGAAAAGATAAAAGAAATGGGTAGATAGGAACATCAAACATAAGATCTTTAAGGAAGAGCACAAAGTACTGCTCTGTTCAATTCAAAGCTCGGACCACACCCAAGAAATCTTAAAATCTGCTAGATGGGTCCCTATCAAATAGTAGAATCATTAAGCTTAGGCACGTTCTAGCTGAAGAATTAAGTGGTGTAATACTCCCCAAGCCTATAATAAACGGATTCTGACTCAGGCCCTACAAAGAAGGTAATGGCAAAGGACAGCAAAAGAAACAACGGAACAGTGCATGGTGGTAATGGTCCCCATCTACACTGTGCAAACAATTGAAGACATGTGTCATGAAGCACTCCCACCAAAAACATCAAATAGAGAGGAAATGCATGATCGGATGTTCAAATGGGTGTATATGTGTAGAAAAGGGGTGTAAATGTGGCATATAAAAAAATGAAAACACATATGGGAAAAATGACATTTTTAGGTAGTTACCTTCCTTTTGGGGAAATAATCATGGAAAGGATCAAAAGCCTCAAAATTACAGCCCTAATCAAGAAACAAGCTACAATAGCTAAACCCCACATAGACTATCCTCACGCTCATGGAATTATTCACACCTCTCTCTCTCTCTCTCTACCTCTAGTGTTACACCAACAATCAGAATCAACCATGGTTAGTAGTAGCAATTTGACCTATACAACACCATGTTGGACCCTATGGTTCAGCACGAGTGGCTGCAGAAGGTCAGACTATATGGCTTCGTAGCAAAGAACTGGACAAGTTTGCAGGAAAACCTAGAAGCAAAGGTGTAGCTAGCAGAATGAAGAACAACACAGTAAAGATGGAAGGGCATAAGGCAATGCCAGTAACACCAGAAAATATTGCCAAAGCATTCAACCTTCCTACCTAAAGGCATCACCAACGTCGACTCTTTTATGATGTTGACATCGAAGGAGTAGCTCTCCAAAGTCAGTAAGGAATACTCTGTCTCCACCTGCTTTGATGCAAACACGCAAAAAACAATTTAGATTTTTTTTAGATATGATCTATCTGCTTGTTAAGAACACCAACATCAGCAAAACCAACTATAGGCTATTGGCAACAGAAAATGAACTGAAGGTGAATTGGGCAATGGGGGTGGTGACCAAGAACATAGAGTAGCAAGCATAAAATCTTACACTATCATGAGGTCACACAGTGACACGTCACTTAAGAGCTTTGGTATAGCTAGGTGATTTAGAGAAGGATAACTCAACTGGGGAATAGCTAGGTGATTTACAGAAGGATGACTCGGCTGGGGAACATGAGAGATTAAAGAAGCAGCATGAAGAGACAAGAGGAGGAGTCCAAGAGGTAAAAGTAGCAAAAAATGAAAGAGGAGGCAGAGAGAAAATGCCTTCAAGTTGAATCTACCAAACATGAAGAGGCTTGTATCATAAAGGAGATAGAGGAGAAGGAACTAGAGGAGGCAAACAAGGGCAAAGAGGAAGCAGCCTCGAGTGGAGTTCAAAAGAAGACTTAGGAAGCTGCCTCTAGTAAAATAGATCCTCACAAAAGAAAGTTTGATTGGTCTCAACACATCACCACTCTCAATGTAAAGAAGCAAAAGGAAGCCCAAGCAAACAAGGAATAGTAGGAGAAATAGCAACTCGAAGACTTAGAACACAGTACGGACAAAATAGGTAATATATTCTTGAAAATGAGAAAGATTTGGCATCTTTCAAAGATTCCATCAAAAAAGTTCAGCTTTTTACCTTTTTAAAAAGTGGTCTATGCATGCGTACAACACTACCAAAAAACGATAATATTTTGGGCACTTTACACATTTCTTATAAAAATTGACATGAAAAAAAAGACTTTGTTTTGCTTACTTTTTGAGATTATAATTGAGAATCTAACAATAAGTTTTCAAAAAACATGCCAAAATAGAGACAATATTTATTATTTTGATCTTCAATCCATTAAAAAATTAATATAACTATAAAAGAAACTATTTTCTAAACGTATAGCTTATGGCATAGTTATGATTCCTCATAATCATTGCCACACCATCACTAGTTGATGTGCCTTTCTCCTTGAGAAGGTAGACAAGGCATCCTCTTCTTCACTATCCACAAATACATTTTTTTTCTTCTATGTGTACACTTGAAGCTTAGACTCCTTGGGTCATCTACCATGTCAGCATGATTGAGAATGTGCTATAGAGTGCAACTATAAAAATTTATTTATATGATTATATTACAAAAGCATTATCTTGATACAGTTACTATCTTAATTATAATACCCTATTTTGGCTCTTGGATGAGAGTAGCATTAAAATCCATTTTGAAGCTCTTGAGTATCAAAATTTCTTAATTGATAATATATACTTTTTCCAAAAGAGTTTGTTACGTACAGATGAATTTTAAAATATGATGAATAAGCTATTTAACAGTTGTGTAATTTTAGAAAATAATTACACACTCATTTTTAAAGAAGATGTGTCCTTGATGTGGTAAAAAAGGATTAAATGGTAATTTTAGTTATTAAATGAGTTTAGAAAGCATGAAAAAACTCGCTTTAAGAAACAAAAGTTTATACTTTCTAAAATGCTTTTTTATAAAATATCAGCCACCACACGGACTTAGGTTCAAATCCTTTTGGTTACTACACATGGTAAGGATGTTTTAGCTACAACATTTGCGGCCAACTTAATGTTGAGTAAGAACTTCTCAGCTCTAAGAGTTGATGTTTTTCACATCAACTTAATACAAAACATCAACTTTTATAAAAATTTGATATTTTGCATCAAGTTGATGTAAAACATCAACTTTATATGCAAAATATCATCTTTCTATGCAAAAGATCAACTTTTTTACAATACTTGATGTTTTGTATCAACGTTATGCAAAACATGACCTTCCCACAAAACTTGATGTTCTGCATCAACTTTGATGCAAAACATCAAGTTTTATGGAAAAGTTGATGTTTTGCATCAACTCGATGTAAAACTTGATGTTTTTTATCAACTTGATGCAAAACATCAACTTTTCCATAAAACATCAAGTTTTATGGAAAAGTTGATGTTTTGCATCAACTCGATGCAAAACATCGACTTTTATTCTAAAAGTCGATGTTTTGCATCGAGTTGATGCAAAACATCAACGTTTCCACACAACTTGATGTTTTGCATCAAAGTTGATGCAAAACATCAACTCTACCACAAAGCTTGATGTTTTGCATCAAGTTTCAGATGCTCCAGAGGAGAAGAAAGTTGGAGGATCAGAGGTCGATTTTCACAAACATCAAGTTTTAGCGATTCCGTTTATGCAAGCATGCTTAAATGCTCTATTCCACAAATTTTGAGTACCAACACAATTATGTTCCGATGCGATGTGTAGACATCACAAAGCGACTTGCTGCATCAGCAAATCGCTTTGTGATGTTTGCACATCTAATCAGAACATAGTCATGTTGGTACTCAAATATTATGGAATAGGTCGTCTGAGCATGCTACCGTAGATGGAATCGCTAAAAACGGCGTTTGTGAAAATTGACCTCTCATCCTCCAACTTTCTTCTCTGGAGCATCTGAAACTTGATGCAAAACATCAAGTTTTGTTAGAGTTGATGTTTTGCATCAACTTTGATGCAAAACATTGAGTTGTGTATAAAAGTTGATGTTTTCATCAACTTTGATGTAAAACATCAACTTCTAGGGAACTATTTTTCTTAACTTTGAAATATTTTTATATTTTTAATGAGAATTTTTAAAATTTTTATCATTAAGAAATCTATAAAAGCTCATTCCAAATAGTAGATAGTAGTCAATAAATTCTTAAAAAAATTTAAAAAAATCTTATAAATCATAGAATTAAAGAAAAAATATACCTAAGATAGGGTGATATAGGTAGAACATAGGTTTAGGGCTAAGGACCTGAAAAACACATATGGTCCCAACCTTTGACTATAAATTTGAGAGAAGGTCATTCTTGTCTATGTAAGCATGTACCTTTGTATCATAACTAATATCGCTACATAGTAGATGCCAAAAATTCATGATAGCAAAAGAGCTAGCCGTGATAAGATAATCCATGATGACCTATAATTCATTGGTTTTAATCTAGATGTGCAAGGCTCCATTGATTTAGAAAACCACCAGTCGATTAATTCGCCAATCTTAATTTTTGTTCTACAATTCAATTTTAAAGTTGAAGAACTATAAGCAAATACACATGGTGGGACCATCTATGTTGAGGAGGGGGGTGCATGTGAGCTTGGACTCTGCCATGCCTATGTGTAGTAGTATGCTTTCTAGCATAGGGGACCTTGAATCTATTGTCATCGTCGTGAGAGCTCCAAGCTCTTCTCTACCACCATTCCAAAAGCCCTAAGCTCCTCTCTTTTCTCTTTGTACATGAAGACAATGTCGCGAGACGAGCGAAGATTGCATCTCTCAGCATCCTTCGCATGTCCTCCAAATAATTATAACCAGAGTTCATTCTACACTACCCTTAGACATACCATCTCTCAACATCCTTTCACATGTACTCTAAATAATTTTAACTAGAGTTCATTCTACACTACCCTTAGACATACCATCTCTCAACATCCTTTCACATGTACTCTAAATAATTTTAACTAGAGCTCATTCCTACACTACTCTTAGATATACCATCACCTATATTCATGATAATGGCTATCTAGATCAAACATCAACACATGCACACTATGAATTTTTGCCACCACCACATATGTACATGATATAGGCTACAATTTCTTCCCGCCACCCATATCCATGTTGCATAGCAAGAATTTCCTTCATGAAAACAAATGCCTATGTGGGTCGAAATTTACACCCATAGACTATATGATGTCTGCCTCTAAAATTGTCCTGCCGAAAAAATATTTCAACTTTCTACTCTTTTAACATGCTTAGGTTTACTCAGAGCCTCCGTAGTTCCATCTTCTACATACATATATGAATAGAAGTCTACCTTTGCACACATATAAATTGACCTCTTTAAACTCTTAGCATTGGGTTGTATATCATGCCCACTATTTGCTTATAAATAATAGAGCATTTAATAATTATGTCATGCAAACTATCAAGTATATACTAAAAGCTTTACTATTTGGTTCTAGAAATAGACTCAAGGATGTTTCTAGGATTTTTCATAAATTATAGAGCTTATATTGTTGTGTATTCTAGTATTTTTTGAGTGCTTGTCAAATAATGTGCATATTTATGCATAGTGGGAGAATTTGTCCCAAGAAAGTCCATTAAAAAAAGTGTCTTACATTTATGAAATTTATAAAATAAATTTTTATTTGAAAAAGATTGATATTTATTTAGGTTATGTAGAGTCCAAGTCATTTGTAAGTCAAGTTTATTTTTATGTCACAAACAATAGCAGTTTATAAATCTACGAAGGTGACACGTATTCTCAATCTTGAAAAAATAGCAAAATTCATGTAATTTTTAAATTTATACATGGAATTCTAGATATGTTTTCAAAAAACTATGTTTTTAAGCCATTTTTTAGATTTCACACATTTTTGGAGGGAATCTTTTTAGGTAACCCTCGTCAGTTACCTATTTTGCTCGCAACAATATTTTAGGCAAAAATCTGATTCAAAAGAGGATTATCCCCTGTCAGAGAGGAACCAACAAAAGAGACAACACAGGAGGAAATCTAACAATCACCACCACCATCAAAACTGAGTGATATGCTTAACAGAATGATGAAGAGGACTGACCCAGGCAATCAAAATATTCTCACAACATTTGGAAAATATAGCAAATCATGTGATGGACAAGTTGGAGAAAGAACAAAAATTGGCTAGGGTAGATCAAATCGAAGCCAGCAACACCATCAACAAGCTGCCTGCAAAGGACTTGTTAAGATAGCAACAAGTGGGACACCATCAAGAGGGAAGGATAAGCAAGACTACATAGGAAAGGGGATGAATTGGAAATGGTGGTCTCTAAGTTCAGAGCATCAAACAATGAGAACCAAGGTAAGCTGCATCAAGAGGAATAGGCAGCTCCATCAATAGCTGATAAAATAGCCCGCATTGTGGACCATGCCACTCAGATGATCTACAGTGTGTGGAGCTGGGAGCAAAAAAAATATCGCAAGGAATTATTCCTTAGGTAGGGAAAACTGTGGATATATGAGGCTTATAGAGGCTAATGAAGAACTCCTTGTAGTCCAAATGTTGGTGGAAGTGATGGAACAGTGGGAAGAAGAGCTGACATCCACTTAGAAAGCATGTTGGGAGGATAATTTACTCACCTACTCAAAGAATACATGGTACTACCACTCCCACATGCCATCTTCCTCTCCCATCGATCCCACCCCATGACCAAGGTAGAGCTAGAGGTGGATCTGGAGGGTCAACATCCACACAGTCGCATCAGAGCTAGGTTCCAGCAACCACCACCACAACAATCACCAACACCACTAGAGGTAATGCATAGATAGACCAGCATTTGAGGGAGCTATAGAACAAAGTACAAAAGCTAACACAGATAGACCAACATTTGAGGGAGTGGCAGAACAAAGTACAAAAGCTAACACGGCAGAGCTGAACAAGAAAAAGGAGCTAGAGATCAAGCTCAAACTACATTAACGGCTCTTAGGCAAGAGAAAGCCCAGCGAGGATCAACATCTACTATTGGACCAAAAAAATCAAATAGCAACACTCAAAAGGCAGCTGGAAAATCAACGCAAAAAACAAAGCTGGCACTAGCCAAAGGAAAAGTACTAGTATAGCACCTAGAGCCCATAAAGAAAATAATAGTTGGGATTACACATGCCATAGACCAGATGTCACTAGTCAAACTAAAAGAACAAATTATTATCTTAGAGCAAAAAATGACTATACAACAAGATGAGAACAATTCCAGATAGATTGCCATGCTAGAGCCCAAGGAAGCGTTCAAAAACAAAGACAAGGCACTCACGCAAGCTTATGCAAAGCTAGACAAATAAAAAGCCAAGCTGATTCAGCTAGAAGAGTAAGCCACAGAGAAGAAAACCTCCCCAAAGATAAAGTCCCAATTTAAGCCAGACATAGTAGCAATGCAATAGGAAACCATCGGTGCAAAGAAGTTCCAAATCAGCTGCGTAGTTTAAAAGAAAACTCCAAGCTAAGCTCCTAGGCAGAAAATCCAACAGGAGCTAAAAGCCACTAAGGAAGAAGCTGGAAAGCAACAAGAAAGACCAGAATAGTTAACAGAGTCAGTCAAGAAGTAGAGTTACACAGATAAATTCAGCTAAGAGATATAATGTTGGCTAAAGCAAAGAAAGCAGAGAACTAGAGGTATAACGCGTAGAAACACATGTCATGCAGGAGAAAAACAAACAATGGAAGCTACACGAAGAGATGCTAACAGTTAAGCAACATATGAGATCATCAACTCCGTCAACTGCTAGAAACAATCAACTAAACATTCTTCTCAGGCAGTAAGCTAGTGAGTCTACAAGAGGCCAAGCAGAGATAACACGCACAAGCAGAGATAACACGCACAAGCAGCAGTAGAGCAGCTGAAGGCCAGAGCACAAAATCTAGAGTATGCTACCTAATCACTTTCTAAATCCAAATAGCAATATGATGAAGAGGGGTGGGACCTGCCAATAAACCCCTCTAAGCTAAATGAATTTCTCAGCAAATATAAACCAAAAAAAGATCCACATGCCAAACCCTTGGATCTTCATCAACGGATCCACAATGATGGTGCGCACCTGTACAGGGCAAGATTTGTTCGAAGTTGAACCAGATATCCAAGATGAAAACAAAGATGCACTAAAGCAGCTGGAATGCAACAAGAAGATACAAATATCTACCAAATTATTCTTTCATTCTTTGAATTATCAACTTGCACATGTAGATGTAAATAGCGTTTTTGATACAATACACCCCCTATGATAATAGGGGAGGCTTAGGATGTGATCCCCAAGTAGCAGAAAGGCACTAGCAGAAGAATAAAGGTTGTCTTTAGTCAGACAACACTAGGCCACCCCCATCCATCCATCAATCATTTCAATCAACCTCTGAGGCAGCTGCTAATGTAGAGCCACTAGGCGTGCCAGGTGTTGACTGTATGATGAAAGCCGTGGACTAGTGGGACCTGAAGAACTGACCATCAAACATTGACAAATAATAGAAGAAAATGCACATGCATGTACATTGTAATCATATGTATTTTATTGTAACAGTCTCGTAACATAACGTTCTTATAGCATAAAGGCCAACTTTGGGACAAGAAAGAGGGTTCTTCCAAGATAATAAAGTAGGAAACAGATAGGAGTAACATATAGAGAGTTAGAGAGAACAGACTAGAGAGGGAGTTAGACACAGTAGTATTGTATGTATTTGAAGAGCACAATAATACAAAGTTTCTGAACATTATTCATTGTATGATATCTAAGTGAGAAAGTGAGCTCAGAGTGATCTTCCATGCTTTGCATGTGTTTTTCTAATCAGTCTGTGAGCTTGTGAGTTCCAAACCCATTGGGCTTAGGCATTGCTAGATTTGTCTTCAATCAGTAAGTGATTGTCTTATCCGTTGGATTGAACTCTGACATCTACGATGTGTCTTCTCCTCATCCTTGTCGTAAAAAACATGGACTAGTTACCTTATGAATACCAAAATCATGTGTACAAGAACTTGGGATAGTGAATATATAGACTCCCCAAACTCTCTGAACGTTGTACATCTTCGAGTTGGCCATAATCTTACACATGCTTATTATGATTTGTCGTAAACACACAATTTCTCCTTTCCATCGCTCACATGGACATGGAATCTTTTGACGTAACCACTCGTGTCGACTTCACACAGGTGTCGTGTCATCATTGGAAGAAGAATTCATCGACGATCATCTATGCATGGTGGGCACCTAAAAATAAACATCCAGAATATAAGTGTATGAACACTCTATTCCATTTCATCAAGCACAAATATAGCTCTCTATAATCTACCAAAAACAACTCTCTGGAGTTTTTCCTAGAACACAGCTATGGGCGTGGCTATACCCACACCCATGCCGCACCCATAGTTGCGTACTAGGAATTAAAATTGGATAGTTCCCTGTTGTGTGCTATGCCGAATGATTTTTTATTCTTGAGTTGTCTCCTCCTTCACATCCTTTTGTGGGATGCTATGGCTCCCTAAGCCCTTCTCCTCTCCCTTGCCATTCACAAGCCCTTCTCCTTTTCTCCCTTAGCAAGACCCCCCTCACCTTCACAAACCCTTCTCCTCTTCTCCCTCCAAAAGCCTCACAAGCCCTTCTCCTCTTCTCCCTTGACAAGCCCTCCCTCACCTTCACAAGCCCTCCTCCTCTTCTCCCTTCACAAGACCTCCCTCACCTTCATAAGGAAACCCCCTTCTACCTAATCAGGCCTATGGGTTCTTATTTTAGAGGAGATGTGGTAGCTGAAGTTCATGCAGTACATCAAGCATCTCGATTATAGTAGATTCATTTTACAAAACCTATGTAAATAAGGATGAGCTTAATGAAGAAGCTACATGTGAATTCTCTCTGAGTGAAGCACAAGTTGCTGAAGTGGAAGCATCCTCTATTTCCACCCTTCCCAAGGTAGATTCCAATGTTTGAACACCTTTGGGAATCTAGAATTTTTGACGGAGGGATGGTTAGGGTTCATTTATGGACTTATTTCCCTTGTTTGATCTTGGGTGGATGGATTTATGAGCTGCTAGTGAGGCTTGTGCATTAACTTCTCTTAGGATAACTAGGGTGTGCATTGGAATCCAAATCTAGTTGTTACCTTCGTAAAAGCCTTGAGCTTGAAGAAGACAAGTGGGAATCCACCTTGAAGTAACCTTAGGTTTTCTTTATTTGGGTGATGACTTTTCCTAGGATTTTGGGCCATTTATTATCAATGTGGAGTAGGTTGAGTAGCCTTGGGAACCCGTTTGAAGGTAGGATGAGGCTTCCTAGCTTGTTTCCTTGTTGGGCATTGGTCCCTCTTCGGGAAAGATGTGAATATAGAATATAGAGTTGGAAGTGGAAGACCTGGTTGGTAATGACATTGCGGTTGGTATGGAGGAAATTGGTATGGAGGAAGTAGCTCTGGGTTGAGCCAATGTTAAGGCTTCATCCTTATGGCATTCTAGTGCGAAGTGTTGTAGCGTAGTTGGCGTAGTTGCAATGTGCATGTGGATACACTCCCTACAGCCCAGTCGGGGACGAGCATTTTTCGAGCAAAAACATACAAAAACATACAAGCAATCCGAGCGACAAAGTGAATGCATAGATAAGTTTCCAACTTCATAAAATAGTATTTTTCATATAAATTATGAAAACCATGTATATAAAACGAGCATTGGTCCCTCTTCGGGAAAGATGTGAATATAGAATATAGAGTTGGAAGCGGAAGACCTGGTTGGTAATGACGTTGCGGTTGGTATGGAGGAAGTAGCTTTGGGTTGAGCCAATGTTAAGGCTTCATCCTTATGGCATTCTAGTGCTAAGTGTTGTAGTGTAGTTGCAATGTGCATGGTGGATACACTCCCTATAGCCCAGTCGAGGACGAGCATTTTTCGAGCAAAAACATACAAGCAATCCGAGCGACAAAGTGAATGCATAGATAAGTTTCCAACTTCATAAAATAGTATTTTTCATATAATTTATGAAAACCATGTATATAAAATGAGTATTTGACATTATCCAAATCATGCACATTGAATCACTAAAATTCATTAAATCAAAGATACATATCTCAATATTACCTTGATCAAAACATTGTTAGAATTTCTCTAATACTTATAATTTCAATATGCTAACATAAAAGGAGGAAAAATGCTTTTACATATCCAAATGGTATATCAAGAAAAACGAATGTTGGAATTTCTAATAAATTTATCCAAAATGTTGCCCAAAAAGTATGGATAAGTCAAAATGCAAAACAGGTCAAGGCATGGCTCTACTGTCATTAATGTTATCCAAGGGTATGCAATGCCTAGTATAGCTCATGCTTAGTTAAAGCTGCTTGGTAAACAAACATATGTTTCTTTGCATCAACCCATATCCTCCTCCAGACGTTTGCATGGCACATATCCTCCTCCAGTGCGTGCCCTTCTTAAAAAGTCCTCACAGTTGCATGATGGAAAAATAGACACCACAAACTTGTACCTCTAACCCTTTTAACGTGACCCAATGGTTGAGAGAGTGAACTCTACATGCTCCTTCACAATCACGTTGACATGATGCACATCACATTCCAAGCCTATGGATGAGTTGATCCTTGCATACATGTCTTTAGTAACTTTTTCAATCCATTCCACATGTTGTCCATCACACAAGTGAGGTCTCTCATCAACAGCACCTAGACTTCCATCTCTATTTCTCCCTACATCTAGAAGTACTTCTTGATTACTAGTATTCAGAGCTCAAACCCTCCTGCCTTGAGTGCAGAGATTTTCTCATCCCTCAAGAATGTCCCCTTATCTTGTGGTACCTTTGGAGGAGTACCCTCAATAATGTTGGAAGGATTCCATGGATGATCAACATCATCACCACAAAACTAGATCATTTGTCGTCGACATATGCCTGTAGGTGTATTGATTCTCCCAAAGAAGTAAGGTACAGGCACACCTTGTTTTTCTAACCTTCCTTTAATGTCAATGAGCTTGTTGCTACTTGTTAGCAGAACGAAAGGTCCGCAACAACAATGCAGTCAGGACTCAGGACCGGAAAATGAAGGTAAAAACGTGACAAAGACAGTCACGTGGTGTCGCGCTGCAATCGGACGAGCAGGTGTCTTTGTTGTGTATACTTCCCGTTTAGCTTTCTTGCCGATTTAAAAAAAAAGTATATATATATATATATTGTTTATATTTTAAAAAAATGCATTTCGCATTTTGCCTTTCATACACAAAGGGCAAGTATAATGTGGGACACAACTTCACACAGGAAAGGGCACACAACCTTTGCCTTCTTTGACCTTGTCTTTATCCATACACTTTGCATTTCAAGGGGTAGACACTAGACAGTTGCTAGTGTGATCGAGTGGGGAGATGGGTGACATTGGATGGCCTCTCCATAGAGATGGAATGCCACCTTTCCACCCCTCATGTGTCAAATCCATGCACTACCAAGTTGGCAAAAGGGAGCCATTAGAGAGACATCAAAAGGGTTTATATCCAAATGCCATGAGGCTTAAACCCATGCCATGCCAAGTTAGAGAGACATCAAAAGGGTTTATATCCAAATGCCATGATGCTTAAACCCATGCCATGCCATGCCAAGTTAGAAGCTGAAGGGAGGCCCCTCGCATTCCCTTGTGTAGATGTCTTGTTAATCCAATTGTGAGGCAATTAAGAAGTGACCTTACCACTCTAAAGAGGGATTTTGAAGAAGAGGAGTATATTAGCACAAAGGGCTCTTTCATCCTTTCAATCACAATGCCAGATGAAACCTCAAAGGACGTGGATGATAACATAAGGGCTAAATGGGATAAATATTGGGTTATGGTCAATGATGAGTTTGAGGCTAAAATTGCAAATAATGCAGCATGGGCCTTCTAACAAGATTTTTTTTGTATGGGAAGGGAATTATCAGATAGCTTCTTGGATGCAAAGTATAGAAGAACTTTTTAGTAACATAAAGTATCAACATATTAGGGTGCAAGCTCAAATTATTTCTCCACAAGCCAAGGACGAGATGTGCCTCATTTCTACATTGTAGAGATTTAACTGCTGTAAGTAATGGTTTTTATCCTTGAACATCAATGTTTGATTTGTTTTACAAAATCTCTCTATTGATTTGGTATCATGAATATGTTTGTTGTGGGATACTCGTGTAATCTCGGCATAGAAGAGGATGAATTGTCTGTAGTAGTCTACATGTCCCATAAACCTTTGGACTCCCTTTGTAGCTTGTTGGCGAGGGTAATTCCAAGATCATTTTTATTTTACTTTCATATGATGAAATCCCATTTTTAGACACTATGTGTCCTAAGATGACTCCGTGTTTCACCCAAAATTGGCATTTAAATGGGTTTAGAGATAGACGCTAAAGTCTGCATCGTTCAAATACCTTTCGTAAACAAGATAAATGTTGGGCTACTGTTACTATGCTTGCCCCAACCAATATGCTGCATCATTTGAGAAGCCCTTTGGTTAAGTTAGAGCTTATACCATGGTATATCTTGGGCTAGAAGGGCTTGGCCCAATTTGCTGTGCATAGATGGAGAAACGATACAAAAACCAGTCATGCTAGTGGCGCTTCCCTGAAGGGATTTGTCCAACATAGACTAGAACAAATGCTAACATTAGATTATGATGAATGAATGCACAAATCATCTAAGAAAGTTTCATTTGAGAAGCCCTTTGGTTAAGTTAGAGCTTATACCATGGTATATCTTGGGCTAGAAGGGCTTGGCCCAATTCGCTGTGCATAGATGGAGAAACGATACAAAAACTAGTCATGCTAGTGGCGCTTCCCTGAAGGGATTTGTCCAACATAGACTAGAACAATTGCTAACATAAGATTATGATGAATGAATGCACAAATCATCTAAGAAAGCTTCAAGAAACATCTTTAGAAAATCTTTAAAGGTAGTTTTTTAAGCTTGGAATGTGGCCGTGGTGCATTTGTCAAGCCAAATGGCATAATTCTATAAGCGTAAACTCCATGTTCTGTAAAAAAAACAATTTTTCCTTGATCCTCCAAAGTAATAGAAATTTAATTATATTATGAATACCCATCTAAGAAGCTATATGCTTCCTTGCCAACCACTCCTTCAAGTATGTGTTCTGAATATGACAAGAGGTAATGATCCCATCTTGTTAATGTATAGACCTTTTTGAGATTAACACATACTCGCAATTTCACATTCTTTTTAGGCACAACCATAATGGGTGACACCTAGTCCAAATGTTCAATTTCAAAGATGAATCCACATTCGATGAGCTTGTCTATCTCTTCTTTAACAATGTTTGCATAATTTGGATTCACTGGATAAGATTGCTGATGGACAGGTTTAGCACTTGGTACCATGGGGATTATGTGCTACACAACCTCAGCAGAGGTACTCCCTTCATATCATGGTAAGTATATGTGAAGAAATCCTTATATCCCTTAAGGAGATCAATAAGTTTAACTTCCTTATTTGCATTGAGATCTTTTGCTATAAAGACTAGCTTAGGGTCTTCCTCAGGTTTATCCAAGTCCACTTCTTTTCCTTCAGTTCGGACCATCATAAACTCCTTCTGCCTCACTTGTTGATTTTCATATGGCATTATCAAACACTAACTTGCAATCCCCAATTGTAAAAGATTTATAATTCTCTAGGATAGGGTGCAAGTTAGATGTTGGCTCCTGATTTTCTTCAGCTACCTTAGCTGCAACTTCTGCTTCCCTCTCTTTCTAGGCTAACTCTTTGTTCTTCTTCCACCTCACGAAACGATTAAGCTTTGGTTCATCCGCCCTGTGACATCAGTTTTAGCTATCAACTCAGTGGGAGGAAGATTACAATACATAACTTTTTGTAATTCCTCTCTCTAGTTGTCTATAAACTTGCAATGTGCATCAAATGCGCCAACAAATTGCAGCCATTGGGTGGTAGTTATCCTCTCTTGCAGCCTTCTATGATGATTCGCTACATAGTGTTTACATCACCATTTTTGGAGATGCTCCTTAGCGTTTACATGTCCACCATTTTTGGAGATGCTCCTTAGTGTTTTAAAGAACATCATCCCTTTCTTCAGATTAGGAATCTGTATTAGATTCAGAGCTACTCCCTACTATAGTGTCCATTTCTCTTAATGTTGCCACCTCTTTTTTGCTCGTAAGTAACTAAGGAGTTGGTGTTGCTTCTCGTCTCTATTTCAGAATCCTCACCAACATTGGTGCTTGTGCTTAAGTCATCCTATGTGGACTCAAGTTCACTATAACCAATCATCTCAGCACATTAGAATGTAAAGCACGAATCATTCATAGTGGCACAACCTTAGGGAGCTCCTCACCATCAATAGGTGTAACCTATGTAGATCCTCTAGTTTCCCATGTATCAATTGTAGCCATCATATGTATCTAGTTTCCCAACATCCTTGTAGGGTGGGTCCTTTCCTACATTGGTCTCCTCTATGCAAGTATAGCAGTATTGTAAACGGGGTTGAATAAGTGGTGGTGCCTGAACAATTTTCAAAAAGGCCTCCACTACCCAAGAGAAGGCATCATTAGTGGTGTTTATTTACGACGTATTACATTATGCTGCTATAAACGCTATTATTAGTGCTATTGAGCAGTGTTGGTTGGATAGGCATCGCTATTAACGCCATTATTAGCATCGTTGAGCTATAAAAACACCACTATAAGTGCTGTTATAAACGCTGCTCACATCGACGCTATTATTAGTGCTGTTGTGAGCAGTGTTGGTGGATAGGCATCGCTATTAACGCCATTATTAGCATCGTTGAGCTATAAAAACACCACTATAAGTGCTATTATAAACGTTGCTCACATCGACGTTGGGAAAAAAACACTGTTGAAATTGAATGGAAATAAAAACTTAAAATAAATTAAAACCCAAAAAGCTTGACAAACATCCAAATACTTTTTGAAATAAAACAACAAAATCATCCAATCATTATACAAACCGATTAATGTGTACATATGTTATAATGCCATATATTTAATTTGTACCATCATCAAATCCATCTTGCAATAAATCCATGCATGCCAATTGGTCTATCTCTAAATCCATCATTTTGATGGATCCTATATCAATAAAAAGTCCTATTCCACTACTTGAAGAAGATGTAGAGGTATTATCATCATGGTCATCACATTGATTGTTAGTTACATCCTGCATTGATTGTCCACCATCATGCATTTCTTCTTCAACATTAGGAATTTTTTGGACCCAAAAAGGACCTCCTAAGGATTCCTAATTTTAAGGGAACAGGAGTCAACTGATGATGAAGATGAGGAACAACCAAATGCAAGATGGGTGGAAGGTGTCATGTCTCGTGATATGCTAGGAGAACCAAACAAGAATTCAAATTGGAGCCCCATCATTAATTTTTCACTAAAGAATATTCACTTTTGCACACTTCATGCGTTCATAAGAATCTTTGATCGATTGCTTAAGTGCCATATCGATTATGCATTCACAATGCCTACACAAGAGAGGAAAGTTGCAGCCCTTGGTAAATTAGAGCATCTTTTGAATTCTCTAGGCTGCCATGGCAAAAATGTGAAAATTGGAGTGAATAAGCAAGCCTCTAGCATGCCATACGAGGTTGCTCAAAAGGTTTCCATGACTGGATCAAAGGCAAGGAGATTTTTGGAGAAGCCAGCAAACATAGAGAATTCAAAGAAGACTTGGGGACTCTGGAGAGACCTGTGTGCAATCACCACAAATGTAGATTGTCCAATGCCAGCTCTTGTAAATATGCACAAATAGCTTTGGATAAATTTCAATAACATGGTTCGCATTATGAATCAAAGTAGCACAACTGCCCAAGAACGAGCATCATTCCAACAACATATCATAGAATTCACCAAAAGTGTGCTAGGTGCTTGGGGAGAGAGTAAAGTAATACACTATATGGTAAGTTGTACAGTAAAAAAATAAACTGGTGTTTTAACCTTGACTTTTTCTAATTAAATTCTATTGTCATGTGTACAGCACATAGTTTATGCACATGGTGCGTATTTCATGAACAAGTATGGATCGCTCGACATGTGGAGTACCCAAGGGATGGAGAAATCACATTATAAAGCAAGAGGGGTTTATTTCAAAAATACAAGACATGGAGGTGGAGCTTCTGTAGGAGGAACACGTACAAACTATCTACAGAAGATGTTCAATTGGTTTTATCGCACAACCTTTGGAAGGGTATTGGTTGGGGAGCAGGCCCAACAATCTAAGCTTGCGTAAGAGGCACGCAAGGCTGCAAAAAGTCATGCTCGGCTTGAATGGTTGCAGACCAATGCTCCCCATACGCATGGTGCTTGGCTTGAATGGTTGCAGACCAATGCTCCTCCCCATATGCATGGTGCTTGGCATGCACGAATGAGGAGACAAGGGAGGCGTTGGGTTGTGCACGAACCAGCATAAATCTAGATGTAATAAGGCTAAGAAAATAAGTTTAGTTAGGTTTTATTTTCCTCCTTTAAAAAAAACTATTAATAGTTCCTTCTGTCACTTCATTTTCATTTCACTTTTTTAGAGATCTTGAGCTCAAGATCTACGTAGACACCCACATAAGGACACCAGCACATCACCACGTTAGCATAGTCATACATGGATATGGCATGCACCAAGAACACCACACAACCATGTCTTCACAAAACACAATGCAAGGCACCCAACGACCACATACTGGCGACACCACGGAAGAGAGTGACCCCTTGGATTCTAGGACACGCCTAATGGGATCACCAGAGTCCAACCCTCCTCCCACAACAACACCAACGCACACACATCATGCAGGCCCTTCTAGTGGGAGCAAGCGTGTGAAGAAGACCCCTCAATGTAGCCACCCCAGAGATCAAGACAGAGAGGCCAATGATGAGCAGTTCGACTCGGTTGGTGAAAACATTCCTACATTACGCAACACCATAGGTGGAAAGACCCTACTACCAGGACAGGGTCCCCTACCTACCCGGGAGGAACTTGATACACAAGTACCACAGCAAACAAGAGGAGGAGTATTCAGACTATGAGAGAGACTAAGAGGAGGTTCCTACAAGTGTGCGCAAGCGTAGAAAGGTCAAGCTCTTCAAGCCAAGGAAGTCCCAACCTCGCCAACACACTAACACAACACAGAGAGCTCCAAGGAGAAGGATGCGCCAAGGGCATAGGGCTCTACAAGAAATCAAGTTTTATCAGAGAAACACTGAGTTGCTGATAAGAAGATCCCCTTTTGCTCGCACAGTGAAGGAGATTCTCCAACGATATAGAACAGAGTTCCATGTGCAGGGGATTGCCCTTGAAGCATTGCAAGAAGCCTCCGAGGCTTACCTTGTTGGGCTTTTTGAAGACACCAACCTCCTTGCAATACATGCAAAGAGGATTACCATATCTGCCAAGGACATGCAACTAGCTCGACGCATTCGTCGAGGCGAGCGAGACACGATCTAGAGATCTAAGATGTTAACCTTTTTTTGAAGCAACTCTTTTGTTTCAAACCCCCCTTTGTAACAAGCCTATCTGGCTTTCATTTGTAATCTTTTGATAATTAAAATTTTAAGTTTCTCTTACAATGTCTCGGTGTCATCATGTTTATTTAACATGGAGTGTCTATCATGTGCCAGTTTGTCACCCAAGGCATCAGAAATACTCCTGGAGGACTGAGGAAGCTGTGCCAGAACAATGTAAATTTGGCCTCTGCAACACAACGGCGATTACGAAGATCTGGAAGAGTAAAAAATCTTGTTCAGAGGTTGACTTAAGATGGTTATGTGGCACATCACTATGCATATATGGCAAAAGTTGTGCAGGTTGTAGAACCCACATGTTTTGATGAGGCTATTGCAAATGTGTGTTGGGAGAAAGATATGGATGAGGAGATGGATGCATTGTATGGAAATGAGACTTGGGACCTGGTGCCATTGCCTGAAGGCAAAAAAGCTATTGGTTGTAAGTGGGTGTATAAGGTGAAACATAACAGTGATGGTAGCATAAGCAGGTATAAGGCTAGATTGGTAGGCAAAGGATATGCACAGACACATGGGATTGAGGACCGAGGTTGGACGTATCAAGGTCCACCTCACATCGTGTGCATATAATGCCCAAGCATTCATCCATTCTCAAGCCAGCTGTCTTTTCAAGGTCATGAAGAAATAAGTATTCTTCACCTTCCACCACAATGGTGCTCAAGAGATTGATCTCAAGCTCTGGCAGCACCTTGCTCTCCTCGTGTGGGGAAGATAGCCCCGCATCTTCTACTACAGTGGGCTGTTCAGCTCTGCAGATTGTGCACCCTCTGGAAAGTGCTCTGATGCAAGCTGCTCTTCTACACCAGCACTCGTTTTCCTACTGCCTTCACTTCCTTGTCATCCCTCAAATACCCTGCCAACTGCAATGCACACATCTCTACCTCCTCATCTGAATCCTCATCGCGCTCATGAGGAACGCAAAAGTGGCGAGCCACGAGAGGAAACTAGTTCCTAAATTGCCCTTTCCCAACCTCTTCACCTCCTGCTTATTGAAGGTACAGTAAGCTCCTACGGGGATGCAGATGTCGATGAAGCGTTCAAGGCACTGGATGTAGGGGCGGGCATATTGTTGAATGTACTTAAGCAGCTCAATAGGTACCCATTGATCATTGGGGCAATGGGAAAAGGAGATGGAGTGGGGAGCCAAGTATTGCTCCATGTATGCAATCTGCATCTCATAATGTTGGAACGCAAGGGCGAGCGACTTTTCAAAGTCGACTTCACGAGAGAACATGACAAAGAGCTCGCTCTTGCCCACCCACGGGATGGTGGAGAGGAGCTCACAGAAGTTGTCAAAGTGGGTAGCCATGTGAATGCAAAGAGATAGTGTGAGCTCGTGCTTGGTTTCTATCGCGTGAAAATGAGAAAGAAGGCACCTTTGGCTATTTATAGTTAAAATTTAAAGTTTGCTCTTTTCACACTAGACCGCTAGACAAAAAAATTACATTTTGCAAAAATATTAAGATTTTAATTAAATAAAGATTGGTTAAAAAAGAGCCTGCTACAAAATTACAAGCATGTCATCTAATCTAAAATTGTTATAATGTCTTCATTTTTTGCCCCTCTTGTGACATTTACTTCATGTTGATCTCCATCTCCTTGTTGACTTGAAAGCTTGTCATTGCCTTCACCTCAATCCTGAAACTCTTACCCCTCACGTGCATCAAATTATAGGCTATTTTCCCATATACTCAGTTCATCTTCAAGCTCTTCCACATGCCTACTATGTGTTGGTAGGGCTATGCACCTTGCTCTGCTGAAAATTCAAGGTCCCTCATTTGCCATGATTCTAAGACCATGGTTGTCCCCTCCTTACGCTTCCCAATCTGTAAAAATATAGAAAGTGGCACAATAACCAGAAAGTGTAAGGGTTAACTCTAGACATGCAATGGAATCAGATATACCTTTCTTCTCATCAACTTGAAACTTGACTCTTCCACATTATCAAAGCCCATGAAACTAAAGTGTTGACGTAGGTCTGTTAGGCTCCAATGCTTGCTTGCTGCCACTCGCTCAATCCATCCATTTTGCATCATCACAGCTACCTCAATAGGCATAATTTCTTCTTCTGAGGCTTGAAGTGGGATCCATGTCCCGTGCTTTTGCATCCATCTTTGGTAGTGCAGACGCATGTACAAAATAGAGCGTGCCTTCAAGAACCTGAAAGACACTGTAGAATCTACTACATTGCACTTGTACACATCACCTTGATGTGACCCCTCATTAACCTCCCAACCCTCTCCTAGTAATCCTTGAATGAGGTCAGACCATACCTCCTTACAAATATACATTATTTTTGTTTGGTGCATTGGCATGAAATTGAACATGTGTACAAAAATATGTAAAGGACAAAACCAATTTAGCCCTAGTACTGACCTAGATGCCTTTGAAAACTTGAGTGATGTCTTGATATCACTTACCATCTTAAACTTGAGTGATGTCTTGATATCACTTACCATCTTAAACTTTAAGCATAAGATGTCCAAGCATCAGGTTTGGGCCATTCCGGATTGTTAAGAGGGGGGTTGGGGATCTCTTCTAGCTTGCCAAATAAACCTGGTTTTTTATCTAGTTAAGAGAGGGGTTGGGGATCTCTTCTAGTTAAGAGGGGGATTGGGGATCTCTTCTAGCTTGCCAAATAAACCTGGTTTTTTATCTACAAAATATGAGTGAGAAAAGAAAAAGATATTGTTCTGTACAAGATCACTTGGGCTTTGAGATACAAACATTGCCTCTCCAATGGATGCATGCATAGAAAACTCCAATGAGGCTTTGGAGTGGTTGTTCCTCAACATAATTAGAGGGAAAAATATCTGCAGAGAGAGACATAAGAAAATGGAGAATCATAAGAAAATTTGAAACAAAAAATCCAATATTAGCATGTTGTTAAAGCTGTGTTTATGTTACAATGACAATTTGAAGGAAACCTTGGTTGTTGGCCTTGAATGTACAGGTCTCCAAGGGTATACACATGTTACACTATGGCAACCAGTCTTTCCTTCTTAGTATGCTTGAAGCCTTGTAGTAGCCGCCCCTTTCAATGATGTATCATATTCCCCAGTTGACGAGTTGACGCACTCGATGTGGTCCCTTAGAGCTTGGCTGCATGTAGACCCAAGCCCCAACCCTGAATCTTGTTGGAGCCCAAACTCCATTCTCATCTCTTGTGTTATACATCACAAGCTCTTCCACCTTCTCCCTAGGTCTTCTCACATTACTGGAAGAGGCCATGGTGGTAAGAAAAGAGAAGAAGGGAAAAGAAAAGCTTGTTTTACAACAGAAGAGTGGAGAGGAGAGAAAGTTCAGGGTTTTCAGTGCAGCAATGGAAAGCTTAAAAGAGGGTTAGAGTTTGAGAATATGCTCCCTGAACCTAGAGTAGACTAAAGAGGGATAGAGTTTCTGTAGTAATGGAGAGGGAGGGAGCTTGAGAGAGAGAGAGAGAGGGAGGGAGATTGAGAGGGAGGGAGCTTGAGAAGGAGGGAGAGCTTGAGAGGGATGGAGTTTCTGCAGCAATGGAGAGCTTAGAGAAGGAAGAAAGAGGGAGAGGGAGCTTGAGACTAAGACTGAGGGAGCTTGACAAGGAGGGAGAGCTTGAGAAGTATGGACTTTATGCAGCAATGGAGAGCTTAGAAGAGAAAGAAAGAGGTTCAAAATGAGCTTTCCAAACCTAGCGTATGTTGGGGGGAAGTTTGAGAGGGAAAACACACTTTTGGGAAAAAATTAAAAAAATTTTATTTTTAGGGTTTTCATCTACGCGATTCTAGGTGGGGGGACCTCTAAGTTTGGGCCCAAGAGGTAGGGGGACAAGAGTAGTAGTTAGGCCCCATTAGCAAACCAAAGCCTAGGCCCCCTAGGGTCAAAGAAGTCAAAAATGTGCACCCATCCCTCTTCCTATTGGTCCATTCCTAATCAAAAGTTAATCCAAGAGGCCCTCTTTGGGTCCAAAAAATTCCTAATGACATCTTGATCTTGAAATATACATTTAGATCGAGGAGCGACTAGTATTACATACCACCAATTAGGATCTCTTTGGTCCAGATGAAACATAACCTAAAAGAAAGAAACACAAAATATGTACAAGAAAATATATACAATGCCTTCCTTCTATCTATAGATTCATCAAAATTAAAAATCAAGTGTAAACATGTTCACAATGTTGTGGTAGAATGTATGTATCTTTTGAATCTTGCCATAATTTAGTTGAGTCAATTGCAAGAAATCTGCTTGGATGCATCTTGATGATTGCTTGAGTACCTCTATAGACTACTTTGAACCACTTAACATCAAAGATGAACACTTTGAAAGCTCTATCTCCAAGTTGTCTTGAATTGTTCCACAATATTCAAGTTTCTAAGCTATAATATTATTATCTCTTCTACTAGCTCGATTTTCTTGGTCAAAACGTGCCATTACACCACAATTATATGTGATTCTTTTGGTGTCCACACGTTGAGTGCAAAATTATCGAACTTCTGACCACATTGTATTATGCACTTTATACTGCAACCTAATAAAAAATCATTAATACAGCTTATATGTAAGAAATTTAGTATTCAACATTATATATCTTAGCAAAACATCTTTACTTACATGGTAGTCTCATACCCTTGCAATCTCCTCTCCCATTCTTCTCTTGTAATCTCCTCTCCCATCCTTTTGGCTTGCTCTAGGGCATCTCTAAGCCATTAAATATTGCAATCCTTTGGAAGAGCCTTTAGGTTGGGTGGGTATGACATGTGCCTTTGTGTTGATCTCTTAAATGCTCTTCTCTACTCTATCCTTATCTTTCTTGCATCTTCATATTTATCAATCCACTTTTACATCACAAAAGTGTTAAGAAGATAAAATGTAATGACCTTTTTGCACATGGCCTCATCCATCTTTCTAATGCATCCTTTTCTATGTGACACCATTCATTCATCCTCATCATTATGCATGAATCTAGGCATAGATGGATCAATTCTTTCAAATATTCAGAGATGTATATACGAGGGATTTTTGCACCAACCATCCCTCTACCATGCTTCCTTCTGGCCTTGCCCTTTGCCTCACAAATCCCTTCAAGGTTTTTATGAAGCATCCAAGAAAGAACATTCACCGGCTATGAACAACACCGCATATAGCCACCTCATCCACCAAATGTACTAGAAGGTGCAATTGAGTTGTGAGTATGCTTCTTGGAAAGTTTTCTTCAATCATGCACACCACCGCAATTGACTCACCTTGAGCCTTCTCAATGGAATCCGGATGAATCTCCTTTGACACTATATCCACCTATTCAACAAAGGAAGAAATGATAAATTAAAGAAGAATAGATAATTTCAAAGCTATATATTATACCAAACGCACAAATCTATAGTTTTGATTGGAAATCACCTTCTCATTCCACCTAATTTATAGATGGCATTCTGAGCTTTCTCTTCTCTACACCAACCAATTGATATTGGAAGTATGAACTAGTGAAATCAATTTTTGAAAATAATAAAAGATCAATATAGAGTCTACACAACATAAATCAAGGAGTGCCCAAAAAATAGATATAGTTATGTACGTACCTGCATTATCTTGTGCCAATCATGTGATTTGAGACCATATAATTGATATGAGCACCCTTCTTTTTTGTTATTGTAAATACACCCTTTAACGAGTGCATTACAATGGTTGGTGTACGAAAAGATGAAATTTTATTCTTGACATTCTTTTCCTCTTACCTTGTCAACCTCCATGGCGCCTTTGGTAAAACCACCTTGTCATTGACTACCCTTGGCCATGCATTTTCCATGTGTCCAATATCCTTTAGGTCATCCCTTATTGCATGGGTGTCTTTTTTACCACAATTAGATGGTCCCAAATCATTGATGCCGCATTCTTAAAAATGTGCATTGGATCCAAAAGAAATAATTCTAACTCGCTAAATGCTTGTAAGCAATAGATTCAAAATTTTGAATGGCTTTAACATTTTGTATTGCTTAACAAACATATCCTCATTTTGGTAAAGTTTCCATTTCTCGCTGGTGGCAAACTATTGCAAACCATTGGAATGATTTGATCTCAATAAAAACAAATCTGTTCCAAAATTTAGAGTGAGCATAAATTCAACATCTAAATATCCAATGAAATTTTTAAAAAGATTATGAATATATAGAACTCACTTAAAAATAGTTCTTATAACAAATGAATATTGTGAGATGTAAAACTAACCGTAATTAGTCAATATAAGTCGAATTTGAAGGGCAAAGCCAAGATTTTATTTGAATGTCTCATATTACAACTAGAGTACCATGTGAAGGGATTGGAATGCCATACTGCAACCTTTTTATTATTTGAATGTCTCATAATTAAAACTACAATTCTATGTGATGAGATTGGAATGGCATGTTGATACTTTTTTTATTTGAATGTCTCAAATTAAACTTAGGGTTGTATGTGAGGAGATTGGGATGGCATATTACTAGTTTTTTAAAAAAATAAAAACAAAAGTTAGGGTTCTGTGTGAGGAGATTGGGATGGCATATTACTACTTTTTTTTTAAATTCAAAAAGTGATTTTCTTTTGAAGGGTACATTATTTACAACCCTTCTCTAAGCTCTTATGAAGGTTCAAAATTCTACGTGTATCAACGTGATATATAATATATCATGTTCTTTTTTTTTGTGGGGGTTATGCTTGGAGTCAACTTTCCCACGACTCTCTCTCTCTCCTCGCACTACCTTTCTGCCACCCACAAGTGGGGCAAATTGACTAGTGGGAAGGCCCTTATAAAGGCCATGATCCACCCGAGTTCAAGTCCCACCACTGGTAGTATATGCGCTCCTGTTGCCGTTAAGACCCCCCTCTCTCTCTCTCCTACACTGCTGTAGCTTTCATCCTCTCTCTCTCTCTCTCTCTCTCTCTCTCTCTCTCTCTCTCGTGCACTGCTGTAGCTTTCATGTCAAAAACTGTCTACCGCACTAGCTCACTAGCTTGACATTATGCTCGTCTTTTATTCCAAACTTTCCAAGAGCTTTGCAGGAATAATAAGTCAAGGGCTTCACGCACGCAGGCAGGCAGGCATGGCCGCATATACTTTTGTTTCGATTTTGTGCGGGAACCAGCTTTTGCAGCGCACTTCGCACAATATGGGCAAATCGTAACCGCCTGTTCTTCTTACACGTGGTGTGTCCGTCCGAGTCCCCTCCTCCTGCGCTGCACCAGTACTGCACAGCAGAAAGCAAATGCCCCTCCACGAGTACGTCTGCATGCAGCAGCAGCAGCAGAAAGCAAGCATCCCAATTCACAGCACGCCGCTGGCTCTCGGCCAGAAATTCTAACTCTTTTCATACCAGTAACTAGACATGTGGGGCTGACTGTGTGTGTGTGTGTGTGTGTCAGAGAGAGAGAGAGAGAGAGTGTGTGTGTGTGTGTGAGAGAGAGAGAGAGAGAGAGAGAGAGTGAGAGTGTGTGTGTGTGTGTGTGTGAGAGAGAGAGAGAAGCTTCACACGTGGGGTGTTCTGAGACCTTCCTCGTCCAATTCAACGCTCCAGAATTCTAACTCTTTGATACCAAGTAACGAGACGTGTGAGGCTGTGAGAGAGAGAGTGTGTGTGCGCGCGCGCGCGAGAGAGAGAGAATGTGTGTGTGTGTGTGTGAGAGTGTGAGTGAGAGAGAGAGAGAGAGAGAGAGACCCATGCACAATACATATGCAACGCCTCTTAATCGAAAATCAAGAAGGGAATATCAAAGCCGGGCAACAAATGGCTTGGGCATGTCTTCTTCTTTTTTACCCAATATATATGTATATATATATATTACCAAAAAGCAACTTTACATCTTTACATCCATCTTCCAACATTACATTCACACCATGACAACATTACATTCAGTCCATGTTCAGCAAATCACAAATTAAAGACCATTTGTCATCTTCTAATACAAAAGAAGACTACCCCCAAGAGATCTCATACCATCATAGGGTTATATCTGAAGCCAAAATCAGTGAAGTTTGGGCCAAAGACCAAAAAGTGGTACCTCAAAGAGAAGCAAATTGTTCACACTATGTGGCTTTTATTGAAAACGTTGTTGGAACCAGACCAGTAGTGAAAATTTGGACTAGGAAAGGTGAAGTTTTGGAGAAGTAGTTGCACAACTGAAGCCATGATTGAGGCTTGTATTCAATTAGGGTATCAGATCTCCTAGCTTGGGCATTTCTATCGCACTAACTTTTCAAGAATTAGGTTAACGAATAGACCATGATGGTCTATGCTATGAGAAAGAGCTAACATCACTACCTACGTATAGAATGATAATAGCAAAGTTTACAAAGGAAAAAATTTAAATCAACCCTCTCCTCATGGAAGCTTTTGACACTTGGGAATAGTTCTTAGCATCAGATTGCCATACTTTGTCTAATCTACATGTTTTAGGGTTTTTTTACTTCCAAAAATTGGCACCACTCTATGCAAGGCAATGAAATCTACCTTATTAATCAACTATCAACAGAATGGTTATTTGATCTATAAAAATATAATATTATAAATTCAATCTATAAGTGTTTTAGGGTGTTTTTTACTAAGAATTGGCATATAATGTTTGAAAAAAAAAAAGAACAAGAATATACACAAGGGAGTGAAAAGCTACCTTAGTAATTGCTATGAAGATAAATGGTTGTTTAATTTATAAAATAAAAAAATGTAGACTAAAACAGCCATATCATATCCTTCCCTAAAAAGAGGGTTGCTTTTATAGTTGCTTGTTGGTTATTAATGGAGAGAGAGAATATTGCAAAACCATTTCTTGCATGCTAAACAACCACCTTAAGAATGACTATATCCTTCCCTAAAAGGAGGGTTGCTTTTGTAGTTGCTTGTTGGTTATTAAAATGAAGAGAGAGAATATTGCAAAGCCATTTCTTACATGCTAAACAACCACCTTAAGAATGACTATAATGATGGTACGTGCAATATTTTAGATGCTAAAAACACCTTTAAACAAATCAAAATATGTAATAAATTAAACATCTCTTATCTAAAGCAACCATATCATTTAAGATCTTAATAAAAATAGTTATTTCTTTTTTTTTGTTTGCATCATGTAGTGACTATAACCAAAATATTCTTGAAAGCAAGCTTAACAGTTATACCATAAAACTACTACTTTGCCTCCATGAAAGAAAAAATGCTTATTGGAAGAATCTTGATAGATGATCTTATGCATGCTTACTTTACACTGATATTAGCATAAAATACCTTAAAATGTTTATTAAAATAAGTGTTTACTTTATACTGATATTAACATAAAATACCTTAAAATGTCTATAAAAATAAGTTTTTACTTATAGTGATATTAACATAAATGCTCACAATTATACCTAAAAATCCACAAAATAACCGTAAACCTATGAAAATATGTTTAAAAAATCATGTCATCACTATGAGTCAACTACTAATAATCAAATATGTAATAAACTATCATACTTTTGTGGCAATACCTTGAGGATGCTACGCTCATGTTGATTGCAAAACCATCTAGTCTCAAAGAAGTTTGAGTCTTGTGAGAAGCACCCCTACTACTTAACCTTTCTCCTATTGAAGCTAATTATAAATCGTTGATGGATTTTTAGTCTTGTATAACCATGTAGCATAGTCCATACTTTTACAGTTATGGAGACATGTTGAACCATGTTCAGCATGTCTCCATAAATCGTTGATGGATCTTTAGTCTTGTATAACCATGTCATTGATGGATTTTTTAGTCTTGTGTAACCATGTAGCATAGTCCATACTTTAACAATTATGGAGACATGCTCAACCATGTTTGGTATACTATCTTCCGCATAGTGACAAGTGCATAGAGAGCATCTGTATCCCTTCATTTCCAAGCTTAGATAAGATCAATAGTAGGTGGTACAGGATTGAATTCTATATCCTTTCTCATTGATGGGGGGAAAACATTCACATTAATGATGGTGTCCAAAAATTTATGGGATTAATGCACTCACAACACCAGCTCTCTGTTTACATTTTTAAATTGGTTAATCACTTGAAATTGTAAACAAATTCTAGTGATTCTGTATAAACTTTGGACCTCATATGGCATAAAAATTAGACTAGCTCATTTTGAATTAAAAACTTTTAAAATGAACTTTGTATGCAAAAATTTAACAACAATGTTGAATTAAAAACTTTTAAAATGAACTTTGTATGCAAAATTTAACAACAATGTGGAAGGATAAATTGGCTTTCATAGGCTCTCCACCATAGATTCAACAAGCTTCCTTAGAATCTAGCCCTAGATTTCTCAAATATTTCATTTATTTTACTCTTATATATATATATATATATATATATATATATATATATATATATAATTATCAAATAACAGAAGTTGTGTAAACTTCTGTTGCTCCCTTACTTGCTTCTTCAAAATCCACCACACTATATGGTATTAAAGCCACACTCTGTGGGATTAGAGCTTAGGTTACACTAGCCATCATGTGTTTTTAGAACTTAGGGAATTCTAGCACATTCTAAAGAGCTACCATTAACCGTAAATCAAAGCCTAGCATAGTCTAGCACGGTCTATTCAAGTCTACCACTACCTATTACAAAACTAACATTTTCTAGTATGGCTAAACTCATTTTATCACATAGAACTTTGCTACATTCTTGGAAACATATCATTAAGGGAAAGCCATCATTTTTAAGGAGGAGCAAAGAAACAACTTGGCATTATCTACAACAAGTGAGAGTAGTCTTTTAAAAAGGTACATTTGTTCAAACCACTTTTCTTTCATCTCAAAGCACATCAAATCATGATGACATATTATCTTTCTTAATCAGAAAAGCAAGTCTGATGATAACACCTCTTCTGCATGAAATTTCAAGATAGGCAGTAACTTTAATCTAGTGTAAATGTGGAGTATCATATCTAGAAAATGCCTAGACCCTATAATGGCCTTGAAAAAGGAGCTAAACCGATGGATGGGTAATAATTATTATCAAGTAACGTTAATAGCTTCAATGTCAAGGATGATATGGTAGGACCTATTAAAGATTATGGAAGCTTTGAGATCCCTGGAAGATAAGCACATCTCAAGAGAACCCTTATGCTTGAGAAGAAGATAAACAACACAACAAAAGAATCCACAAGAAAGTTGACATGATTTCTCAAACTAAAAAGCATTGTATAGATGAGCATAACAAATGATAAGCTGGAAGTTGTTGCTTACAAAGTGGATAATTAAAGATTGATTTAGATTTCTTTGAATGGCATTAGCAAAGATTAATATTATGAATATTTTGTGACATCATCCATTGTTACTAGAGATGTGCCATTGCTACTAAATATGTGCAACCAACATAAGTCACATCAAATATGACACTATAGGAACACATTAGGAAACAAAAGGGAACTTACATGCATTTTCAACTAGAGGAAGAGGAAGATTCAATTAATAAAAATGTAGATATAATAACTTTAGAGAAGGTTATGATAATCCTTATGCATTTTCATCAATCTATTAACATCAATATCAATAATAAAAAATTCAAACAATAGAGCGGGACATGGAATCAAAGAGGGGGAATTATTGAAATATTAAACAATGCATAAAGGAAACTTGGAAACTAAAATTGTTGTGGTGGTAGCTAGATGTTCAAAATTCAAATACAAAAAGAAGAAAAGGTATAAAGAAAACAACAACCACAGATATAGATAATCATTTTTATGAAAAAAAACACACATCTAGATAATCTAATCATTATGAAAAAAAAAACACACATCGAGATAAGCTTATCATTTTATGAAAATATTAAATGGAATGAAGATACTCAAAACATGTTTGTGTCATCTTGTGTTAGGATAACATATGAAAAAAGTTATGAAAAAGTTGGCATGCCTTCAAAAACATCCGAAAAAAAAGATGATACAAAGAAATGAGTTAGTTGGAACTATTCCTATTGTTGAGCATGATTTGAATGTCAACTTTAACAAACGAGGAATTACAGTTTGAGTACTATAATTCAGGAATGTCATTGTAAGAGGTATCAAAATTGGTAGACTTTACCAAGTTACTTATGTCGTTTAAAACTCAGAAAACCCTTATTGACATCTCAAGTTATGGGGTGAATAATTATATGCTGGAATATGAAGAATACTTTAGCATAGAAGATATAGTCATCGTAATAAATAGATTATTAAATATGGCATTATCCTTTCACAATCGCAATATCGGTAAAATGTTTGTGAGTCTTTTTTTTATGGGAGAACAAAGCATGTAGATCATTCCACAATTTTTTTCATGGATACACTACACATTGGCCATAGATATTTGGTGCCTATGTATACACAAAATCACTTAGAGATGCACATTATCACAACACATCCATTAATTGTTACTTTAAAAAAACATGAATTTACTTTCTAAAGGTGATTCAGAAGCACTAAAGTCTTTATTTGTTTTTTCAAGTTATAGACCTAGAAATAGAATAGGCCTAGGTGGATGCATGGTAAGAGTGCTCACCTTTTTTCACTTGGGTGCCCTCGAAAATAGGCTGAAAATGTGCCATTCTTCACCTTTGATATCCAATCACTCATAGCTACAAAAGAAATTTCATTACAAGATCTTCTAATGAAGTGCCACACATGAAGTCAAGCACCTAAAAGAAATTTCACTACAAGATCTTCTAATGAAGTGCCACACATGAAGTCAAGCACCTAATGATGTAATTCAATTGAGAAATCCAATCGAGAACTCGATATCGTTGTGCACACTATTTATATGCATCTTATGTCACAAATTTGGAGTGTAGGAGAGTATGTCCTTAAAATGCTTATAATGTTTGCATCTTAGCTCTAATCAACAAGCCACTTTGAACATAATAAATTCACACAATATAGTGATTAAATTGATTTATTGGTATTTTTGAGTTTTATTTCTATTTTTAAATTTATTTTAAGGTCTTACAAGTGCTTAAAAATACACTTTTTATGCACATAAGATCAACATTTTACAATGCTGAATTTTAGAGATCCAACGGTTAGAAAATAGATGAAGTTTCATAGAATGTGAGGCTAAGGTTAAATTCTAAACTTAACAACTAGAATATTTTAGATCTCAGTTAGAAAATTATGGTAATCTATTAAATTCTAAATTTAATAGTTAGAATATTTTAGATCTCATTTAGAAAATTATGGTAATCTATTAGAAGAACTATGAAAGTTTTTTATTTAATAAAAATAATAATATTTATGCAAATTACTCCAAACTCATGTGGGTAAAGGTAGTTGTAATGGTCAATTCATTTTAAAAAGGGTTAACTTGAGTTTGATTCTTTTTACATTGGTGATCTCATTCTCATTCTTATTAATTCCAATGCTACATTTATTTGTCAAGTCAAGCCATGGCTCTCAACAAACTTTAACATAAACATATGGGATATTTGCATAATTTTTTTGGAACTAAGATTTGAAGAGATAAAATTTACATTATTCAAAGAGATAAGATTTACATTATTCTTATTCAAAGTAGTGTATCTTAGCATGATATTTAAAGGACACAGTTTGTAACTCGAAATAAATAGTTAATCAAATCACTCATTTATCTCACCTTCACAAGGCCAAGTGTTTCTTATGAACTTTGAGTATTAAGTTTGTTCATCCAAGATCTTTTAAAAACACCCACAAGTAGCAAAAGAGTTCTCATAAATCTAGCAAGAACATGGGATCATGGATTAAAATATGATAGCTCAACTTATTTGGATACACATATATAGATTTGGCTAGAGGTGGAGATTATTGTAGATCAACCATGTGGATGTATTTTAAAAGGATCATGGGAAATTTCATGGCAAAGAAAGAGCCACCCTACACTATAGCCTATAGTGCTATTGTGATCAAGGAAAGCAAAATACTAGGGATTGGCAAATGTTACATGAGAAGCAATATGGCTAAGGATATCTACTTATATTAGAGTCACAACATGAAGAACCAAACATTATTCATTTAGATAATTAAAGTCAATGTATACAATTGGTTAACAAATCTAGTTTTCCATGCAAGGTCTAAGCACATCAAAGTTCATCATTACTTTTTTTGAGAAAGGTTACAAAATGCTAGCATTAACTTACACAAATTATCAATAAGGTTTGCAAAGAACTAGCTATGGCCACTCAAAGCATGGAGTGACAACATGGGTGTAGGAGCACTATCCATGAGTAGGTGTTGGAATTAGGGTTGCAGGAATGCACACACAACTTCAAGAAGATGAGGAAGCTTGAGCACAACACAGTAGTGTATTATGAGTGCCAAAAATGAAAGATAACAAGCCCTAGAAGATAATGGGCGTATATACAATGCACGGGGGAAAAAACCTCCTAGTGAGGGAAAAAGTGCCCCGGCGGTCCTAAGTGTGTTCACACACATCACTACTATAATATGGTAACAAAATCCCCCCTGGAGTGATGCGGTGAACAAGAGCTAGCACTCATGTATAGGGAAGTGTCTAGCTATGTGGACGAATCCACAAAAGGGAGTAAGCCCAAAGCTTTGCGAAAAGCTTCGAACTTCTCACGAGGCAGAGCCTTTGTGAAAAGGTCTGCAAGGTTATCCTGTGTTGGCACATAAGCCAAACTGATCTCTCCTGCAGAGAGTCTCTCCCTGACATAATGGTAGTGCACCTCAATGTGCTTCGTACGAGCATGGAACACTGGGTTCCGCGCAACTGCCAATGCGCTCTGACTGTCAGTGAAGATGGTGGTGGCAGATGGCTGCCCAACACCCAAATCAGCCATAAGGCGTCTGAGCCACACACACTCAACCGTAGCTGTGAAAGCTGCCCTGTACTCAGCTTCACAACTAGAAGTGGCCACAGTAGGCTGCTTCTTGCTCAACCATGATATGCATGAGCTTCCAAGCATGAAGCAAAAACCACTCGTGGACACGCGTGTGTCATAACAACCAGCCCAGTCAGAATCTGAAAAAACATGTAAATCTGGCGGCAATGATCCCCCCTTGGGATAAAACAACCCAAGATGCCGAGTACCACTCAAATAGCGAAAGATACGCTTCACTGCCTGCCAATGCTTAATGCCTGGGCTATGCATAAATCTGCTCACCTGTGAGACTGCAAACTGAATGTCTGGCCTCGTAATGCATACATAAATGAGGCAACCAACAGCTGTCTGATAGAGTGTGACATCAAAGTGATCTCCAGCATCATGAAGACTCAACTTCAAACCTGTCTCCATTGGAGTAGCAATAGGCTTGCAGTCTTCAAGGCCAAATCTCCGCAACAATGTTTCAATATACTTTGTCTGACACAAAGCAATACCTCCATCACACTGCTTAAATTGTATCCCCAAATAATGATGCAAATGCCCCAAATCTGACATCTCAAAAGAGGCATTCAAATCAGCCTTAAAATCAGCAATATGACTCTCATTTGGTCCTGTGAGCAACATGTCATCGACATAGAGAGCAATGATTAGATGTACACCATCCACACGTTTAACATACAAAGTGCTTTCTGTTGGACTATTCTGAAACCCATGTGCAGTCAAATATGCATGTATTTTTTCATACCAAGCTCGTGGAGCTTGCTTTAAACCATATAAAGCCTTTTTTAACCTGCACACTTTGTTTTCCTGGCCTCTTTGAACAAAACCACGAGGCTGCGATACATACACCTCCTCATGCAAATCTCCATTTAAGAACGCAGTCTTTATGTCCAGCTGATGTACATTCCAACCATTATGAGCTGCTAATGCACAGATGCTACGAACAGTGGTCATACGACATGTGGGAGCAAAAGTCTCATCAAAATCAATGCCCTTCTCTTGAGCATAACCTTTTGCAACAAGCCTAGCCTTATGGCGATCCACTGTGCCATCAGGCTTACGCTTCAATTTGTATACCCACTTAGTGCCAATGGCCTTCTTGCCAGGGGGCAAGTCACATAAAGACCATGTACTATTCTTCATAATAGCATCGTATTCTGCTTGCATAGCAGCCATCCAATTTTCTGAACTTTGTGCCTCATCAAATGAAACAGGCTCACTTTCATCGCACATACTAGAAACAGCCAATGCATAACAATCTGACGCATAAGAGGCACCATGAGAGCCAGAACGAGTGCGACTAGACAAAGGGGCATCCAACTTGCTGTCACGCAAAGTCTGCACCAGCCATCTAGGCATGTTCCTAGAGCCCTCAATCTCTTGTCTCTCATCCTCAAGTGCATCATGCACATCTGCATCAGATATAGGCTGATCTGTGCCATCATTTAAAACCTGCATAGGCTGAAAAACTGCCTCATGAGGTATTGCACTTGACTGTGCACCACTGAAAAGAGGCAACAATGTATCATAGACATCACGTGAGCTGATATCTGTCTCCTTAGTACATGAAACCAAGGGCTGAACTGCATCTTCCACAAATACAACATCACGGCTAACCAAAATGCGCTTTGTCTGTGGATGATACAAACGATAGCCTTTGCTCTCAGCACTATATCCAACAAAAATACATTTGACAGCTTTGTCATCCAATTTTCTGCGATGTTGCACAGGCACTAATGCATATGCCAGGCAACCAAAAACACGTAAATGGCCAACAGATGGCTTGCGGCTATGCCAAGCCTCATATGGAGTGACAACCTGTAATGCTTTGGTGGGACACCTGTTTAGTACATAAGTGGCACACATGACAGCCTCAAGCCAAAAACCATGTGGTAGACTTTGACTCTTAACCATACATCTTGCCATTTCCATGAGAGACCTGTTTTTTCTCTCAGCCACACCATTTTGCTGTGGTGTATACGGCACTGTACATTGGTGTTTTATCCCACGCTCAGCCAGAAATGCATTAAATTCTGAAGACATATACTCTCCCCCTCGATCTGAACGGAGGGTGCCCATCTTACTTTCTGACACATTTTCAGCCATAACCAAAAACTGTTTGAAGCACAAAAACACTTCGGACTTTGCCTTCAAAGGATATACCCATGCATGCCTGGTAAAATCATCAATGAAAGTCACGAAGTAAAGGTAGTTTCCAAATGATGGAGTTTGCATGGGACCACAAACATCACTGTGAACAAGCTGCAATCTGCGTTCAGCTCTCACTGATCCATCTTTGGGAAAGGAAGCACGCTGCATTTTACCCAATATGCAGCCCTCACAAACATGCTTGACAGGTGCCTCAAGCTTAGGCAAAGAAGACACCATTTCAGATTTCTGCAGGCGCAGCAAACTTGCAAAATTCAGATGACCAAAACGTGCATGCCACAGTTTTGCATTTGAAATAGCCTGCGTATCCATAATAGCACATGCTGAATCCTCTACACATTTGCCATCCATATTGAGCTTATACAGCCCTCGACATAGTGAACCAGATGCTACAATGATGTCACCACAAGAGAGATCATGAACAGTACATCTGTCATCCACAAATTTTACAACCAAACCTGTTTTGGCAAATGCGGAGACTGACAGCAGATTCTTTTTGATCCCTGGCACATACAATGCATCAAAAAGTGTAAAGGTGTTGCAATTTGCAACATTCAGCACAATCTGTCCAACTCCTTTAACGGGATAAGAGGAGTTATTGGCACAAGTGACAGTATTCCCTGTGGGAGCAGACTCAAGGAAAGTGAATAAACTGCGCTGCGAGGTGATATGCTTAGTGGCACCACTGTCAAAGTACCATACATCTGAATCTACTGCAGACATACATGTGTCATGCAAAGATGGGTCATAACTGCACTGCGCATTGAATGCCCATTCTGTATCTTGAACAACATTAGCAGATTCATTGTTAGAAGGAGAGGCATCTGCAACAGCCATACCAGCCTCTTTCTTTTTAGCCTCTTTCGCAGCCAGCTTAGGACACGCTTTGATGACATGATCATTTCCCTTACAGTACTTGCAAAATGTCTTCTGTTTGTCACCCTTCTTCTCATCTTTGTCTTCCTTCTTTGGTTGCGCAGCATTTGCAGATTTCTGCTTACTAGAAGAAAAGCCAGCTTTACCTTTCCCGCTTCTCTGACTAGCAACGAAAGCTTGATCTGCGACACGCATAATATTCCTGTTTTGCCTTGACTGGTCTTCTTGCAGCAAAACAGAAACTAACTCCTCAAATGATAAGGCATTGGGATTGCCTTTCATCATCAAGCGAAGAGTGGAAGCAAAACCCTGATAAGAATCTGGTAGACCATTCAAAACAGTCTGCACAAGTGAACTGTCTGACAGGATTTCATCTGCAGAAATGAGCTACTCTTTGAAATCCTTGATCTTTGTCAAAAAGCTATCCATAGAATCACCTTCGTTCATATGCTCACTCTCCAACTGTTTTCGGAGGTAAGCAACACGAGCCTCATTTCTTGCCTGATACAATGTGGCAAGTACATCCCAAGCATCCTTAGAAGTCCTGCAGGAGCGAATATGTGGGATAATGGTACGTTTGACAGACAGCGCAATCAAGGCATGAGCCTGCGCATCTCTACCATCCCAACGAATCTGCTCTGCTGAAAGTGGTGGTTCTCGAACAGCTGCTACAGCACTTGTGCCTGCACCATCATCAACAGTACCTGTTTCTGATGTGTTTGCAGCATTCCCAGCCACAATAGGACGTGCATCAATACCCTGCACAATGTTCCATAACCCCTTTGCTACCAATACATGTCGCATCATATATGCCCACAATGGATAGTTGGTGCCATCCAACTTATCCTCAGCAGCCAACATGCGGAATACATCATTGTTGTCAGCCATGGCCAATGACTGTACTACTAGATGTAAATGCTGTCTGTAAGAGGTAAACCTGTATAAAATCGACCTGTGCTATGTAGCACAGCCCAAAACAGACGAATGGGCACCTGTCCTGCAGATTTTAATCTTGACAGAAAATCTGCACAGTAGTACGATTTTGCCTGCGCAGTACTTGGAATGCAAAAACGGAGGGCGAAATGACTTCAGATCAAAATTCTGAAACGAACAAGCCTTACGGGCTTCCCCACGGCATATACTAACCTGCAGACGCTCGTGAAACCTCGTCGCAATCGGAGGAGATGAAGCGGCAGGTGCCGGTGATGCTGCCCGGGAGGAGGAAGCCTGCTCTGATACCAATTGTTGGAATTAGGGTTGCAGGAATGCACACACAACTTCAAGAAGATGAGGAAGCTTGAGCACAACACAGTAGTGTATTATGAGTGCCAAAAATGAAAGATAACAAGCCCTAGAAGATAATGGGCGTATATACAATGCACGGGGGAAAAAACCTCCTAGTGAGGGAAAAAGTGCCCCGGCGGTCCTAAGTGTGTTCACACACATCACTACTATAATATGGTAACAGTAGGGAGAAGGTCTGTTGGCATTATCATCTCCAAATTGGACATATATGTGCATATTTCATGTTGTATCTGGCCAGATTTATGAGGCCATGCATTCATCTTATTTTAGATATTTTTTTGCTATTTTTGTCTATTTTTTAGATATTATTCTAGTATTTTTTGCATAGTCGGCCAGCCCACTATTTTTATACTGGCTTCGGCCGACCAGCTCTTGTCCAACCTATAAATAGGTGGCTTGGGTTTGCATCATTAGCACATCATTATTCAGCTATTGCTGTTGGTTGTATGCACCTACGGGCAGCCCTCGTGCTCTACTTCAGCAGATAACAAGTTTTCTACTTCAGTTCTTTTGCACGTGTGTTTCTTTGCAAGATCTATTTGCTATTTTTTTCTGATTTACAGCCATTTTTTCAAGGTCAAGATTGCCATGAAAGCTGATTAGCTTGTAATTTGATTAGTATGAGTTAATTGTGATTAGCTATTCACATTGGCCTATATACCATGGCCCCCTTTTCACACACACTTATTAATGTCCACCCTACTTGGCCTTTGGCCCATAAGTCTATGTCCCCACTTATACTTGACCCTTTGGCCCAATACAAGTTATGCTTGGCCCTTGGCCTCATATGTACAACTTATATCCACCTCTTCATTACAAGGTTATTGAATAACTAACTAATCCATTGGAGGACCTTTCAAAGGAGGCCTTAAGGAAGCATCATGATAAGCCTTGTTTGGTCCAAACTTCACCCTTTCATCCATGCTCCAAAAGCTTGCTAATGCTTTGTTCATACCCCCCTTAGGCCTTTTTAATATGTGGTAACCCCTAAACACTTCATTTGGGTGCAAAATCTTGACTTGAAAATTTTTCAAAAATATACTCCCAAATAAAATTTAAATGAGCATATTGGAACTTATTTTAAGAGGTTTTCATGTTCATTTACCCTCACCACAAATAAAATTTAATGTACCTTACCTTAACTTTATTTCTAGATAAGAGCGGATTCACACGCATTAAGAGCGGATTCACACGCATTTACCCTCACCACATATAAAAATTAATGTACCTTACCTTAACTTTATTTCTATATAAGAGTAGGTTCACACGCATTAACATAATTACAAAGCTCTCCTTTGCGGGTGCCTTAGCATCGCCAAGAAGTCCTATGGTCATACGATAGAACTAGTGGTCTTTGTACCTACTCGAACAAATTAATAAACTTCAAGTGGAGAATATTTCACTCAAGGATATTATTTGGAAATTCATCTCTTGACCCATCTAGAAAACAAATCAATCCTATAAACAATGACCACATGATAAAAAGTAATTATTGTGGAGGTGAAAGCAAAGACAAAACAAGATTTACACAAGAACATCAAGCAAAATCAAGACAGTGGTCAAGGAAGACTTAAGAGAACACATCAAATCACAGTCAAAGGCAAAGTCCAAGAAAAAATAAATAAGGTAGTCACAGGCAAATCCGTGTGGGTGGTTTACCTTATCGTCGGCACCGTACATGGATGGAGATGAGGAGAGGTGAGAAACTATGCAACAATGCCAATGATTGATTGGGAGCTAGTATTTGCCTCAGCACTATAAGATAAGATAATCATGTAGTAATCATTACAAAAAATATAAACTTCGGGTCCTAAAACAACTAACCAAACTTAAGGGTATAAATATATGGATTGATGAGAAACTCACCCCACTGCAAGCAAAATATAGAATTAGCCAAGGTCAAAATAGCTTAACAGAAGGCAAATGGGCAGTCTATCGTGAAGGAAGAGCACTTATTGAGTATTTTTATAAACCTCAACAAAATACTAAGCTAAAACTTTATTTAAAAAAGGAGTATTATATTTAAAAAAAATATTGAAGGTGATTGTGCTTGATGCTTGACATTGCAGATTTACTAGTTAAGTAGTAGGTTATTTTTATTTCCTAGATAACATATTTAACTCAAGACTAGCATGGTCTTTACTTATGTATAGTTGAGTAGTAGGTTGTCTTTATTTACTAGACAATAGATTTAGCTCAAGACTGGCATGGTCTTTCAGTTATGTATTTGGTCTCATAGGTCATTTTGGCTTCTATAGATATTAATCTTCTCTCTCTCTCTCTCTCTCTCTCTCTCTCTCTCTCTCTCTCTCTCTCTCTCTCTCTCTCTCTCTCTCTCTCTCTCTCTCTCTCTCTCTCAATATATCTTCTCGTAATAGAAGATATATTACCAAAATTTACTTACTTAGACCACTAGCCCCTTAAGATTACTTCCTTCCACCAGGCCCTACTTTTCATGATGTTCCATACCCTATTAGCCTTCTCAGTGATCCAGCGCTTATCTTCCACCATCATATGGTACACTTGATTTGTTGTACATTGGGGACAATGTCCTGAGGCTTTCTAAATTCCCAATCTAACCAAGGTTGTTGATCCTCCAATTGAGGAATATCACCAAATGGTGTAAGGCTTGCCCTCACCTTCTCCCATAACTTTACATATCCAGGTGGAACCCAAAAATATTGATAGATTTTTTGAAAATACAATAAGTGGCCTCTACGTGGCAACAAAGCATCCATAATTCTAACTAGTCCCAATCGACCCATTCTATTAAATTTTGGCCGCTCAACAAGTTTGTCAGGCCACTCCAGAAGTCATGAAGTAGCCAATGCCTCGCATGCCTTAGAATTCAACTTCAACCATTGATCTGAAGGCTTCCATTTAGTGTGTGCCAACACCTCCTTCCATAAGATCATCAAATGAGAAAGGAGAGGTGAAGCCACCACTTGGCGCCTCCTATGAGGGCCTTAGCCATTACCACCCATGGCTCTTGAGATACACACATATCTTGCAATAAAGGCCATCTCCTAGTGACCATATGTAATGTAACATCTAATAGGGTTGCCCCTCCACTCCTCTTTTTAGTAGTAACATATTCCCAAGAAATCCACGTCTGCCCTGGCTTATTTCCTACTCTTTTCCATAGCATAATCTAATTGGCTATTGTATTTGATGCAAAGCTTTGCCCGTCCATGGCAATAAAGGCAAGAAAAAGTATATCATGCTAATCATAATGGATTGTGCCACTTTGAGCCGAACATGCATAGGCCAACCCTGAGATTTCCAATACACAAACTTATCATTTATCCTTGCAGAAATCCATGCCAAAAAAGCTTGTGAATTAACATCAACTCCAATCGGATAACCCAAGTGGTGTGTGATGCATCCCCTTTGTATGACCTACCCATTTCATCCCAAACCAAGAAAATCGCTCTCGATACAGCTTATCAGAGCAGATTTCTGCATATTAATGTATAACCCTAAAAGCAAGACCAAAAGTATCCCAAACAGCCATAGCCTTCTAAAAATTATCTCTTTGAGACTTAAGGAACATGAAAGAATCACCTGTCAATGCTTGGCCTACCATCTGCTCTCCGCTTGGAAGAGTAAACCCTACAACTTCATCGTCCTCCACTAGCTTATCTTGTCGAGATAAGATCAGATGTGTAACAATTGCAAACAAGAGAGGGCTAAGTGGGCATCCTTGCCTGATCAATCTCTTAAAATGAATGGGCTCAATCACTCCACCATTAATCATAAGCCTAGCCATTGCATGTTGGGTAATAGTATAAATCAAAGAAGACATACAAGGGCCCAATCCCATAGCTTACATAAGCTGTGAAAGAAAAGACCAACTTATGTGATTATAAGCCTTTTCAATATCCAGTTGGATCATAACCACCTCTTTCTTCGAAGCCCTTGCATAATTAATTCCAATTTGTACATTCAATATATTATGCAAAATATTCCAACCTTTAATAAATCCATATTGCCTTGAATGAATGAAGGTAGGAAGAAATCGTTGCAACTTGTTGGCAAGACCTTTCCAAATATCTTATACATGGCCCCCATCAATATGCGATTAGTCTCCATCGACGTAGATTAATTGGGGATGGAACTTTAGGCAATAAACGTACAAACCCAATCTTCCATCTCGTAGGCATGATACCTGTATTCCACATTTCCTGAAAAATAGAAGTGAGAGGGACCTTCAACTCATCAACATACTTCGTGAGTGAAAAGCTCATTGGGGAGCCCATACCATCTTGGACTTTTCCCTTTAGAGGCAAATGCTTCAACACATCTTCCACCTCATCCACAGACATATCTCTTTCCAATTCATTTACAGAAACATGAGGATACCTGGTGATGAACCAAGTGAAACAAAGACTCTCTAGCTGCATTTTTTATATAAAAAAACTAAAAGGTGTAACTTTCTCCTTGCAGATGAGCATATGGCTCATGTTTCCTTTTTATGGCATGTTGATTTATCTTGAAGAAGGATAGTGCCACCATTTCTGAAGCTACTTTTCAAAGTGCGATTTGCATAAAAAGGGGAGATAAGGTGAATCTTATTGGGATATTATTAAAAACCTTGAATATAGATGCATATATAAAAGGTTGGGAGTAATAAATCTACTAATATAACACCACCAATAACAAGCATCCTTTCTCAAGAAAAAAGGTCCAAGGAGGAATTTTGTTAGGTGGAATATTTGAGAAGCTAAAGAAGCACAAACATGGATGAGAAACAACATAAAAGAGAACAAAGATTGGTGTGGAGGAATAAGAAGCTTAGAAACATAGGATTGGTGTGAAGGATTTAGAAGCTAAGAAAAATAGGATGGTAGATAAAGCTACCACAAAAGTTTATAAGGTCCTATTTAAGAAACATGCCAAGGAGAGACTACAAACCAAGGAAGCACCTAGAAAGAAGGCCATGAAGAAATCACATAATGAAGCTACCATGGTGAAAGCCAAGCCACATAATGAAGCTACCACCATGTAGAAGCCAAGCCACCAAGCCACAAAGTATATAGAAAGAATATTAAAGGGCAAGGGCAAAGCAAGAGTGGCTATAGAAAGAAGCACACAATATAGAATTAAAAAAACAACATGCTAAACTTGAAGCCAAGAGAAAGGTTCAATAGAAAAAATAAGAAGCCCAAAGGAAAAAAGAGGCCAATGTTGAGAGGCATAGGCAAGAGGCCACATGACTAAGGCAAGTAGAGGTACAAATAACTGTGTGTGTGTGTGTGTGTGTGTGTGTGTGTGTGTAGTTTAATATTTTATAAACGTCACTATAGTTTTTTATAAGAAATTGAATATATAACTTTTGCCAAGGTCTTAAAATGACATTATTTTGAAACCCACATCAATGTTCAGCATAATACTAAATTTCTTTAAACAATTCTTGTGCTTATTTCCACCATGTTCTTCCACATTATTGTTCTTTGAGGTAGTCACTTCCAATGTTACTACCTTTTCTTTGTCTTTTTCCATTCAAACATATTCCCTTTCTCTCAAGCTTGTTGGAGATCCTTTGCTTTTGCACACACACACCCACACACACACACACACACACATATACATATGCATATCTCTATAACACTATATTATAAAAAATGATTGATGGTTGAGCCACTTGATGTAAAATATTTAAATTCATCAAACATAAACTCACCTTATCAAACTACCTTAAATTTCTTTAGCCATTGCGTTTATGTCGTAATTTCAACCAGTGCTATCCAGCATAAACTCACCTTATCAAACTGCATTTATGTCTTAATTTCAACCAATGCTATCCACCAAACCTTCAAGACATATGAAAAGTGTGAGACTTTCCCTTTAGAAGATACACACAAATCTTCCTACATTATCATTTACCAAAGAGAAAATATAGAAACAGGCTCTAAGAGAAATAGTGCATATGTTTCCATGTATATTAGCATGAACAAGGTAAAGAGGAGCCTTCATCCTAAAACTCAACTCTTGCAAAAAAGGATTTACAATTCTTATTGCCTAACATGTAAGGTTCACATATATCTAGCGTGTTAGTAGGTGGTCGAAGATACTCAAGTAGATCATTATTCTACATTTTTTCTAGAGCCTACATACTCCAAATACATGTATCTCTCATGTTATAGCTTGCTTGTTTCTATATATACTTGGGATGCAAATGCCAAGAGCTTGTATGAGTTGTTTCTCTTCCAAAAGCCCTTGAAAAGACCTTATCATCATTGTTAAGAATTGTAGATCTTTTCAATTAACATGAATTTTGCATGGCACTTTGCATTGTTTTCCTTATTACCATGATGTCATCTCCCATAGGCTTAAGGGAGAAATATCAATCCTTACAGCTAATCATGTGCCAATGTAAATGATCCAAGAAACGTCTTGCATTGCTACATTGGTTGTTAACAATTGTAGCTCTTTTTCAATTAACATGAATTTTGCATGGCACTTTGCATTGTTTTCCTTATTACCATGATGTCATCTCCCATAGGCTTAAGGGAGAAACATCAATTCTTATGACCAATCATGTGCCTATGTAAATGATCTAAGAAACATCTTGCATTGCTACATTGGTTGTTTTGCTACACACCTCCTTGATAGCCACAAACATCATCTACTTACTATATCTAAAGAGACTTACATATGAAACTTGAAAAAAATCTTCACAATTTTAGAGTCAACTTTATCACATGATCATACCATGAAACTACTTTTAATGTGACCTTTTTGTGACTAGATATATGACTAGGTTCTCATTAAATATATACATCCCAATGCATTTCAATGTATGTGAGAAATGAAAAGTTGTGTCACATTAAAAAAATAAATTTAATTAAAAAAATACTATTGAAATAATGGATGAAGGTACTGAGATTGAAATTTTCTCTCTCTGATTCTTATACATTCACATTTAACTCTACCAATCTTTCTTGAATCATAAACAAAGGCATTTCTATCAATCTTTCTATACAAAAATAATGTTGAAATAATGGATGAAGGTATTGGAATTGTAATTTTCTTTCTCTTATTCTTTCACATTGACATTGAATCATAAATAAAGACCCTCAAGTAATTATTATTTTTAATGTGGTATTTCAAGAAATGATAAAGTATACTTTCTTTTAATAAGATTAATGTTGCTCTCTTTAGAAAAGCATTTAAATCATCCACACTAAAAAATCAAGTCGATATATTTTTGGCTAGTTAGAAAATCCCTATGCAACTTATATACAACCTAACTTCCTTACTATTCAAGATCATTGCAAGTGGCATCCCGAAGGACAATGTTAGACCCGAACATTCTCTTCCTAAAGCATTCCAATTATGTTATGAATTGAGGCCTTCAGGTTCACTAGAAACAAACTTTAGAACCATAATACACACTGTTACCAAAAAGATCTTTTTTGGTTGCATTCGCTAGAGAAGTACACGGAGAAGTCTATAATCTACGTATTCAAACTCCGGGGGCCTCACCTCCATGAAACCTCCCTTGTCTATTTCCCACATGCAAAGCATATTTAAAAATAAGTGAATTTTAAATGCATGTGTGTGTGATAACAGTGGAGCTTGCATGTGCCATCTAAAAGACACATAATGAATGTAGTGGTAAGAAACTATTGGGGCACCTTTTTCTCTCATATTATCTTGAAATAACTATTGTACTAGAAACATAGTGAGAATGTGTTGGACATGAAGCACTAGTTGATTGGGGGACGTCCCTTGGATAGGGGCACCCCTTTCTCTCATATTATCTTGCAATAACTATTGTACTAGAAACGTAATGAGAATGTGTTGACATAAAGGAAAGGGAAATAAAAGCACTGTAGATTGAGGGAAGTCACTTTAATGTGTTTGAAAATAGAAAGAAAATAGCAACAAAACTAATATTGTGTTTGAAGAGTTAAAACATGGTAGGAAAGTAGCAACACAACGACTGAAGTGCATGTGAGGGGTTCAAGATACAACGAGATGTTAGCCTGACAGGGCCTTTACACAGTTCCTACATTTGGTACTAGGGCCAATGAAGTGTGTAATGGTCCTTATATGTGAAATCAGTCAAGGGGTGCGGGGGATATTTTCTCCAAAGCGTCGAGGACGCCTTTCATTTTGGGGCGCTGGTCAGGGGCGGGTGAGGTGCAGGATAGGGCGAGGTGGAGGGTTTCAGCGATTTCTTTTTCGGCGCTGGTGGCCTCTGCAAGCAGCAACGGATCCAGAATTTGTGCCAGCGGCTTCTCCTCCTTAAATGCGCGCCCGATCCACGTCACCAGATCATCGCCGAAGGTGGCCAGCTGGAAAGCCGGCGACCGCCCCGACAACAGCTCCAATAGAATAATCCCATAGGCGTACACGTCCCACTTCTGCGTCGGCTTGCCGTCGCCAACGCATTCCGGCGCACGATACAAAGCGCTGGTGGACGTTTGCGCGTGGCCCTGCCACATCGACGTTGACACTGACGTGGCCCCTATGGACGTCTTCGCTGGCGCTGCTGATGAGGACGATGACGGGACACCACTGCCTACGTGGCGAGCAACGGATCCTGCCGCTCCTCCTGCTGCTATGCTGGCTAGACGCGCCAGCCCGAAATCTGCCACGTAGGCTTGCATCTGAGAGTCGAGTAGGATCTTGGACGCCTTGATGTCCCCGTGCACGTACTTGCGTGGGCTGCAGTCGTGCAAGAAAGCCAGGCCCGCCGCCGCCCCCTTGGCGATCTTCAGCCGCTCCGCCCATGTCAGGGCCCTCGATGGCGATTGGGAATGACCTGCGGCCATTTCATAGGCAAAATGTTTTGATGCGTAAGCCACGTCAGGGTCAACTGAGCCACGTCAACGATTGAAAATGGCCATGTCAGCTGTTCAGCTAGACGGGAACTCATGGCAATAATTTACCCGAATTCCTAATTATTAATTAACCCAATTCGGAATTATACCCACATGGAGTGATGTGATAATTGACTGCGAACTGTATCCTCATAAATTTGATAGATAGAAAGCGACGAGCGTTACAGGGGTGAGGTTCCGGCGAAATTTTCTTACCGTGTAGTGCAGCCGCCAAACTTCCGTTGGAAATGTGGTCGTAAACTAGTAGCTTTTCGTCGTCCGCCCAGTAGTAAGCTCGCAACCTGACGACGTTAGGGTGCCGGACGCGGGCGATGGCTTGAACTTCCGTCTCGAACTCCTTGAAGCGCTGGGCACCGCCTTCGCCCAGCCGTCGAACGGCCACCGGCAGCCCACTGCCCAGCACTACCTTGTACACGATCCCCAGGCCGCCCTTGCCAAGAACGTAGGCGGACGCCCGCAGCAGCTCGTCCAGCTCGAATGAAAATCCCTTGTCCAGCGCCACCAGCTCGCCTTGCTCCGGTGCCTTCGATTCTGAGCTCCCCTCCGACTCCTCGCTGCCCCTTGCACAGCAACTTTCCGATATTTTCTTCTTGTAAGCACAGCACTTGTCCTCACATATGGAGGTCTTCCAGTAGAAGTACACCAGAATAACGCCCACCAGCGATATTCCGAGAGCGTCTCCGACGGCAATTGCCACTATGGCGCCGGTTCCCAAACTCGCTCGCCTCGTCAAGTTTGTTGGTGGCATCTCCGCCCCAAAAGGTCCGACAGGCGGGGTTCCGTCCGTTGGCATGCTCGGTAGAGGTGGAACGTACGGCGCCACCGGACATGGCCGGCTTAACGGAAATCCGCAGAGTGCTGGATTACCGATGAACGGACCTGGTCCTTGATCTGCTAGGGAGCCCTCCTGCGGGATCTTGCCGCTCAGGTTGTTGTGGCTGAAATCCAAGCTCACCGTGTACGGCAAATTCCCCAAGCTTTCCGGGATGGATCCAGCAAGTTTGTTGTAAGAAAGATTAAGCGTGCTCTCCAGCGCCGACAGATTGCCGAAATCTCTTGGAATTGGGCCAGAAAGATCATTGTCGGACAAATCCAGATCCTGTAGCGCCGTCAGGTAGGCTCCTATTCCGTCTGGTATGTAGCCAGAGAGGAAATTGCTAGCCAAAACAAGGCGTTGCAGCTGTCGACAATTCGCGACGGAATCCGGAATGACGCCGTAGAATTTGTTGTCGGAAAGGTCGAGGTTCTGTAGGTAGGGAAGGTGGCCGATTTCCGAGGGGATGTTTCCAGAGATTTGGTTGCCCTGCAGGAAAATGCTACGGAGGGCGGTGGCGTTGAAGAGCTGCGCCGGAAGGCTGCCGGAGAGGGTGTTGTGGTGGAGGCTGAGGCGACGGAGCTGGTCGAGGGCGCCGATTGCCGGTGGGATGGTGCCGGAGAGGTTTCTGGCGACGACGCTGATGCTGACGACGCGGGGCGAGGTGAATCCGGCGAGGGTGTTGCAGGCGACTCCGTGCCAGTGGCAAGGGGTGGTGTCGTTGGAGTTCCAGCTGTCCAGAGCGCCTGAAGGGTCGTTGGTGACGGAAGCTTTCAGGGCAATGAGGGCGATTCCGTCGGGGCTGAGGGCGACGGATGTGGCAAAGAAGCCCAGGAAAAATGCAGCGAAGCGACGGAGCTGCAGCTTCATCTTCAGAATTCCGTCACCTCGGCCTTAGAAACCCTTGGTTATTATACGTGGGCGAAACATGACGGAAGCGCGCAAAACGAGGCCCGATCAGCTGCAGTTGCAAAGGCGCGTGCACTGCCAAAAGCTGCGCAGGAGCATTGTCTAAAAAGAACGGACGGATGGAAGGCAATCAGATGGACGGACGGCATTCAGGCTGTGACGGGATAAGGAAGCTCAACGGGAAACACGTGAGCAGGGGGGAAGTCTCCGCCGATATACCTGAAGGCAGAGGAACGAAAATGCTGATGAGAGAGAGAGACACAAGAAAGGCTACGCCGTCAGTATTAAACTCGTGAGCGGGCACTGACGGATTGTGAGGGAAGGCAGCAGGCGTCCGACAGAATGGAGAGCAAATGCGGGAAGACCAAAACCAATTTGCACTCTCAAGGTTTGATGATGAAAACGTCAAGCTCCACAGTGCCAAACGACACCGCCACTACTCATGACTACAATCCTGGCTTCGAAGCGAAGCCTACATTACATATAAATTCGAGGAATCGATAGAACGCCAACTATGGTTGCTACAATACTACATCTTCAGACATGTGGCTAGGCTAGACCTACGCCTTCTGGCTAGACCTACGCCTTCTCTAAGAAGGGACTCGCTTCACCTTCTCTAAGAAGGGACCTCGGGAGGCTTAAATTATTGTATGTAATGTAATATAGTTGGTAACCACTCAAAAAGCTCGGCCCCACCGTTGATTGCGATAAGGCGTGAGGCTTTAGACTTTGGCCCAGGCCGCGCAATCAAGCACTGTCTGTAAGTTGTACTTAATGTGAGATAGCCAATTTTGTTAGCAGGCAAGTACATTTTTCTGTTGCAGTTTGGAACCTAAAAAAGGCGGGTTTACACACTTTGGGCGCCCCCCTTCCACACCACCCCCGCCCACCCAATTTCTAGGCCAAAAGGCAAGAAATCATGAAATTTGGGGGCATCTCCCAATTTTCCCCGGCTCAAGGTCCTAAAGTTAGGACGCACGTGTATATAGAGGCCCTACGAGTGAAGAGTTTATATAGGAGTGATCCTCTCCTCAAGCATCTAAGTGAGATCTCCCCTTTTCACAAGTTTGGGGCTTATATAGGAGCTATCATATGCTCATGATGGACGGACAAGTGAGATATCCCCTTTTCACATGCTTGAAGAGCCCTTTTAAACCTTTAAATATTTTGGATTTTAGTTGAGGATATTCATTTGGATACATAAAAGAATAAGAGAGAAGGGAGGGAGAGGCATATATCAGCCAATGAGTAGCCATTGTCCCTAACTGAGTAGCCATTGTCCCTAGGTAACTACACGGTAGATCTAATGCCCAAACATTTATGATTGGTCTTCTATTGAAGACGCACATGCATAAAGGAAAAGCCAATAGTACATATGAACATTTACTACACAATGTGAACCGAAAAACCATCCAAAACACATCCATCTAACACATTATTTTCTTCCTTTCTTGGGGAGCTCATTACAATGAAATCTATGCATCAAAAGGAAACAATGTGCACCAATGAATACATTTGGGAAACATTTTTCACATTCACACCCCTAGGTCACATAGGAGACGTCACGTCAAACAAATGTGTGGTTAATCTTTAGTGAAGAAGCACATGCATAAAGAGAAAACTACACAATGTGAAGAACAAGCTCATGTAATGCATGCATCTACTAGCATGTAGTTTTCTTTTTTTTTAAGGAGCTTAATACAGTGAAGTATTGATTAATCTATAGTGAAAAATTACATGCATAAAGATAAAACTAAACAATGTGAAGAACAAGTCCATGCAAAATGCATGCATCTTACATGTAGTTTTCTTTTTTTTCTTAAGGAACTTAATACATTGAAGTATATGCATCGAAAGGAAAAGGCATGTACTTGCCATTATACATTTTCACCTCCATAAACATCCATAAATCATGAAAGTGGACCTCGTAAACTTATGAGAATATATAGTGTGATGGAATTGAAGCGCCCTCAAATATATGATAAAATGTATTGGATTGATGAAAATAAGACAAGATACCACTTTTAAAATATCCACACAAAAGTGTGAACAATAACAAGAATTGGTGCTGTCCACTTTCTCAAAGAAAAATGCGCAAAGTAGTAGGGTCTACTTTCTTGTTCAACTCATCATTTAGTTTGACATTGGTCATCAAGTCATTTCATGATCATATCCTAGTCATACATTTTATGAGAAATGAAGGATTCTTTACATTTAGAGGAATTATTACACAAAAATCCATGTAGACAAGCAACTATATAGAATATTGCAAGATACATTCTTTACAGGCTTTGATAAAGTGTAGAGAATATTTTGAAAAACGTTTTTCTTTGTAATTTTCATATTGGCCCCAAGTATTCCTCATTGGAAGAACAATTTGTTACAATCTATTCTCTGAACAGTCTTGTCATGTGTTCTTTCTATTATAAGGGACTTCGACCTATCAAACCATAGTCATTTTCACTCGGCCCCTCGGTCTACTTTCTTTATAGTTGGTAGCCACCCCTAAAAAAAGGTAGATTGTAATTTATTGAGGGGATTTACATGTAGAAAAAGAGGGTGAACAAAAAAAATTATACAAGGCAAGGCACAAAAAAGTTAACAATTTCTTTAAGGAGAAAGTTTATCATGTGTGTTTAATTTTTCTTTCAAGAAAAAGTGAACACATCAATCCATGCCATATAGTATTTGTTAGTTCATTCACTTTTTAAACATACTAGTAGCCTCTTTGCTAGTCTCATGTTCTTTGTGCATCTATAATGGGCTCAAGTTTGTGGAGCATTGACAAACTCTTACTATACCCTTCTTCCAAAGGATAGACCCACCATTTTGGTTGCATTAAGGTGAAATCCTATTTGTCCTACTTAAAGGAGGAGTGTGTACTTGTGAAGATTTGGTACTCAAAAAAAATTACCGATTGTAATTAATCATAAACAATAGCTTTAGAGTGATTGGATTCAAGGTAACCTTATCATTCATGGACCCTAGTGAGAAATTGAAATAAATATATGGCTGGAGTTTTTCAATATTCCCACAATATGTAGCATACAATTTTAAACCATGTGTGGACACTACATAAACATTAAATGAGAGAGAAAAAGAGTAGAGAAAAAGGGATAATAAAATGAGAATAGTCTTATTAGTGGAAAAAAATCATGTGTGGACAATAGGCATAATCACATATGCATTAAGTTAGAAAGAGACAAAGAGTGAATGGGAGGGGATATAATAACATGAGAAATGGCTTACGGAGAAGAAAGCTAGTAGAAGTCATGTAGTGGTGAAGCATACCCACCACCACTCATAGCTTATCCATTAGTGGAGGTCAACATCCTTATCTTAAACCTCCCACTCCCTCTTCCTCCTATTTACATCCTATGGCTTAAATTATTAGAGGCCCCCTATCAACTGTGTGTAATCAATTTTAGACATAAATATTATTTTTGTTTTACGACTTTCTGTAGATGTAGGAATTCTAGCACCCCCTCATAAAATAACATGTGTGTTTACACATATGTTGCGCACTTGTGTATGTGTTTACACACGTGCACACATGGGATACTCGAATTATGTGCATCATTGCACAACCATTGTCCATAGTCTCTCACATTTATACGTATACATTAATGCAGATGGCCTGGTCATCTAATGACCTGATGAAAACATGCAATACTATGATGAAGGTCATATTGTGTCTTGTGATCAGGACAACATAATGGCTATACACACATGTGTACAGGGGAGACTCGAATTATATGCATCATTGCACAACCATTGTCCATAGTCTCTCACATTTATACATATACATTCATGTAGATTGCCTGTTCATCTAATGACCCGATGAAAACATGCAATGCTACTATAAAGTTCATATTGTGTCTTGTTATCAAGGCAACATAATGGCCATGCCATGATTTCCTATGCTCCAAAATAGGTATGATTGTGCTCGACCTAACAAGAGGCGCTATAGCCATATATATACATTGCTCGACCTAAGTTATCGGTCAATGACCTATAATGATGCATGGCAGGAAAGGCATGCAATCGAGAGTATATATATACATTGCTCAGGCTGGTGTCTCCTCAATGACATGAAAAATGATGCACGATGTTTACAATGCTATATGCTTAGAGAAAGGCATGATAGACATAACATGGGTGGTATTATACACACCATCACATTTATGACCATAACTAGCCAACAAGGCATGATCACCACACATTATCATCAAGGTGGGTACACACATTCTTAGGTTTGAAACCCCACAATAAAATGAGAGAGAAAACCATAATGGATTTTATATATAAGTGTATCCAAAGGAATTATGCATAGTCACAATCAACCACCATGGGACTCTAATACCTTCAGGATCATTTAACTATAAATAGTGGTAAAGGTCTCTAACCACATGAGAGATAGTCATTATAGTTAGGCACCCCCCATAACAACATATGGTTATCTGGTAAAGGTCTCAAACCATGAGAGGTAGGCATTATATAAAACCACTCGCATGCACACATGAGAGATATGCATAATATTGAAGTATGCAATAGCCCACATATAATGTGGATAAAGATTAAAAATAAGATAGATAGAACCTACCTAACCACAATAAATAAGAGAGATAGAACCTACCTAACCAATAGTAAATAAGAGGAGGTGTCTTGGAGACTTTTTGACCCAAGAACTATATCTATGTTCTTTACATACAAAACCCCAAAATTTATATCATGTATAGACATTAATGCATATCTAAACACTCATTCTATAAAGAGCATACATTGGCAGCCTAGAGCATATATAGTCCTTATGTAAGTGCATTCTCATTTTTTCCTTATGTAAGTGCATTCTCATTTTTTCCTCCCCCATATAGTGTTGCATTTATTTCCAAGAAAGTAAGGTTAAAACTTGTAGTCCCCTTGGATAAGGATAACAATCAATGGTCCCTTATGAAGCTTGCATTCCCAAGACTTAGATATATGGATTAAAATATCTCATTTTCTTAAATAGTTGCATGTAGGGACTCCATATTCAGGGCACTATAGGGACTCCATATTCAGGGCACTATATTTGCATTATAATTTTTCATATTGTTGTTTTCTGGCTAGTACTTTGATGTATATGGTATATTCAATTATTAATCATTTATCATTAAAATTGGGTAAAATTATTACAATTCTTAAAAAAAACCAATGGTTTGCATAATTTATCATGCATGGTCCTACTCTTTGATACTTCTCAGTTTAACACACACACACACACACACACACACACATGTATACATGCACACATGCACATGCACATGCACACGTGAATGCATGCACACACACGCTGTCGTAGCGTGGACGGTGTCGCTGGGAAAGTATGAGACTTCTAGCTGTGAGAGTAGGTGCCAAACTCCACAAGGAAACTCGCACACAAAATTCTCCAAGGAGCATAGGACATATCCATTTTTAATGACATAAACATGTGTCAATTCACCTCAATACATCCTTGAATTCAACCTGATGATTACACAAAAATTGTGTACCAAGTGCTTGTCCCTTTCCAAGCATAGATTCACTGGCTCCTTTTTCCAAATCCCTTCAACCATTCACATGTAGGCATATCGTATTCTTTCAAATATTTCCCACATACATGTGACCATTTACATTCCATACATCAAGTGACATCAATTCCATCATTCCAAGTTATTTCTTTATCACCTGAAAACCTACCTTAAAATTCCAACAACTCACAAACAAAAGACGATATATGGCATATTTATAACATGCTCACATGATTCTAAGAAATCCAATGACTTGCATTCCAAATCCATTTGGGTAGAGAACAAAATCAAATTTCTAGAATCCTTACTGCATTTTTGATGCCTTGATTCCCACGTATTTTTGATGCTTTGATACCACAACTCTTCATATCCAAGTTCTTCTTGGTTTACAAACCCTTTAAAGGTTTATAGGCCTTACGATTTTCCAAATCGTAGGTTTTAAAACAACACGATTTTCTGAATCGTGGATTTTAGTAAACAAAAATAATAGTAATAAAAACATTGCTTATCTGAAAGTGAAAAAAAACGCAAGGTTTTCTTGATTTTCGCTATCTCCCATATGATCGCTTCGCTGCAGATTGCCGAAGGTTGAGTACATGTATTAAATGAAAGTTGTATCACTCTGTAGTACACAATTAGCTCTTCATTTCTAACTCCAACATGCCATGAATAGTCGTCGCCAGCTTGGAATTAAAAACTCTGATCGAAGGCGCCTCTGGTCCTCTTTTTTCTACAGTCACCAATTTCTGATATGCGCCCCCATCACTTCTCTGGTTTTTCCTTACTTTCCTGCAAGGAGTTCGGCGCCCCTCCACCTTTTTCAGCTATATTTTCGTATTTCCCCGTTTGAAAAACAAGAGCGCCCTCTTTTTTTTTCATTAATTTCGGATATGCCTTTCTTCGTTGTTGCCACGCAAGCTCCCCTTATAAGCATCATATTCCTTCTATACCCATAATGTATCCACTCCTTTTATGCAAATATATTGACCAAGGCAACTAAGGCCTTCACACGCTTAACTTGTGGGACCTTCAACATCATGTATGTGCTTCAAGACACTATATCACCCATTGTTTTGCAACCTTGGGAGCTTCTTCATGATGAACATGGGCTTCATCTATAGTACCTTTCTTGAAAATTATGCATGAGTTCCATGTCACATTGATTTGGAAATGATGATGAAAAAGATCTTCATCCACATTGAGGGAAGTCCATATCATGCACATGGGTAGCCATTTACATCATTCACATAGCCCTTTTACGAGCCACCCATACCATCATTTACATAGCCACACAGGCCAAGTATGTAACTGAGTGTTTTCTACTGCAAGGTCTACCATAAGCATAAGGCTCCATAATTCGCACCACACTCATATACAAGCTGCAAGACCTGACTCGGCCTCAGCTCGTCTTATTGAACCTCATTTACAATATGAACATATGTACGTGGGCATCATATAATGTCTCGTCATAGCACTTAATCCCATGCATCTAGATTTGCATTTGATAGTCTCATATGCATGGTTTCACACCATAGACGTGCCATGGCACGACATCCACCCCCTCTAAACCTGCACATCCTCTGGTATGTGCCAAATCATCACCAAGATCCACATATATCTGGATGTCGTCCTCATCCTCAATATTATTAGGAAAATCATCCTCTTCCTCTTCAGCCATATCCATGTTATCACTATCAAGCCTCTCATCCTGAGTTCCCTGTGAATCAAAAGGATCACTGTCAAGCCTTCTTTTAAACATCTTGATCCTTTTGCCTGCTACAAAATTTTTTATCTCTGTTCCATCAAGCTCACACAGGGTATACGTGGCATTTCCATGCACATGCTTGACAATGTAAGGGCCAAACCATCTTTTTGCAAATTTTCTTTGAACAGTGAATTGGTTGTCAAGGCTACTATCATACATTAGGACCCAATCACCTTCTTCAATAGGTTTTGGCTGGAGTCTGTGTCTTCTATCAAATCTTTCTTTATTTTTCAACCTTGCATCTTTCAAGCGAGCTTTAGCAAGCTCTACATCTTCAGGCCTCCTCTCCAACTGCCTTATTCGCAATGCAAGGAGGTCTTCCCTACTCAATCCTTCCACCCAGGGCAATACATTCCAAGTTGGAACTACTTCGTCAACTGGCATTACTGGCTTCTGACCATACATTAATTCTGCAGGCATATATCCTGTCTCACTGAGCTATGAGTTGTACGGTCAGCCCACAAAGCATATGGTAGCAGCCTTGGCCACTCTCGCATTCTTTCTCTGCATGCCTTAGCAAAAGCTTTAATGATTGGAGGATGTCCTCGCTCACTTTTACCATTGCCCTCAGGATTGTAAGCACATGTTAGGGACAGTTTAATGCCAATTCTAGAGAAGAATTCCCTTGCTTCTTCAACATCTAGCTCACCCCTATGAGCTGTTATTTTCCCAACACAACCATACCGACAAATCACATCTTCCAAGAGAAATTTGCATACTGTTTCCGTACTCTTTGTTCTAAGAGCACGCCCTTCTACCTGATTCGTCAAATCTTCTCATGTACCGCATCTGCCAAATTCCCAAAGGCATTGTAACTAGATCCACTACCCATTTGTAGTGCATGGCAGGTGGGTAGGTTGGTTGCAAGCCATCACGATGTCGCACATTTGAGTACATTTGACATACCATGCATGTTTCCACATATTGGGAAATATCCTTGTACATTCCTTTCCACCAATATTTTTCCTTTATTTTGGTAAAGTTGGCCCACACACTTCGATGTCCAGCCCAGAGACTCTCATGGAATTCTTTCACAAGCTTCCCTTGAGTCTCTTTATCACATATGACTCTCTGTGGCATAGCATTCCTCTGCTTAGGATGCTTCCAGAGGTACCCATCCTTTAGAAAATAACCATATGCTTTTCTGCGGATCCTCTTAAATTCTGAGTCAGACCAATTTTCCTGTCTTGTCAGAGTACTCAAGTATTGACCAATAAGCAACCAATCTCCTTCATACATTTCCTCAGTAAAAGACTCAAGTGCATTTGATAGGTAAATATGGTCTCCCTTTGCATATGCAGTAGTGTAGAACTTTGTACCCACATCATCAATGTCACTAATCATCTCTTTTTCATCTTCATACCTAGCTCTTGATAGCATATCTACAACTGGATTATCTTTTCCCGCAATATGCTCAAACTCAGAATTTAGTGACTTGATATAGGCAATCCACCTAAGCATAGCAATATCTGGAGTGGTACAACTTGCTATCATCCCAAGAAGTGGCAAGCAATCAGTTTCCACAAGTACAGATGCCCTAATAAGATATTCTTTTTCACATTTTAGAGCAGTGACTATTCCCCATAACTCTCTCTTGATCTGCGGATATTTTCTTTGTCGGATGCTTAATACCTTTGCTCCAAATCTGATTACATACCTGTGATCATCCTCATCATCTTGCCCTACTGCCCATCCTATCCCAGTAGGACTAGTATCAACTGTAACAATCACAAGCTTGCCACACTCATAATCTGCCTTCCTCAAAGTAGGTGATGATTGGAGCAAACATTTCAGCTTCCGCATAGCTTTAATATGTACTGCACTCCACAGAAATTTTTGATTTTTCCTCAAAAGTTGATAAAGAGGATCTGCTACATGTGCATAATGTGGGATCCAAATAACATAAAAGACACATGCTCCAAGAAATCTCCTCAGCTCTGTAACATTAATGCATGTCTCTTTCATTCTTTGTATTGCATCTATCTTGGCTGGACAAGGTCGGCGTCCACTAGTACTACAAAGATGTCCCACTATTAGCACTTCACCAACTCCAAACACTGATTTCAGTCCAGATAAAGTAAGATTCACCTCTTCAAGCCTGGATAGAATCATATCACAATCCTTTATATGATTTGCCACAAACTTGCGGCACCCCTTTGAATCTAAATCCCCATCTTTGTCTTTCTCATCACAACCTTTTATTGGTACGTCATCCAAAAAAGGCATAGTAATTTGTGGTATGAAGTCTCGCAAGACTTTCTTCATTCCATTCATCATATGTGCCACTGAGTTGGTGGCTCCTTGTGGTAAGGTACACATCCTTACTAGTCCCAAAGGAGTTCTCATTGTGGTCAAGTCCCTGCTTTGTATATCCATCTGGAATTGATCATATCCCGAATACAGATCACCCATAGAGTATATAGCTTTCCCTGCAAATGCTTCTGCAAACTCATCCACAATCGGACCTGCTCCCACATTCTTGATTGTGACTTTGTTTACAGGTTGCATGTCTTGAATAAAGCGCAATGTCCCATTTTTCTTTGGCACAGTAAACCATCTGTTGGAATATGGAGCGCATGATGGCTCCAAGATTCCCATCCTGATCTTTTCTTTTAGTAATTCCATCAGCTTTGGCAAGAGAGTCTTTGGTACTGGAATTGGCCGCAGGTTCCAGGGCACATGTGGAACAGCAAAGATCACCATTGGTGCTATTATGCTTGGATCAACACAGCCTATCTCATGTGACTGAAAAGCAAAGGCCTTCCCATGTTTTGCAAGCATCTCCTCAAAGCATTCCCTTTCAACTGGCAACAGAAAATCCTTTTCACCAATCTTCAGCTCTTTTAGGGTTTCCTGTGTAAACTTATGCCCAATTTTCTTTGGATCTCTGAGATTTGGTTGCATAGAGGCTTCATCTATCTTCTCCTTGCTTCCTGGTGGCAAAGGCAAGGCAACTGGTTTCACCTTCTTTGCAACTGTTTTATACTTTGTATCAACATGAGCATCCATCTCGCAATTCATGTTTTTACATTCCACCCCCTCAAATTCCTGGATTATATCATACATCTCCACAGATGACACCTCTATCATCTCATTTCCACCCTGTAAGCATGCTCTTCTCATATCAAAAAGCACATCCATAGTATCTACAAATGACACCTCATCAAGCACCCCTGAAATAAACTCATTCTTCTCCAAAAGACCACACTGCTCAAGACTTTTTTGTTCATTTTGTACATGTCTACACATGCCACGCTTCAAATCCTTGCTTTTTACAAAGACCAGTGACCCATAGCTAGAGAATCCCTGAAAATTTGCTGAAAAGTTATTTACATTGATTGAGTCCTGCGAGAACTCATTTTCCCTTGTACCATTGGAATCCCGCTTTACAATGGCACCTGGCCAAAATCCCTCATCTCCCTGTAATTCATGAATTCTCTATTTATCTTTGGGAGTGGCTGTGCTCGAAGAGATTCACGATTCCTTTCATGGTTAATGCAAACTGTCAAAAACTGAACAGCTTTCTTGCCATCTTTACTCCTTATTCTTGCATATGCCGAGCCATCATCCAAAACCTTTGTTTCCATCCTCACAGCTGTAATGTAGGATTGCCCAAGGATGAGGGGATACGATGACATCTCCTGAACAAAGAAGTTCTGATCATCTTTCACATCCCCTATAGTTACCCTTACATTTGGACATGCTGCATAGAGCTCTCCAGATGAGTTATTAGCTGCTTTAATCATCCACCCATGATCTACATCCACCATTGGCCACTTACATTTGTTGTAGAGATTTTTAGCCATAAGATTTATTTCAGACCCATGATCAATTAGAGCGACATACGGCTCTTCCAAGTCACCTATCTTGACAAGAGTTTCAGTGGTTGCTCTTGCCCAATGGCTCCTGGAGTAATGACTCTTTGTAAGAACTTCTTTTTCATCATCCTCTTCCACAAAGTGCACTTGTCGTGCCCCATCAGCAGAGTGATTACATTCCACCACATTTTCTCTCTCTTCCTTTTGCTGTACCTGTACTCCATGAGTCTTGGAAGTGCTTGCCTCCCCTTGTGATGGAATAGATTCAATTATGGATTGCCTCTTCCTTCGTATAATATCAATTATCTCATCATTCCACCCTGCTGTTTAGAATCCTCTCTTCAAGCACCTTTTTGAGATCTGTTGCGGCTTCAATATCAGATTGAAGCTTGTAGAGTGGACTTTTCCCTTTACCCTTCTCCTTCTCATGCTTCATTTTTGCTGGCACTTCTTCCATTGATACTTCCTGTGGAGGTCTGCTATGCGGTGGAGGCATATGTGATGGCCATATGCATCTGTATGTAAACCCTTCTTTGCTTTGAGGCCTTTGCATAGAAGGCTGCCCTAATGGTAGCCCCTTTTCTTCAATCCTGGACATCTTCAATTTTAGGTCTCGCATACCCTTAATAAGTTCTTCCATCGGCCCTTCTACCTTTGGGATTGTAGCAGCTAGTTTTGGTAGATTCTCAGGGATAACAACAGTTATAGGAGTTCCCGAGCTCATCACCATTTTATCCCTCCTTCGTTGCCGCTTTGCTAGCATGGTGACCGCATCCTCAACATCATTCCAATCACTCTTTAGTCCCTGCTCTGTATCCTTATCCTCAAGGAGAATTTCCAGTTTTTCTTGGAGATCTTTCCCAGCTGCTTGTGAGAAGAGCTCTGTTTTTTCTCTATCCAAAGTTGTGCGCTCTATCCTTGACAGCTCTGTGGCATAGCGCTTCTCAAACTCTCTTAGCAGCTCTGTGGCAGAAATTCCCATTTTAGGTTTTGTGACCCATTCCAAGAAAGTTCATTTGGTCACTCGCTCAGAATCCTCCATGAAATATTCGTCCTTTAAAGCAAGCTTGAACTCCTCCCAATTTCTGCCACCATGTGCTGTCTGCAATCCTCTTATGCGCTCTCTTATTTCAGGAACACATACCAGCTCAAAACTTCGAACCATATCCTCCTCAGTCACCCTGTTTAGCTCCATTTCCTTTATGTAATTGCGCAGGTACTTTGTGATATCCTTTCCATCAAATTGATCCACCTTTTTCACAATTGATTGTAGTGCTTTGGTCGTGGAAATTTGTCCCCTCTCAGCAGCTTGCTGCTGTTGCATATACATAGTAAACATCTGAAACATCTGCATAACTCCGGGGTCAAAATAAACCCCCTGACCCTCAGAATTCTCAACCATAGCTTCCCTGTATATTTCACCACACTCTCACCCCAGCAGTTTCACGTCGGGTTCACCAAAGAGCTGTCGTAACGTGGACGGTGTCGCTGGGAAAGTACGAGACTTCTAGCTGTGAGAGTAGGTGCCAAACTCCACAAGGAAACTCGCACACAAAATTCTCCAAGGAGCATAGGACATATCCATTTTTAATGACATAAACATGTGTCAATTCACCTCAATACATCCTTGAATTCAACTTGATGATTACACAAAAATTGTGTACCAAGTGCTCGTCCCTTTCCAAGCATAGATTCACTGGCTCCTTTTTCCAAATCCCTTCAACCATTCACATGTAGGCATATCGTATTCTTTCAAATATTTCCCACATACATGTGACCATTTACATTCCATACATCAAGTGACATCAATTCCATCATTCCAAGTTATTTCTTTATCACCTGAAAACCTGCCTTAAAATTCCAACAACTCACAAACAAAAGACGATATATGGCATATCTATAACATGCTCACATGATTCTAAGAAATCCCATGACTTGCATTCCAAATCCATTTGGGTAGAGAACAAAATCAAATTTCTAGAATCCTTACTGCATTTTTGATGCCTTGATTCCCACGTATTTTTGATGCTTTGATACCACAACTCTTCATATCCAAGTTCTTCTTGGTTTACAAACCCTTTAAAGGTTTATAGGCCTTACGATTTTCCAAATCGTAGGTTTTAAAACAACACGATTTTCTGAATCGTGGATTTTAGTAAACAAAAATAATAGTAATAAAAACATTGCTTATCTGAAAGTGAAAAAAAACGCAAGGTTTTCTTGATTTTCGCTATCTCCCATATGATCGCTTCGCTGCAGACTGCCGAAGGTTGAGTACATGTATTAAATGAAAGTTGTATCACTCTGTAGTACACAATTAGCTCTTCATTTCTAACTCCAACATGCCATGAACAGTCGCCGCCAGCTTGGAATTAAAAACTCTGGTCGAAGGCGCCTCTGGTCCTCTTTTTTCTGCAGTCACCAATTTCTGATATGCGCCCCCCATCACTTCTCTGGTTTTTCCTTACTTTCCCGCAAGGAGTTCTGCGCCCCTCCACCTTTTTCAGCTATATTTTCGTATTTCCCCGTTTGAAAAACAAGAGCGCCCTCTTTTTTTTTCATTAATTTTGGATATGCCTTTCTTCATTGCTGCCACGCAAGCTCCCCTTATAAGCATCATATTCCTTCTATACCCATAATGTATCCACTCCTTTTATGCAAATATATTGACCAAGACAACTCAGGCCTTCACATGCTTAACTTGTGGGACCTTCAACATCATGTATGTGCTTCAAGACACTATATCACCCATTGTTTTGCAACCTTGGGAGCTTCTTCATGATGAACATGGGCTTCATCTATAGTACCTTTCTTGAAAATTATGCATGAGTTCCATGTCACATTGATTTGGAAATGATGAGGAAAAAGATCTTCATCCACATTGAGGGAAGTCCATATCATGCACATGGGTAGCCATTTACATCATTCACATAGCCCTTTTACGAGCCACCCATACCATCATTTACATAGCCACACAGGCCAAGTATGTAACTGAGTGTTTTCTACTGCAAGGTCTACCATAAGCATAAGGCTCCATAATTCACACCACACTCATATACAAGCTTCAAGACCTGACTCAGCCTCAGCTCGTCTTATTGAACCTCATTTACAATATGAACATATGTACATGGGCATCATATAATGACTCGTCATAGCACTTAATCCCATGCATCTAGATTTGCATTTGATAGTCTCATATGCATGGTTTCACACCATAGACGTGCCATGGCACGACAATGCACAAACACATAGTGGTGTGTGTGTGTGTGTGTGTGTGTGTGTGTGCGTGTGCGTGTGTGCGTGTGCGTATGTTAGGGGGGAGGGGGTACATATAATTTTAATGGAAAACTACCTTCATCAATAAACTAATGAATGGAAAAAGTTTTTCATATGGGATTTTTCCAAACGTATGTCTATGAAAAGCATTTGGAGGTTAGCTCTCCAAACAAAGCTATTACACTATGAATTGTTGCCCCTTTCTTCATGCATTAGTTAAGAAAGAAAACCCTCTTGTTTGGTGGAAAGAATTTGGGGACAAACAACACTGTTACACTATGAATTATTGCCCCTTCTTCATGCATTAGATAAGAAAGAAAACCCTCTTGTTTGGTGGTCTATCCAACACTAAGGGATTGAATTGGATGAACAAAATGGAACATTTTCTCTTGATTGGTTTGATTGAATTTTAGGTCTTTAAAATTATGTATAATCTCTACACACACATATAATGTATCTATGTATGTATGTATGTATGTATGTATGTACATATATATGTGTGTGTGTGTATACATACATACACACACACACACACACACATATATATATATATATATATATATATATATATTCATATATTTGTGTGTGTGTGTGTGTGTGTGTATGCCATACATTGGCGTAAAAAATTGATATGCATTTAAACACATCTGAAAGGGTAGCATAATTAGTGGTTTTCAACATTAACCTATGTGAGCATGACAACATGGGCTGCTAAGAAAAGCTTGAATATGGATGTTGAAACCATGAGAACCACTTGAAGGTGGAAGTATGCCTACCAAACGAGTTGCTAGTAGAGAGAAGATGCGGGAAAAGTAGACATGCATCAGAGAAGCTTGAATATGGGTGTTCGAACCGTGAGAACCACTTGAAGGTGGCAATATGCCTACTACCAAAGGAGTTGCTAGTAGAGAGAAGATGCGAGGAAAAGTAAACCCGCATGTGTAAAGAGGCCAAAAACTTATTCACTAGATGTTATGTCCTTCACATTATGATAAGTCACTTATATACAAAGGGATTTGCCTGACCGCCAATGCTTATGGGGTGCCCAAAACTGACTATCATGTATATACAAGCCTTATATGGCCAGCCTTCCATTACAAAAGTGGGCTACAAACCTTACATAATGTGAAATGGATGTAACATGAAGTCCATGCTAATATAGAGAAAAATTTATAGTCTTCAAAAAGTAGCAATTTAACTAAACATAATATAAATTTACTAACAGATCCTCATTGCCAATGTGCCAAACAAGCATCCGCCAATGCGATCGACACTAGAAATGATTTTGGGTATAGACTCACAAAAACCTTCAAAAATTATTACGGTTTTAAATGTATATTAAATATCCTTCAGAGGATCAATATCAACCATGACACTAAAACCACACCTAATTTGAAATTATGATAATATTGATTTAACATAGGATTCCAAGGACATTACAAAATAATGATCATCAAACTTAACATCAATGGACGACTATTGATACACAATGAGTAAACATATTTCTTTTCCATCCCACCCAAAGGATGGTCAAACAAGATCGAGAAGTATCTTGTTACCATTGGATTTCATATATCTAATGCTGATTTTTCACATTATGTGAAAAAGACAAATAGAGAGATCATGCTATTAGTCATTTATGTGGATGACTTGATTATCATTGGTGATAATGATGATGACATAGATGATGTCAAGATGCTTTTGAAACAAAAGTTTGAGATGAAGGATTTGGGTAAGCTACAATATTTCTTGGGTAATGAGATGGTGAGATCGCCTTATGGCATTTTGTTGTTATAGAGGTAGTATGGCTTATACATGTTATTCAAGTACGGTAAGATAGGTTGTAAGACTATTTCATTGCCATTGGAGAAGAACACAAAGATTTTTGCAAATATAGGTAACCTTTTTGAGGACCCCACTATGTACAGGCACGTAGTGGGTAGCTTGACCTACATGAAAATTACTAGGCCAAACTTGAGCTATGTTGTTGGACTTGTGAGTTCGTTTATACAGGCCCCTAAGAAGCCACAGTTGGATGTGGCTAGATGGATTCTCACCACGTACATAAATTCCATAGTTGATTATGGACTTTTCTATGAGGCTGGCATAGACATACATCTACATGGGTACATAGATGTTGATTGGGTTAGTAATGTTACACACACATGAGATCTATCAGCAGTGGGTTTATGCTTTCTTTCAAGAGCGTTGTTGTCAGTTGGAGCAGCAAGAAACAGCTGATAATAACCTTCTCCAATATAGAGGTAGAGTACAGGAGGGGTGCTATTATGGTAGCTTGTCATGTAGCTTGATTTCAATAGCTACTTTGTGATATGGATGAGCCCATGAATATGGACATTGTCATTTATTGTGACAACATGAGTAGCATACAGCCAACCCAAGTAACCCAGTCTATCATACTAGGATGAAGCACATTGAGGTGCATTATCACTTTGTGAGGGAGAAGGTTCTAACTGGTAATGTAGATTTAGTATATGTAGCACATAGAGGATTAGGTGGCTGACATCTTCATGGAAGGCATTAGGGACAGATAAGCTTTGTAGGTTTAGGAGCTTACGTAAGGTGTAGTGTGTAGTGTTAAGCTTGAGGGGGAGTGTTGAGATATCAAGCTCAACTAGTGTGTGGACATTGATGACCTACCTAGGTGATAGCTTTCACACTTATGCTACTAGCACAGTTGGTAAGATTATGGTTGATAGGCCACCATTGGACAATAGTTTGTGTGACAGATCCACTCTGGGGAGTACTAGAGTTTGTTATGGAATAGTTATAGTGCCAACTCATATAGTTAGGTTCACACTATGGACCAACCATTATATGTTATAGGGAGAGTACTTTTCCTTATAATATGTACTCTTATCTCTTTATGTTAATGGTTGTAGAGAAGAGAAGAAAAGAGAATAAAATTCAACCATCCATCTCTCTCTTGTGTCTTGCTCTCTCTTATGTGTGTATATGCTTGCAGCAAGGAACGCAAGCTCTCCCTCTTTACTCACATCACCTAACACATGATGTAAGAAAATATCCATCAATAATGCAAGAACCCCTCACATAAACCTTCCCCCTTTAAGAGAGAAAAGGTATAATTTTCAAATCTTAATGCATCATCTGATTGACCAAAATCATTTTCAACAATGAATCAAACTAAATAATAAAATCAAGAGTTTTCAAGGCTTACGTAAATTTTAAAAGTGACCTTGAGTTGAAGAAATTTTAGGGTTGATTGTAAGTAAAAACACTAGTTCATGCATGTAGAAAAGTTTCATTTTAAGAAAAATACATTTTTGTATCAGCCTTAAAAAGTATTATAGGCTATGAGGAGATGACTTTGAAAAATATCCAATTTCACTTGATAATTTTTAAAGCTAAAAAATAAAGCTCCTTGATTATTGAAAGCAACCTTTGTAATGTTTTGTAAAAGCCTTCCACTAGCTAAAATGAGTGCACCAAATGGTGTCCTTGGAGTAAGGTTTATTGATAAAGGATGAAGAGTTTGTTACAAAGAATAAAGTTGGATTTTTGGCTCCACAATATGCATTTTCTATTATTTACCCTTAAAACCTTTGGTTGAAAAGTCAACCATACCCAAAATCATAGGCACATGTCCATAGTGCATGGCCTTCACACCTTTTGAAGGCCTCACATAAACATAGAGACTTCATGTGGCCTAATAATGTGTCCAAGTCAATGGACACATTAATCCACATGGATCTCGTCTTTTGAAATTTAAAAACAGAAAGCGCAGCTCATGAATATGCACCAATTGGTCACATACACACGTACAATACACGACGATTCCAAGGTAGCTCCACCGACACTCCCAAGGAAAATATTCATAAATTTCTTCAATGCAAAGCAAAAATGCCTCCCACCAAGTCCTCCTTTTTCAAAGGTTCAAACCCATGATGCAACTTGTGTAAAATGTTAATACAACTTCAAAGATTTTAAGCCCTTTTTTTATTCCCTTTATTCTAAAATTTCTTTAAATGCTGGTTTTTCTTTAGAAATTAAACCAAACTCCTCTCTTTCTTAGCTTTTCAAGCTAAAGTCACTCTCTGAAATTCAACTTCTCTTATGACTAAGTAACATAAAGCATCCATGTGAATCTTAGACATGAATCTTTTATGCTATTAATTACCAACAATACAATTAAGCTTTAATTTTATAATCGATAATACCAAATGAAACACCCTAAAGTAATAAATTTTGCACTTACCTAAGTATCCACCTAAGCTTCAATCAAACATAAGCATAATTGTGAAGCAATTTCTAAGTGCCTATTATCCATGGCCACTTGTGCATTTATATTACTAAGAGGACCATAGGTGGTTCTACTAGCACTCTCCACCCAGCCTGTGAGATCCCACTGCCCCCTCCGCGCACCGGGTTTCCCAAATTGCTGGCAGCAGCGGGAGCAGCTCCCTCTTGCGCGGGGCAGGGTTTCCCACTTGGGGCCTCGCCCTCGAATGTCCGAGCACGAGACTAAGCTGGTGGTCATTCCGAAAACCGAAACTGAAAAAATTTCCCATGCCCGGAAAGCGGGGACGATTCCACCATTTTGAATTTCTTAACGAATCAAGACTGAACTAACCTTCATCTGAATAAACCAGATAGAAGGGAAACTATAACATACTTAACTTGAAGGAATCAACGCTTTTTGCCTAATTGAATTAGGCACAGCCGTTGATCTATTCATTTGAGAAGTCTTCAGGTTATTATTTAACTATTGGAGTTCTAAGTGTATTCCTATTGATCAATTTTATTATTAAAACTCTACTGATTCCTCGGTACGAGCCCGTGCATCTCCTGGTCAGAACCCTCCAGGATCCTCCTTAGGTGTCCTGGCACTTCACTCAGGGACCGCTTCGTCGGCCCTCGCCCATCGTACCGAAAGCGTACCATTTTAACCATACCGAGACAGGTCAAGACCTGGGCAGGCTTTGCCACGTGAGCCGTCCTTTGAACACTCCCCACCAACTATTGCAACTGAACTTCCCTTAGAACACACATATACCAAATGATCCCTCCACACCAGCATTCTGGCGTAAGACAGTCCTTTAAGAAAACAGGGTTTCTATGCAAGTTTTTAATTTTGATTTTCTTTTGAATACAATGAGTATATCTTAATTCCGTATTCCAAGACTTCTAGATCACAGGTCTGGAGGATTCCCAAATAGAATTCCTCGATTTCTAAATTCTTGATCCTCAGATCAAAATCAAAGGTCTCAACTTAGTTTCAGATTCGGTGGGTGATTTGAGTGTAGATTACTGAACTGGTCACATCCTCATTTCTTGAAAAACTGACGAAGGAGTTATGTCTTGGTCATAGTCTGATTCAGGGTTTGAGTCTGGAAACATTCTCATCTTTCTTGAAGGTAATATTTCAATTACTACTTTAATGAATTCAAAACTAAACACGAATTCCTATGAGGAATAAATTAGTCATTTATCTGAAATTCCGACTTCGATAGTTTTTTTGAATTTTCTCATTACCATCCTAGAGAATATGAAACGGTATAATTTTCCTTCACTGAGTATTTACTTATTCATTTTTCCAATATTCATGGGATTTAAACATAGGATTAAAGTGAACTCTTATTTTGATTTAAAAAAATTCATTTATGCATCATTTTATGCATAAAAATCAATATTGGTGAAAGCAACACTTTTGTAATAAAAAAGATTCTTTTATGCATAAAAATCAATATTAGTGAAAGTAACACTTTTACAATTAAAAAAATTTCTTTTATGCATAAAAATCCATTTTAATGAAAGTAACACTTTTATAATAAATATTCTTTTATGCATCTATCTATGCATAAAAATCCATTTTGATGAAAGTAACACTTTTATAATTAAAAAATTCTTTTATGCATCATTTTATGCATAAAAATCAATATTAGTGAAAGTAACACTTTTACAATAAAAATTTTTCTTTTATGCATAAAAATCCATTTTACTGAAATTAACTCTTTTGTAATCTAAAAAAATAACCAATATGCATCTTTCTATACATAGAATTCAATTCTATTGAAAATCACTCTTTTATAATAATAAAATAATCAATATGCATCTTTCTATGCATAGAATTTAATTCTATTGAAAATCACTCTTTTATAATAATAAAATAATCAATATGCATCTTTCTATGTATAGAATTTTAATTCTATTAAAAATAACTCTTTTTTAAAAAAATCAATATGCATCTTTCTATGCATAGAATTTAATTCTTTTAAAATTCACTCTTTTATAATAAAAATAATCAATATGCATCTTTCTATGCATGAATGAAAATGACACTTTTAGAATACACAAACGATGGGGATTACTCTTTTTGATTAGTAGAAGATGAAATTTATTTCACAAATTTTTAAAAAATTTCGCCATAACTTCCTTTGTATGGCTGACCATTTTTCAAATTTTCTAACCTTAATCTACTTAGGAATTATTCCCAATTGGTTTAAAGCATTCTAACCTTAATCTACTTAAGAATTATCCCCAATTGGTTTAAAGCATTCTAACTAATCAATTTTCACTTTTAAGAGAGAAATAATATGAAAAGTTTAATTCCAACAATTAGATCACTTAACTAGGATAAAGAAGGGCTGATTTTAAGAATGAGAGAGGGGAAAAGCCTTTTCAAGAAGGCATAGCATCTGTTTATCATTTTAAGATAACAAACAATTTAGAAAACCATTAAAAGAATAAAAAAAGTAAGATTTCTTACTTACATGAAATTCTGGGAGCTTTCCTTTGGCTTGATGGTTTGAGGGATCTACTCTTGTTTGCAGCAAGAGTGGCCACCAATTCTTTAGAAGAGGGAATGGTCAAAAACTAGTGAATTATTAAGAAATTCACAGTTCTTGGCTCTTGGGAGGAGTAGAGTAATAGTGCATAAAACACTATTAAGCTTCAACAAAGGGGGAGGCTTCTATTTAAAGAAAAAAGTGAGCTTCTAACCAAGAAAACTGATTCTAGAATTTTCCAGATCAATTTGGTCAATTTTTGACCATTTTTAGGTCAGTTTAGCTTACTTTTTGGAACTAGACTTGAATTAGGAGAGGAGAGATGAAATATCTCAATTTTTGATAATTTTAAACTCCACCACACATGTGAAGAAGGCGCCTCCTTCATGAGGGGAGAATTTCCATTGTGAGGTATCAAAAATCCTTTTTTTTAGTAATTCCTTTGGTCCTTAGTCCACTCTTCATCTTATGTGAGTATTTACTCATTTTTGGGGGGATTTTCTTTATTTCTTCTATTTATCTTCTCCACACATTTGGATGAATCTGATTGTCCCCTCAAAACCTTAATTTAAAATTTTTCAAAAATTTGGACCCTTAGGATAAGGCCTCTTGAACAGATTATACTTGATTTCTACTGCACCTTCTGAAAATCTTTTTGAACTTTTGTTTCGGGGGAACTTATTTTAATAAGAAGAAAAATAACCTCTCTTTAGAACATTTTCTCTCTCTAGGCCAAAATAGGTAGAAACAAGATCTTTTATATTTCTGAAGAGGGATTTGATTACAGGGGAAGATGCTGGACATCTTGAGAGGTTGGGGAGGAATCTTACATCTCTCCCACTTGAAAAACGTGAGATGTCCTCAGCTCGCAAACTGGGGGTAATCCCACAACAGTTCAGCTTCTTTCTCCCACGTGGCATCTTCAAAAGAATAGAACTTCCATTTGACCAATAATTCTCTCAGAATTCTGTTCCTGAGAACCTTTTCTCAAACATCAAGGATTTCTTCAGGTTGGAGTTCCATCTGCCCTTGGATTGAAGAAGTTAAGATTTCATCATCAAGCACATGATTTGGGCTTGGTACATACTTTTTAAGAAGGCTTGGTACATACTTTTTAAGAAGGCTGACATGAAATACATTATGTACTTTGAGATGAGGAGGTAAAAGAAGCTCGTAGGCTGAGTCACCTACTTTCTTTGTAATTAGATATGGTCCACAATATCTGGTGGATAACTTCTTGTACTTCCCAAGAGATAGAGAACTTCTTTTGGGGCGTACTCGAATGAAGACCATATTTGCTTCTTCGAATTCTCTGTATGTCCTCTTCTTATCTGCATACTACTTCTGTCTATCTTGGGTAGCTTTTATCTTTGCGAATTGACTGCATCTGTTGCTCCATGTCATCAAGCATCTGTCTGGACATCTCGACCCTAATCAATGGGTCGGACCAAGTTAATGGAGTTAAGCAATCTTGTCCATATAGAGCTTTGAAAGGGCTCATCCCAATACTTCTGTGATACGAAGCATTGTAGGCGAACTCGACTAGGTGGAGATAGCTTAGCCACTTCTTGGGTTCCCTGCCATAGCATGACCGAAGTATATCTTCAATTACTTGGTTCACCCTTTCTGTTTGACCATCAGTCTCAGGGTGGTAAGCTATGCTAAGATCCAAGAAAGTTCCTACTGCTTTGAAAAATGCAGTCCAGAATCTTGACGTGAATTTGGGATCTCAATTGGGTAGGCCATGCAATCTGAAGATTTCCTTGAGGAACACTTTGGCCACATTCGCTGCAGTGTAGGTTTCTTTTACTGGAATCAGATGGGCAACTTTGGTTAGTCTATCAACTACCACGAAGATAGAGTTGTAACTTGATTTCACTGAAGGTAATCCAGTAATAAAATCCATACTGATGCATTCCACTTCATCTGAATGGATGTAATTTCCCAGGCATTTTTACTCTCTTGGTCTTGACTTTCTGACAGGTCAAACATTGACGTACATGATTAAGCACATCCTTTTTTAGACCAAGCCAAAAGAAGCTTTTCTTCACAGACATGTAGGTTTTGATGAAACCTGGATGTCCTGCAATAAGGCTGTCATGGGCTTCATTCAGAATTTGACCCTTAGTTCCCTCATCATTGGGAATGCATAGCCTGCGATTATAATACATAATTCCATCATCCAGGCTGTACCTTGAATTCGGTTCAACTCCTATGGAGTTTTGCTTTCCTACATAAGTAGGGTAGCAATAGGGCCAAAGAATCTATCCTGCATGATCTTCTCTCTTGCTTCAATAATCAAAGGATTTGACACTACAGTAATTGTAAGCAAGGAGGCTTTTTTGCTAAGGGCATCTGCTACCACATTTTCTTTGCCTAGGCGGTACTTGATTTCAAAATCAAATTCCTGCAGGGTCTGCATCCACTGTCTTTGGCGCATGTTGAGATCCTTCTGAGTGAAGATCCACTTTAAGCTCTGATGATCGGTCATCAAAGTGAATCTTTGACCCAGTAGGTAATGTCTCCATAACTTCAGGGCATATACTACTGAAAGTAGTTCCACCTCCCAGGGCAAAACCACTGGCATCAGTTACTACCTCAAAGGGTAGAGAGAAATCTGGTAGCTTCAGAACAGGATTGGTTACCAAGGCGGTCTTCAGCTTATCAAAAGCACTCTGGCACCTAGCAGACCATTGAAACAGGATATTCTTCTTGAGAAGATTTGTCAAGGGGGAAGCTATGAGAGCATACTTTGGTATAAAAATTCTATACCAACCAGTCAATCCCAAGAATCCTCTGACTTCTTTCACTGTCTTTGGTTCAGGCCAATCTATGACTGCTTGGACTTTTGCGGAATCTAGAGAACTTCCATCTTTTGATACCAGAAAGCCCAAGTATTCAACACGGTCGACAGAGAAAGTGCATTTGCTCTTTTTTTGCAAAGAGTTGAAGAATCTCAAGAACTTTTCTGACACGAGCTTCATGGTCGGTTGCATTCTTTGAGTAAATCAGAATATCATCAAAGAAAACAAGAACAAAATCATCCAAGTATTCTCTGAGAATGTCCTCCATTAAGTGATTGAATGTAGCTGGGGAATTTTACAGATCAGTTGTTCAATTTTTGACCATTTTTAGGTTAGTTTAGCTTACTTTTTGGAACTAGACTTGAATTAGGAGAGAGGAGAGATGAAATATCTCAATTTTTGATAATTTTAAAGTCCACCACACATGTGAAGTAGGCGCCTCCTTCCTGAGGGGGGAATTCCCATTGTGAGGTGTAAAAAAACCATTTTTTAGTAATTCCTTTGGTCCTTAGTCATCTTATGTGAGTATTTACTCATTTTTGGGGGGATTTTATTTATTTCTTCTATTTATCTTCTCCACACATTTGGATGAATCTGATTAGCCCCTCAAAATCTTAATTTAAAATTTCTCAAAAATCTGGACCCCTAGGATAAGGCCTCTTAAACAGATTATACTTGATTTCTAATGCACCTTCTGAAAATCTTTTTGAACTTTTGTTTCAGGGGAGCTTATTTTAATAAGAAGAGATATTTTTCCATCCAAAAATATTCAAAATTTTAATAATCTCTCTCTAGAATATTTTCTCTCTCTAGGCCAAAACAGGTAAAAAAACAAGATCTTTATATTTCTAAAGAGGGATTTGATTACAGGGGAAGATGTTGGACATCTTGAGAGGCTGGGGAGGAATCTTACACAGCCTAGGCTTAAGCTTAGAGATCACACAACTCTATCCCAATCTACACCCTCAAGCAATGTGTGTCCCATAGCATGCACCCCCAATCCTTGCAATTATCATTGATGTGACTAGCCAAAGTACTAGCTATAGTAATTGGCCCCTTAGGATGCCTCTTTCTCAAGGTTTGATTCCCATAGAACACCCTCAATAATAAGTCACATCCCAACTATATAGCCCTGAAGAGGCCTCTCTCCCAAGGTTTGATTCCCATGGAAATCCCTCAATAATAAGTTACATCCCAACTATATAGCCCGGTAATCAGGTTCACACACTATCTAGCCTCATGCTAGCCTTGTTATGCCTAAGTATGGGGTAAAACACTAGGTGAAGGTACAAACAAGGGGAACTCAACCATAAGCAAGACATGTGAAAGAAACAAGGATCATGAGAAGTAAAAAAAGAGGTGGGCTCTCTATCTTGGTTATAAGGAGCCAATCATTACAAATGTATGAGCCGCTCTATCTTGGTTATAAGGAGCCAATCATTACAGACGTATGAGCTCTCTATCTTGGTTATAAGGAGCCAATCATTACAAACGTATGAGCACTAAAAAGGGGGGAAAAAGGGCCAAAGTTGAACTAAGCCTATCCATCTGGTCCAATTATTCCATGTGAAAAAACCCCTTTCTATAGTTCATGGGTCCAAAAAGTTCTATCGTAAGTTAGTATGAAGAGACTAAACCTTAGAGTCTAGTATGTGGAGAGACTAGACCTTCTAGAGTCTATCTTAAGTTAGTATGGAGATACTAAACCAAACATTAGAGTCTAGTGCATTGAGTGCATGTTTCTTAAGAAGCTCATCAGGGAAGAAATCAACATTGTGAGAGTTCATTTTGTTTTCAGTAGTGATGACCGGTCCTAGACAAATCAAGAACTTGAGTTCTTAGAAAGGTAGCCAATAGAGTGTGTCGTGGATGGTCCCTAGAAATGGGGCTCAACAATTCAAGCAAACTTGATGGGAACCTAGGAATCATTACAACTAGACCTTAAGATATTAGAGCAAGGAGGCATTTAGCAAGCACTTGAATTGCCTAAATTCCATCTACATGGTACCTTTCCCACTAAGGCAATTAGGGGATAACCATTATGAACATCATCCTCTTTACTTGGTGTAAGCAACTAGGTCTCAAGGAATAAGGAGAAGAGAATGGAAAGTTTTGCAATCATGAGTCTTGACATTTAATACTTTATGATGCCTTGAACTCCCCAAAGTTAACATGTCCTAGAACCAATTGAATCATGTCCTAGAACCAATTGAATCATGCTCACAAGAACCAATTGAATCATGTCCAAGAACCAATTGAATCATGCTCACAAGCAATGCTCCCATTTCAACACCCAAATAACTCAACTTGAGCCTTAAGGGCCTTATCATTTTTCCAAATACAAGGGCAATATAACTTGAGGAAAATGGCCTCAATCCTCTAGAGCTATAATTGCATCCTCTTGAAACCATGGAAGGGCATAAAACCTATCAAAACTTGTCTAGCATCAAGAGTTGCACGCCACCCTCAATTGACTGATTTTTCTTTTTAATATTTATGGGTGATATTGTGGATAACAAAGAGTCATGAAAAACATAGTAGAGTCATGGGTTGTCCTTTTTGTAAAATACAATAGTTTGGAAAAAAGCTCAAATTTGGTAGAAAATGTCTTATTCATATGCATGCTCTTTCATTTTTCCATAAACAAGTAAAAACTCAAAAATTTTTCTCATTACTATTTTGGGTGTTTCAACTTTTGAAGATAAGAGTATAATTTACCTCCATCTTTCTTAATAGAATCTTTAAAACTATAAATTCATCGATTAAAAAATATTAATTCCTTCCAACACAAGTGATTGCCTCCATGTGTGGATCATTTTGGGCTCATCGTCCATTGTAGCATGTAGCCTACCCAAAAATGTGCCAAAATCTAATATAAGTTGTCTCGAAACCATATTGCCTCCTCTCCTATACCCCCTACCCATGTGAACACATGGATGTTGGGCACTTGGGCTACTCATCAATCATGACTCCTCATAATGGGGGATGCTGTATGAGTGATGCATTGATATCCACAAATATTTCATAATGATAATGCAATTTGAAATCACAAAATGGATTAACTATTTCCACATGTGAGTGGTGTGAGCACTTAAGTGAGCATGTGTTAATGATGATTATCTAACCTATGCAATAGTTTTATGACACTTTTTGAGATCTTATCTATTTATACACATAGTAAGACCTTGTAATCTTCTAGAGGCACATTCCCATTCATGTAGACATGCTTTGATTCAAAATGGGATTTTAGAGGCACATTTCCATTCATGTAACAATGTTTTGATTCGTGTAGACATGATTTGATTCAAAATGGGCTTGACCATGAAACTTTTAAAATTTGTCTTCACAAGACAAGTAGAGCAAGATTAACTCACACTCCTTGACAATTCACATGCTAATCATGTCTATTCACTTTGTAACTTTGGATAGTGTGATGGGGCTAGACTCCTTAGATACACATCTCTTCTAGCTTAGTAAGATTATGTAATTATTTTGGAGTGCAATATCTTTTCAATGTAATTCTTTTTAGCATTCTATGCTTGTAAAGAATACTATTGCATATTACCAAAGGTGCAGTGTCTAGGCAAAAAGCACTAGTGAGACCCCAATGGTATTTTGACCAAAATTGTCTAGGAAAAAAAAACACTAATAAGATCCCTAAAGGTATTATAACCAAAATTATCCATAAAGATTAGTTTTAGTGGGACCAATAATTATTGGCTAATGTTTTTAGCTAGAAGTAGTAATATCACTAGAATTCCAAATCCCTAGTTTCACGTCCCCTTTAGTGGAAACTCAACCGTGTACCTTGTCAACTTTGATGATTCAATGTTCATGTCCCCTTTAGTGGGAACTCAACTAGTTTTCTTATCCTAAATCTAGTTGAATTGAGTGAGATATTATAGAGACCTCAATGAGCACAAGTCCAGACCACCAAACTATAAGAGAACTACTACACACATGGATAAGGGAACTTCTTACTTTGCAATTACACCTTCACCTATCCCTTCCACAAGTAGTTTTGGTGTGATAACGAGAAGCCTATTATTTGGGAAAGGAGGTACCTCTCCAGGACCTTCCAAGAGTAGCAATGCTACTTCTAAATATTTTAGACAACCAAAAATCCTACCCATGCCTAATGAACTTGAAAGAACAAAGCTATAGTCATGTATCCCCCTAACATGACTATAACTTAGATAGTATGAGAGGATTCGATACATAAGGATCCCACACCATGAAAAGGGCTTTGGCTCTCTACACTACACAAATTGTTCCTTAAATGTGGCTAAAAAACTAAATACAAACTCCACAAGGATCCCACACCATGACAAAGGGATTTAGCTCTATGAACTACACAAATTATTCCTCAAACGAGGCTAAAAATTTATATACAACTCCACTTGGGAGAATAGGCACATGTGTTATTACCAAGACCACAGAAGAGAGTAAAACCAATACATATTTCTAAGTTAATGTCCAAGCTTGATGAAACTGGTGACCCCATATACTACATCTTGAGATGTTCAACTACATATGCATACCATCGAGTGGACAACCTAGTTAGGGTGAGTTACTTTGGTTGAGGGCAAATTTTTTATTTAAGAGCCTACCTTAGCCTTGCCGAATCATGTGTCATTAGAGCTACATTTGAAACTTCCTAAGGTGGGTGTTCTAGCTTGTCCGCCGCCATGCGTCCTCACTCCATTTTCACATCAAAATGCTCCTTTATCAATGAGGTAAAGGAATTTCTCCCTATGCCTAGATGGAGGCAAGAAGAGGTAGCCCTAATGATGGTTCTCTCTCACAAAAAGCAGAGGAAGAAGAAGAAGAAGCTAATATGCAAGAGGGGAACCTACATCTAGCATGCATCCACTAAGCAAGCAATATTCAATAGCATATATACAAGTAAGAAGAGAGAAGAGAAGACCTCACAAGTATTCTATTGCAAGGGAGTGAATGTGTATTACTACTTGTGTCAAAATTGACTTAAATACAAGTGACTAATTTTCACACTAGGCCGAGCCAAACTTAAAAATGGTTCGTGTTGCCATATATATATATAGGCAGTGATGTGTGTGAACACACTTAGGACCGCCGGGGCACTTTTTCCCTCTTTAGGAGGTTTTTTCCCCCGGCTTGTATATATGCCCATCCTTCTAGGGCTAACTTATCTTTTGTATATTGACACAACCTAATACACTTTGTGTTGTGTGCATTCTTGCTTCTTCTTCTCCAAGCTTTGTGTGCTTTCCTGCAACCCTAATTCCAACAATTGGTATCAGAGCAGGCATTGGCTCCCAAGGCTACGCCGCCAGCATCCTCCGACTCACGTTCTCCAATTCAGGTGAGTTTTCACAAGCGCTTGCAGGTCCCTATACTCCGCAAATAAACCCGTAGGGCCGAGCGTTCTCAGAATTTGCATCTGAGGTCGTTTCGGGCTCTGTTTTTGCATTTCAAGTTCTGCACAGGTGTTTTCGTCATTTTTTGCAGAAATTTCGACAGTGCAATTTTCTACAAAACAGGCAAACGTACTCTATTGTGGACCGTGCTACATAGCACGAGTTGTTTTCTGTTCAGTGTTTGCTTCATTACAGGTAGCTTTTGCATCAGTTTCAGTCAGTGGCCATGGCTGATAACAGCAATGATGTATTTCGCATGTTATCTACTGATGACAAATTGGATGGAGACAGTAACTACCCACTTTGGGCATACATGATGCAGCATGTTTTGGTTGCAAAAGGAGTGTGGAACATTGTGCAGGGTATGGATGTACGTCCAGGTTCTGTGGATGTAGGATATGTTGAGGATGTTGCAGGTTCTAGCAGCTCTACTGTTGCTGCTGTTTTACCCACACTGAACAAACTCGTTGGGATGGTAAAGATGCGCAGGCTCATGCCTTGATTGCACTTTCTGTCAAATGTAACATCACCCCACATATTCGTTCAGCTAAAACAGCAAAACAGGCTTGGGATATTCTAGCTGGTTTGTATGCAGGTCATAAACGAGGCAAAAATCGCTTACCTGCGTAAAGAGCTAGAATTGAAGATTATGCAAGAAGATGATGACATGAATGTTTTTCTTGCTGAGATTAAAGATCTCAAAGAACAGTTGATTTCTGTCGGTGAGATTATTCCTGATCATTCTCTTGTGCAGACTGTTCTTGATGCTTTACCTGAGACATATCAGACTTTTGCTTCCATGTGGAGACTTCTTAATGAGGACAGACCTGATGCTGTCAAGTATGATACTTTAGTCAACAAACTCTTGCAAGAAGCGCAGGGCCAGGCAGCGTGCATCCCAGTAGTAGAGAAGAAGTGGTAAGGCAGCCCCTTCCATTGTTTCTTCTCCTATTAGTAGGTCTGCAACTTCTTCTCCTTCCACAGGTAGCAACAATAAGTCTGAGAAGGCTCTTGATAAAGGCAAGAAAAAGACCAGGTGCAACTATTGTAAGGCAAATGATCATGTCATTAAGAATTGCCCGAAGCTAAAGGCTAAAGAGGCAAAGAAGAAAGAGTCAAATGCAGCCACAATAGCGGATGCTTCTACAAATGCAGATTCTGTAAATGTTGTGCAGGATACAGAATGGGCGTTTAGCGTGTATTGCCAGTATGACCCATCTGTACATGATGCATGTTTGGCAGTGTGTGAACACACTTAGGACCGCCGGGGCACTTTTTCCCTCTTTAGGAGTTTTTTCCCCCGGCTTGTATATACGCCCATCCTTCTAGGGCTAACTTATCTGTTGTACATTGACACAATCTAATACACTTTGTGTTGTGTGCATTCTTGCTTCTTCTTCTCCAAGCTTTGTGTGCTTTCCTACAACCCTAATTCCAACAGTTCGACCTCTATTATAGTCTTAAGAAAGTATGTACATGAAGCCCTTAAACCTATTTAATATTAAGCTTAAGGTAAGGCTGCTTGTATATGTTCCATCATCGTCTTGCAAAAGATACGTGCATGTTTAAGCGCATAAGATGGCAAAGTGTCTTATAGTAGGTCAAGTGTGAAATTGTGTTAACCTATAAAGTGTTTAACATAACTCCTGCATCCTTGCATCACCCAAGTTGGTGGTGAAGTTTTTTTTGGGGTGTAAAGGTGTGAATGGTCTAAAGTTGACATGCAAAGTTAAGTGGTATGGTTCATGACCGATGATCTACAACAACAAACAGCAACAACAGAGCAGTTGGGCATATTGGTGACAAGCTTTGGGTAGCCTTCTTGACAGTAGAGGCAACTTGTGGAGGTGGCATAAAAGATATAAGTAAAAGGTATAGGTAATGTAGAAGTTCTTCACACGAGGCCTCCTTCTATTGTGGAAATGGCTAGGACCCTTCAAAATTAGGTAGTTGGTAGAAGTGGTCTGCACCCTGTGGTTGGCGGAATGAGCACGAGGACCACTATGAAATCCACCATAAAATGATTTGCATAGGTAGATAGTGGTCCAGATCCTCTTTACAATGTAACATGATAGTATGTCGTGAGCTCACAACATTATGCTTAGAGATTAGGCTTCTTTGTAAATACATGAACTAGGGTGAGGTATAAGTAAAAAGTATAACTAAAAGGTATAGGTAATGTAGAAGTTCTTCATATGAGGCCTCCTTCTATTATGGAAATGGCTAGGACCCTTCAAAATTAGGTAGTTTTGGTAGAAGTGGTTTGCAACCTATGATTGACGAAATGAGCACCACAACCACTATAAAATCCACCATGAAATGATTTAAATGGGTAGTTGCTTACGTCGCCTCTCGCCATGGTCCGCCCTTCCAAAGATGTACCTCGAGGGTTGGCGTTGACAAGGTTAGTTGTGGCACATGTGTATGTGCATACTATGAGGAGGTTTTCATGCTCTCTCTCTCTCTCTCTCTCTCTCTCTCTCTCTCTCTCTCCTCTTTTAAAAATAAAAATAAAAATTTTTAAATTTTATTTTTGAGTTTTTTTGGGTGTCACATATCCTATTTTTAAATTTTTCCCAATTTTATTATTGTTATTAGTATTTTATAGAGTGCGATGCGGCACACCTTGCCCGCACAGCTACGTGGCACACATAACCCTAAATTTTTTAAAATGCTTGTTTTTAAGGTTCCATGTGGCACACATAAACCTCAAAATTTTTATCATTTTTTGTAACCCTTTTTTTCAAGAGATATTTTTTAAATTAAAGTTTTTTTTGGGTTTTGTGTGTGTGTGTGTGTGTGCGTGTGTGTGTGTGTGTGTAGAAATTTTCTCCAAGGAAGGGGGTGTTTCAAAAATTTAGGGAGGTGGGGGGATTAGAGGGAGATTGTGTGCACGTGTATACATGTGTATGATGATACCATGTGTGTGTACACATGTCATGTTCATGTGTGTGTAGGGGTGGCGTATACATGTGGTGCACATAGGAGTTTGATTGTGGGTGCACACATATGTGTAGAGAGTGTGCATGTGCGAGCATGGGTATGTGTATGTGTTGTGCGCACGTAGGTTCATGTATGTGTTTTTAGTTTTGTTTTAGGTTCCGAGTTTTTAATCACTCTTGGGTATATGTGTATGGACAATTAATAGAAAGTACTATGTTACATATCCACAAGGGGGTTTCATCTTATCGTGTGGCCTCACTAAGCAAAGGCAGAGAATTTCTTACCCATCCATGATTAGATCTTTGACGCCACTGTTGCCGACTTTATTGGTGTGCTTGATTAAGCTTTGTCTTTCCAATTCGAGCTGGTTAGTTGGTGTTGTAGTGTGGCATACACAAGGCATTATGGGATTGTGGTGATTTTGGCATCGTCTAATCATACAAACCTTGTCCCAAGATTCTATAAGAGTGTCCATGTTTGCCAAAACATGAGTCCAATCTTCAAGGTCAATGGGCTTTGAGAGGGTCTCATATTCTTGCTCCTCATCTTCACTATCCAGCATCTTATTACAAGCTCTATAGATATCAATGGACGTGGTGTGGACTTCTACATTGCATGCTTTGTAGATATTGACTCAAGTAGTTTGAGGGGTTTAGACTCACTCGTGAGAATGCATCGACCCATTTGATGAGTCTTCTCTCTACTTTCAACAAGGATTGGTTATGTATATAAATGCGATTGGTTTCCTAATCATGAACCAACCTTGTGTCTATTATGTAAGGCCTTCCAAAACGATCATGGTTTATGACCTTCTTCTATGAAAATCAATCACCATGAATGTGTGGTTCCTAAGGTATTAATCTTTGCATCCTGAAAGCGGACACCCAAAGGCCCAAAGGTTTAGTCATGTTCCCATCTGTTTGGCAAGCTTGACCATGATGCTTATGTCTATGAGTGGTGAAATTCCTGAGGCCCCTAATAATCCTTGGTGATTATGCTAAATCACCAAGGATAGAATGCAAAGGATGTCATTCCTTTATAAACTACATGTAACACAATATTCATTTCATTGATTTTGAAATAATGTCCCAGCTTATTCATGGGCACTTTCCTAGGTATGGAGGGAGGGTGCTCAATGTGGCATGGATCATCATCCTCTTCTTCAAGTTCAAGTGTGTGGCTCTTATGTTCCACCCATGAAAGCAAACTTTCACCTCCCACTATCCTCTTCTAACAATGCAGGATCTGGTTGGATTAGTTCCAGAGGCGAACCAACTCTTTTGTGGGTTCTTAAGAATGTTCATGGATTTGGTTATGGCCTTTAGCATGCTTTGATGTTCCCTTACTAGCTCTAGGATTGACTCTGGAATAGGTTTTCATGCATGGGGTTAGTGGTTTGTACTCGACTACTTGCTCAAGTACTAGCTCTAGTTCAGCTTGCACCTTCCTTTTACAAGCTCTTAGGTTTATTTCAGTTCCAACACAGGGTTGGGGTACTCTTTGAGTTTCTTTTAAAATTTTTCATATTGAATAGGTTTCTTCTATTTGCGATGAATAGTTGGTTTGAGTGAGAGATTGGTCGCTATCTCCTCAAGGGGGAGGAAGTTTTGAAGCCCCAGTCACTTTTAATGGTCATGACATTGTAACTTGTCTTTACACAAATGTAGTTCTTGCATTGTGTTTCTACATACGCTTCGATGTTTTCCTTAAGATTTTATTCTTTTGAACCTCTAGTTCCATCCCTTTTTGCGTATTCCTTGAGGTTTTCTTCTTTTGAACCTCTAGTTCTTTCTGCGTACTCTTCGAGGTTTTCTTCTTTTGAACCTCTAGTTCCAACCCTTTTTGGGGCTTGTTCCTCATTCTCTTTGGCTATGTTGAGGCCTGAGCTTTTTACTTTCTAGCTGCCTTGGATGTTTCCTTGGAAACTATCCTTTTTTTATTATGGATCCTTGTAATTTCATTAAGGGGGGCTATATGCACAAGTCCTCCTTGTACTCCCTCCTTATACAACACTTTACAAGTTAAGGCTCATCAAAGTTGTTGATGCTCTTGCCATTGAGGTGATTGTCACTCTGTTGGATAATCCTTGTAATGGCATTAAGGGGGACCATATGAACAAATCTTCCTTGTACTCCCTCCTTATACACTTTACAAGTTAAGGCTCATCAAAGTGGTTGATGCTCTTGCCATTGAGGAGATTGCCACTCTGTTGGATAATCCTTAAAAGTATTAGAACCCACACTTGTAACATGTACCTCTCTATGGAATTACGTTGCAATAAAAGACATAACATGAACAAGTGGTTGCACAAAAACCCTCTATTTCAAGGTTTTTTCAAATACCATCCTAAGCATGTCTTCTACGTATTCACATAGAAGACACAATGTAAGGGATGTAAAGGAGTGGTTACACAAAATTCTCTATTTCACGGTTTTTCAAATACCATCCTAAGCATATCTTCTTCATATTCATGTAAAAGATATGACATGAGGGAGTGATTGAGCAAAACTCTCTATTTCAAGGTTTGTGATTTCTTGTACCATTTCTTGTACCATGGGGGAGCCATGGGGTTAGGTTGTGGTGGCGGGTTCCAATGGCACTTGGGGTTGTATGCTTACTGCGGGTTAAGGACACATTATGTGAATTCCCTTATGGATTCCTTTGGTTTAAGATAGTCCCATACATTAGCTCTATACCCTTCCCCACCATGTTCCTCATTCCTTGTCTAAACCGAGAAGTACTGGACTTGGTTCCATGAAGAAGCTTCTATAGGTGGGCTACCATCAAAAGTGGGACATCTCCTTGCACTGTCTATGCTTGTTGTTGAGTGTTTTGTAGAACACTTGTCCCTAATGGTAAATCAAAAGAGACATGTCTTGATTGCTAATTGTGGTTGCTGGGATGCTTCTTGTGGGGGCCATGGTTAGCTTGGGATAAAAACCAACCTTAGTAGGGGGGAGCTTGTTGGGATGCTTCTTGTTGTGGTGGCCAGTCTAGCCTTCTTAATAGGGTTGCACTTTGTTAAGTGCTACACATTTGATAGGATCGATTGATTGAGGAAGTGTGGTTTGATATGCTATAATCAATCGTATTGTCATTTCCAACAATTAGTTTGTATATCAGGTACATATGAAAGGCCTCTATTGATCATAAACCATTTAATAAGGTTTGAGTTTTTTTTGTTTTTTTTCTAGGGTCATGTATATTGACTTACATTTGTTGATTCACATCTCTAGGCTCAGATGTGTTGACTCTTTGCTCTGGACTCATGTCTCTAGGTTCACATGTATCGACTCATGTCTCTAGGTTCACATGTATCGACTCATGTTAGCTTCATGCCTTTTTTTATATGAGCTAGGCTCATGTACTTTATTTTTAATAGGCCTACCTCTAGGGCACTTAATTATATGTAATAGGCATATGCTTGGGTTAGTGTACAATTATTAAGGGCAATAATTATACCAATGACAAGATCATTAGGTAATAATTATACTTTAATGTCCCATAATTACAAAGGATGAGAATTTTCCTTAGAAATTGTAGCTGAGTATAAATTTTCTGGCAAGAAGATTCTTAAAGGACATGAATAGGTATGTCCTTACAAGTCTTAAGGTAGTAAGAATTGGTTAGGATAATATTAGGTATACTTACCTTTAGACTCACGTCTAGTTGTGGTACAATATTGGATATACCTACATCTAGACTCACATCTGGTTCTCATGTCTATTGACTCATGTCTCCAAGCTCTTGTGTGTTGACTCACGTGTTTGACTCATATCTTTTTTTGCGAGAGGTTGGACTCACGTCTCCTAACCCAAGAGATTGTTTGGCTTGGTTTTTGGAGTTTTGAAATAAATATTTTTGGACTTGATAGGGGGTGATTAAGCGTCCTTATCCTAGTCAATGATGGTTATGTAAGTAATTAAGTTTTTTTCATTATTTTTTGTTGTTTTTTAATGCTTCTAAGCTACCAATCGCAACAATGCATGAAAAAGTATTACCTGTTCCACTCTAATCCACACCTATTAGAGTTTAATGCTTATGTTTTTGGAGTGGATTCCTCTCCTAAATAATCACAAAAGTAATAAGCTATTCCTTGGCTCAATGTGCAATGAAATAATATGCTTTGAAATCGATGTCGTTTGGGCTCCAAAATCATACAATCACTAAGAAACTAGGGTTTTTTTCCCTTCCAGGATATGAAGCTAGAAATTCCCTAATGTAACAAGATTCAAATAAAAATAAAAAAGGCAAACGAAACTAACACATTCAAGGTTCCAAAATCATATATTTTGTGGAGTGGTGAGGACCCCTTATCAACACCGAGAGAGAGATTCGTGGGTAATCCCAATAGCTTCAAATGGATGGATGGGAGGAATGAATAAAACTAAGCCCTACGCTAGTCCCCATCGGCAACGTCAAATATGTTCAAGTCAAAAAGAGCTTACCTTAGCCTTTCCAAATCATGTGTCATTAGGAATTTCCTTAGAGCTATAATTGCAACTTCTTAGTGTAGCTTACATCCGTCATGTCCCACTTCCTTACTCTATTTTTTCACATGAGAATGCTTCTTTGATAATAGGGTGAAGGAAGAACTCCCTATTCCTAGATGGGAACAAGAAGAGATATAGTTCTCAAGAAGAAGCTAATGCAATTGGGAAACCTGCAAATAAACCTATCTATCATGCATCCATTAACCAAGCAAGATTCAATAGCATACATGCAAGCAAGAAGAGAGAAGAAAACAGTTCACAAGTATTCTATTATTACAAGGGAATGAATGTGTATTTCTCAGTGTCAAAAATGACATATACTATCAGTGATTTGTTGGCCCTTCCCCTAGGACGACATGCTAGTGTCAATGTGCCTTCGACATGGGAAAACACATCTTTTCACATCGTCATTATTAGTTCTCTTTGCAGCCTAGACCTTTCTAGGAACTGGAAACAAGTTTCTTTACAATCCCATGCTTTCGAAGGGCATCCTTAATTAGATGGTGTATTTCTTCATAGCCCTTGATAATGGTTACAGCTTCATCCATAAATTTCAAATGTTTGTTGAGCTAGAAGTTCTATGAGGTCCATCATAACTTCTTTTGTCAAGGGTTTCGCCCAATCTTGCAACAAGTAGGATCATGAAGAAGTAGGGTGATAAGGTCTAATCGCTTGATGCATGAATGCACCAAATCCCTCCACCCATCATTGGTATTACCACAAGCCTCTTTAAGAAAATTCCTACAAAGCAAACCTTAAATGTTGTTAAAAATTATTATTAAAAATCATTATTAAAAATTAATGGCACTAAATTAGTAAGAACAATTTAGCGAAGCGTAGTGCGAACTTACTTTATGGCATGAATTCTCCTTTTGTGAGATCCACTTCCCCACAAGATTTTCAATTGATGCCAACGCTTTCTTGCACTCCCTACCTCCATTTAGGGTGCTTTTAACGCTTCAAGGTCTCTTTTAGCTTTGAGATACATGCATTCTTCTCTCCATTTGTGGAGTCTAGCTCCTTCATCTTTTGATTGGTCTCTAGGCAAGGCTTGCTAGCATTGATGTAGAAATGATTACATGTCCTATAGTTGAGAATGTAGATATTGACTTTGTAATGCTCCAGACATGGATAGCCTTTCCCAATAGCTCAATATTTTACCCACAAATTGTACAAATGTAAACAAGTCCTTAAATGGAGGAGTATCTCAAATGGGTAGATTGAGGGGGTAAAGATGACCATCAACCCAAAGATCTATATTTTTTTTCCCATGCTCCTTACACATACATATTGAGAGGGGTTGTTTAGGGTAGCACATTTGAAACATGCATACTCCTTAGGAATACGCATATACACATCAAGCTTACATTTACATAGTGAGTCATTAGTATTGGTGATTTCTTGTAAGACTTACATTAGGATTGTAATGGTCTAATTATGAAGGATTAGAGTGGATCGATGAATTAGAAAAGGATTAGAGTGTTGAGATTATATATTATTTGAGGAGTTTTATAGGAAAAATGAGAAAAAAAATGGATTTTAACCATTGTCATAGGTTGGGAGAGATTTTTTGAAATAAAAAGAGCTAAAATAAGAAAATGAGATTTTTATGTTTTTTTCCCCACCTCTAAATACGTTTTTGATGAGGTGGCAATTGGATAGTTAGTTAATGGGGGCCCTAGAGGAGGGAAGGTTAAGTTATAATGACCCAAAAAGCTTGTCTTGATGTGACAAGAAAGAGGAGAGAGGTTGGAAATAAAAATTTAAAAAGAAATGAGATGGAATGCTTTAAAATAAAAGAAGTAATGAAGGAGAAATGTTTGTTAAAAAAGCCTTAAGGTTTTTTCTTAAAGTAGTTGTGTGAGGAAATGAGGGGAAAAAAAGAACCAAAATAAGAATAGTGTTATATAAATATATATATGCTATATAAAAATAGCGTTATATAGCTATAATGCTATATAGTACTATAGAGTAATATATACTATATGTATAGTGCTATATAGTACTACATAGTGCTATCAATACTAATAAATAATATTATATAGTGGTATGAAGTACTATATGTATAGTGCTATCAATGCCAATAAATAGTGTTATATAGTGGTATGAAGTACTATATAGTGGTATAGTGCTTTTATACATCGCTATATAGAAATAGTGTTGTATAACTATGTGTGTGTGTGTGTGTGTGTGTGTGCACGCGCGCGCGTGCACGCACTATATTTTGTTATATGTATGGCTATATAGTACTACATATATATATAGTACTATACAAGCTATAAAGCAATATTATATATTGTATGTATAATGCTATTTAGTATTGTTAATGCTAATAAATAGTAATATATAGCGATATATATATTGCTATAGTGTCACTACGCATTGCTATATATAGTGTTATATAGTGGTATGAAGTACTATATAGTGGTATAGTGCCGCTATACATTTCTGTACACAATAGTATATAGTGGTATAGTACTACTATATAGTATTATATAATAATAAAGTGCTACTACTTAGTGCTATAGTGATATGGTGCTATTTTACGGTGCTATCAGTCAATGCTAGCTACTTCTAAAGTATTGCTATAGTACTAAATAGCAGTAAGTGGCTATCCATTATTAGAAATAACTCGGTCACACTGATATATGGCAACCAGTGGCTTGTGGTTAGTCTATAGTATCAATAGACTATAGAATCTAAGGCCTACATAGCATCCAATGGCTTGTGGTTAACATATAGTATCAATAGACTATAGAATCTAAGGCCTACATAGCATCCAATGGCATGTGCTATGAATAACGAAAAAGAGTATAGTGAGTTACCTATAGTTCATCAAGATAATTTACAGGGTGTACTATGTATTACTTTACTCCAAATTCATTGATGATGACAAACATCCTTCTTGCTGGGTGACACATATGTCTACTTTGTTCGAAATCTGCTAACCAGATCCCTCATATCAGTGCTTAAAACATCATAGTATTGTTGACATTTGAACTTATCCAAAGCTAGATCACTAGAACCATACTTGACAACATGCATCCTACTCTTAGCTGTGTATAGATTTCTCTTGTGTATGTTTAATATTTTGGAAATCTTATGCATCCTGAGACCTTCCTGTTGAAATTACTTTGTTTGAACAAAGAGTTCGTTATTTAATCTTGGATTCTTTATTATTTGTATAAGGAGTTCCTAAATAAGGGCTGAAGCTACAAAGGATTGTGAAATCGTGATCCCCAATATATGGTGCAATATGAGTATTGCTGAAAACATGGGACAATACTCCATTCATACTCTCTCTATCAAAACCTCTTGTCTTCATCAAGATTGTTTTTACAATACTACTTATAGTCTTCTTCATGTTCGCATCATTAACACAGGAATCCTATGTTCTCTTCCAAAATTCCTGCTTTCTTCTTCTTATCTTCATGTGTTCCTACTTTTGGCTTCTCTCATAGTCCCTTACAATCTCCAACTCAGGGGATGTGGAGGAATCTTGGATAGTGAAGGTATCCCCATGTTATGAATCACTCTCCAAATGTTGAATTGTCTATTCATCATTGGAAATAGGGAAGTCTTCCATCATAGCTAGGAATATACAAAATATTAGAGGGAAAGCCTAGAGACCAAAACAACAGGGCACCAAAAAATAAAGAGAGAGGAAGACGTCGTAAAAAATCGTTCAACGTGAAGGTACTATATGCACAAGTTGATGGCTTCGGGAGAACCTACCTTTATAGCCCCATCCAAAGCACACCACTATGAGAGGAGATTATCACAAGCACCACAACCTAGCAAAAACACCACTACATGGCACCAACACACCCAAATAACATCCCTTGGTCCTCAGTTGCCCCAATTGAATACTTCAATACCCTCCCAACCTCCCTATTCAATCTAGATGCTTACTCAAATTGTCCTCTTAGGTTAGCCCTCACCTTCAATGTCTCTAGTCTTGCAACTAGGATCCCCTCCTAACCTCAGCTGACTCCCAGCTGACTCCCAGCTGACCAAAACAGCTTCCAGTGCCACAGAACTGGCCAAAAACTACTTTTGAAGTCCTCTTTGTTTCTTGTCAGCAGAAATCCGGCCTCCAAAGTCCCAAAATGTCCTCCACTATCAGCTAGTCTCAAAAGCTAGTCTTAAACCTCTCAGGACCAAGCAGTTGCCCTCAGCTAACCACTAGGATACTCTCTGAACTGCATAGACAAGTCAGATTCTCACTGTTACCTACTTCCAAATTCTAATGGCTTACCCCAGTCCCAGAACGGGTCCTCCAGTATCCCCCTACAATCCTCCAGCCATGTCAGCAAACCTTATAGCTACAATCCCTAGACCTTCGTGGTTGTCATGCCGACCCTCCTCCGACCTTTCTTTGATCTTCCACCTGATGTGTTCTACCTTTGAATTCTTCCATAGAATTGTCTTCCTCAAAACCTTTATCTAACACAGAAACTTCTCCAAATGTCCTCGGACTTCAGTTGACCCTCAAGAACCTCTCAACTTGAAGGGAAACCACACTATTAACTCTCTACTGACTACATCTAGCTCCCAGCTACCTCCAAAGTGACTACCCCCAACCAACTAGCTAGATTGATCCAATCGATGCAGGTATCCCCTCCTTTGACGCCCGTTAGCTAGCATCTCTAGAGCCTCCAAACACTTTAATCAAGCCAAAACCCAACCTCAAAAACTCTCAGCTGACCACTAGTGTCAGACTGCTACCACAAAAACCCTGTAAGAGACAACAAAGCCTTCTGACAGTTGTCCTCAGACAGAACTAAAACCATTAGCTGTGCCTCTTAGAACCACTTCCTATCAACTCAAATAGTTCAGAACAAGATCTCTACATAATCTGCTGAATATTATGATGTTTGGCTGACTATAGTTGACTCCTACATAATTAGGTGAGAAAATTTGGTGATGAGGAATAATGCACAATTTGAGAAGTCTTGGTCATGTAATTCACTAGACAAATAACACATAATTTGTGATGATGAATCATGGTCATGATTCATCACGTAATTCAATAGACAAACAACACATAATTCGTGATGAATCGTGGTCCTTCTTTGTTATTCTATAAGGAATAATGTATAATTAAATAATGACTCTTAATCTTTCTTGGTGAAATGTCATGTTATTGATGAAAGAATGACATAATTTTTGTTATCCTAAATGGCATGTGATTCCATAAAGTTTTTATTTTTTTTGGTGATTTTTGAATTTTCTCAATGTTTTGGATTTTCTTAATGTTTTTGAGTTTTTTGAATTTTGGATCTTCATATACTGATGATGTCAATCCCTCTCATTAGCACTCTATCTAGGATGATGTATTATGTTTACATAAGCTTTTGGATAAGTTTTTGGTAGTGTACAACTATGCCACTATCTTCTCTTAATTAGCACATTGAGAGTGGGTTATTAACTTTGAAGAGAGTGGTTTAAAGAATGGTTTGTTGACTTTGAAAATCTTCTTCCTCCCACACTCTTAATTACCTTGGCCTCTCTTTCTTGCACATTCTCATCTTGGAACACATGTGAGATATTATTATCCAAGCCTAGTTCTTGATATTATTATCCAAGCCTAGTTCTCGATCAGCATCAAAGCACTCTAAGGACTTAAGAGGGTTAGTGGTAGTTTTAATTATGCAAGCAGAAGAAGAATGTGCTAGCTGTGTTAGTTTGATGTTTGTGCATAGATGTTTGTGTAGGACATGTGTTAAAAGGTGCTAGGTGTGTCAATTTAATGATGTTAGCAAAAGAAGAATGTGCTAGGTGTGTTAGTTTGATGTTTGTGCATAGATGTTTGTGTAGGAGGTGTGTTAAAAGGTGCTAGATGTGTCAATTTAATGATGTTAGCAAAAGAAGAAGGTGCTAGGTGTGTCAGTTTGATGTTTGTGCATTGATGATTGTGTAGTAGTGGTAGGTGTAGTGGTGTCAATTGGTGGCAAGCCTTGTGGGGTTAAGGTGTGTTATCTCAGTGGGGAAATCCCAATGAACCATGGCCTTCCATTGATGTGCAAAGGTTTCGTTCGATGGATCAACTCATTTTCTATCCTTGTCGTCATGGGCTTTTCATGCTTTCAAAAAAATTAAAGAGCATCATCAAATTTAGCAACACATCATGTGCACCTTTATTAGATTAAAGCTAGGTGTAGACTCTCTTGAAGTGAGTGAGCAACAAGATTCTACTAAAAGTTTGAAATGATCTAGCATTCATTACACAGTACTAATCTTGTGTGAGTCTATATGAGCCTTACTCTAGGTGATCCAAAGGTTTTATGACTTTGTAATAGTAGTCAAAAATATCTTGGTGAAAGTGTAAGTGGAACCTCCAAGAATCAAGCCACACCCCATTGCTGATAGGTTCTAGAGATATTGAAGGAGAGGGGGGAGTGATTGTGAGTTCTACACACTCATTTAGATGTGTGAGCCTACTTTGTTTGTGTAGCCCCTTTGTGTTAACCTAATCTATGTGTTACTTTGTGAAACTTGCTTTTGCCCATGTTATGCTCATTTCATGTGTGCTTAAATGTGATTATGTTTCTTCATTAGTCTAATTCAAGTGTGCTTTACTTGTTAATATTAGTGTTAATCTTATTAATACACATCTATATGTGAGAGAATCTTCTATGTAGTGGTCAATGAATCATCATTGATTGGATAATTACCATTAATCCTTTCCTAGTGAGCTTAATTTTTAAATTTTTATCAAGAGATCCCTTCCTTGGGAGAGATCTTTCCTTGTGTGAGTGAGAGAGAACCTTTGTGAGTGTTGGATATCTTAGTGTTTATGCTTGCTTTGTGATCCATTATGGAGTAGTGTGAGAGACCACCTTTGTGAGTGAAAAAGAATCTTTTTGAGTGTGGATATCTTGGTATTTATGCTTGCTTTATTTTGTTATTATTTTATTTGATGGCATTCTTGTTTTCAATAAAGACAAAGTAGAGCACGAACACCATTTAATCTTTGTCTTAGTAATAAGGCATTATGGAGCATTATGCCTTAGAGGCCTTCTAGAAATTTTCCTATCCACCATTTGTCAGAGAACTTATATCTCTCATTGCAATGGGAATAGAGGTATTGCACATGAATGATATAATCTCTCAATGATTCTTCATCAAATTAAGGTAAATATGGTTTACATGGCTCTAAAACAGGAGTACTCGACCATGAAAACATTTATCAAGGCTTCAAACTTTACTTATCTTTAGATTTCAAGGGCTTTAAAGTTTGTCTTATCTTTGGGTTTCAAAGAATAAAACCATTAGATTTTTTCTTTTTTATAACCACTCCATAGGTTAACATGGTTACACCTGCTCTATAGGTTAACATGGTTACACCTGCCCGACCCACTATAAGATGCTTTGCCATCTTACCCAGTCCTCTGGGGGTAGCACTTAACTTTTGTAAGATAGCACTAGAACATATGAAGCGGCCTTACCTTGAATGTAATGTCAAATAGGCAAAGTCAAAGGACTTTGTGACACACTTACTTAAGACTAGTAATAGAGGCCAACCCATTTTTAAGTGTGTCCAGGCCTACTGTGAAAACTAGTTATTTTTTTCTTTTGTAACCACTCCATAGGTTAACATGGTTACACCTGCTCTATAGGTTAACATGGTTACACATGCCCGACCCACTATAAGATGCTTTGCCATCTTACCCAGTCCTCTGGGCAGCACTTAACTTTTGTAAGATAGCACTAGAACATATGAAGCGGCCTTACCTTGAACATAATGTCAAATAGGCAAAGTCAAAGGACTTCGTGACACACTTACTTAAGACTAGTAATAGAGGCCAACCCATTTTTAAGTGTGTCCAGGCCTACTATGAAAACTAGTCATTTTTTTCTTTTGTAACCACTCCATAGGTTAACATGGTTACACCTGCTCTATAGGTTAACATGGTTACACCTGCCTGACCCACTATAAGATGCTTTGCCATCTTACCCAGTCCTCTGGGTAGCACTTAACTTTTGTAAGATAGCACTAGAACATATGAAGCGGCCTTACCTTGAACGTAATGTCAAATAGGCAAAGTCAAAGGACTTCGTGTACACACTTACTTAAGACTAGTAATAGAGGCCAACCCATTTTTAAGTGTGTCTAGGCCTACTGTGAAAACTAGTCATTTTGGCACTAAGCAATACACATTAAGTTTGGCCGCCAGGCCTAGTGTGAAAACCAATCACTTATATATATATGTAATCTTTGACACATTCATTCCCTTGTAATAGAATACTTTTTAGCTCTTTACTTATCTCTTCTTGTTTACATGTATGCTATTGAATCTTGCTTATTTGATGGAAACATAATAGAATACTTTTTAGCTCTTTACTTCTCTCTTCTTGTTTACATGTATACTATTGAATCTTTCTTACTTGATGGATACATGATAGATAGGTTTATTTATAGGTTTCCTAATTGTGTTTTCTTCTTCTTCCTCCCTTACTTTTGAGATTTTGAGAGTGCAAAGGGTATCTCTTCTTGCCTTCATCTAGGCATAGGGAGTTCTTCCTTCACCCTATTATCAAAGGAGCATTCCGATGTGACAACAGAGTGAGGACACTATGGGCGTGATAGATATGAGCTAGCGTACCCACATCACGAAGCTACAATTACAACTCTAAGGCAAGGCCCAAGATACATGATTTGGAAAGGCTACATTAAGCTGCTCTTAACTTAAACATATTTGACGCTGGTCAATGGGGACTAGCCTAGGGCTTAATTCCATTCATCCATCCATTCCAAGCTATTGGGGATACCCAATACTCTTGGTGTTGATAAGGAGGTCACCAGTCCAAAAAAAATACTGTTTTGGAACCTTAGATGTGTTAGTTTTGTCCTTTTTTGTAATTTTGATTTGAATCTTGTACATTAGGGAATTTCTAGTTTATATCTTTGAAGGGAAAAAACCTTGGTTTCTTAGTGATTTACATGATTTTGGAGCTTAAACAGCTTAGATTTTAATGCAAGTTATTTCATTACACATTGAGCCAAGGAATAGGTTAGTACATTTGTGATTAGGAGTGGAATCCACTCCAAAAACATAAGCATTAAACTCCATTATAAGTGTGGATTAGAGTGGGATATGTAATATTTTTTCATGCATTTCATATTTTTTATGCATTGTTGGAATCGGTAGCTTATAAGCATGCAAAAACAACCAAAAAATAATTAAAAAACACTTCATTACTTGCATAGCCACCATTGACTAAGATTAGGACCCTTAATCACCTCTATCAAATCTTTTTTTTTTAATCATGAAACTCCAAAACTAGGCCAAATGATCTCTTGGGCTAGGAGCCATGAGTCCACAATCTCACAAAAAAAGATTTGAGTCAAACACGTGAATGAGCCTAGGTATGTGAGTTAACAAACATGAGTCAACCAAATGTGAGTCTAAAGGTAGATGTATCTGATATTGTACCAATAAGACATGACTCTAAAGGTAAGTATACCTAATATTATACTAACTCATTATTACTACCTCAAGACTTGTAAGGACATACCTACTCATGTCCTTTAAGGATCTTCTTGCCAGACAATTTGTAAGCTATAATTTTCAAGGAAAAGTGTAATAATATATAATTATATAGCATTAAATTATAATTAGTACCCAATAATCCTATTATTTGGGACATTATTAAAGTATAATTATTATCCTTAATAATTGTACACCAACCCTATAATAGGCCTGTTACATATAATTAAGTGCCCTAGGTAAGCCTATTTCATAAAAATAAAGTGTCCTAGGTAGGCCTATTTCATAAAAATAAAGTACAAGAGCCTAGTTCATGCAAAAAAAGGCACAAGGCTACAACCGTAAGTCAATACATGTGAGCCTATTAGAGATGTGAGTCAACATATGTGAGCCTATTAGAGATGTGAGTCAACATATGTGAGCCTAGAGATGTAAATCAATAGATATAAGAGATGTGAGCCTATTAGAGATGTGAGTCAACATATGTGAGCCTATTAGAGATGTGAGTCAACATATATGAGCCTATTAGAGATGTGAGCCTATTAGAGATGTGAGTCAACATATGTGAGCCTATTAGAGATGTGAGTCAACATATGTGAGCCTAGGCTCACATACATGTGAGCCTATTAGAGATGTGAGTCAACATATGTGAGCCTAGAGATGTAAATCAATAGATATAAGTCAATATATATGAACCTAGAGACATGAGTCAATAGACGTGAGTCAACATGAGCCTAGAAACATGAATCAATAGACATGAGTCAACATATATGAACAGAGAAAAAAAAACCAAAAAACTCAAACCTCATTTAAAAAAACCACAAAAAATCAAATCTCATTAAAAAGCAAAAAAAAAAAGAAAAAAAAAGTATTTTGTAGCTTCTGCAAAATAGACGTGTTAGAAATCAATTTCAGACCCCATTTAGACTAATTATTCAAAACGATAATGCGATTATGAGTGTAACACATCCAACCACACTTCCTCAGACCCACCTAGCGATCAGCCTCAGCAAACATCTAGCAGTTGTCAGCAGAGAGTGATCCCCTGTTAAGAAGGCTAGACTCCTTTGGATCCACCTCAAGGCAAGCTTTAGGAAAGAAATAAGCCCTAGATGTTAGTAGTGCTAGAAGTAGGAGCATTCCATAGTCCTCTGATCCGCCCTAGATTCACCAACTCGTGTTAGCGGTCACATACACATATTTACCTATGCACAATAATTTTGACATTATGACATTAGTTTATAGGAATGCACAATAAAGTGAGGGCCTTTTAGTGACATTTATATATGCACTTAGGAGGCAGTTAGAAGGGATGTACCTTCTCATTTCTCACACAAGAAATGTACCTTTCATCATGCAATACAACAGAGAGAATCAGATTCAGCTTCAACAACAATGAATAAATAATCAGATTCAGCTTCAACAACAATGAATAAATAATCAATGTACTTTTGTGTGTTTTCTCTCTTGTTCTATTTCCCACACAGAACGAACACTTGAGTGATCCTGCCGGTACCCTTGTTGCTACTCTGGTAACGACGTGATGGTGCCTTCTTCTTCTACAAGAATAATAGTGCAAGACGAAGGCTGTCTCGCAGACACCTAGAGTCAACTCTAGGCCTACGTGCGCTGCTGTGCTGAATCCGCCATGCATCTGATCTCCTCAGTTCGTCGTGGTGGCTAGTGTGATCGTGTTCCTTACCAGCATCTAGATTGCCGGCTTCAGTGCAATGTTGATTTCATCCGGATCCAAAGCGGAGTCCCAATAGGCTGAAGTCGATCATCGGTGCTCTCACCCAATTATTGGTGGTGGAAAGCTTCGGAGTCTTGATGATGAACGAGGAAGTAGCATGAATTATGGGCGGTCGAGATTGCCTGCCCATGAATTATGGGCGGTGGATACCCCCACCCAACATCAGCATGGGCAGGCAGGGGTCTTGCGATGTGTAATGGGCCTTAGTTCGTCGATGTAGTTCAAAAGTGCACGCATAATCAACAAACATCAGTAGCTAACCATTTTCAATTGCTTCCACATCCGGAGGTGCAATGCTTCGGAAAATGTTGTATATGGTCAAACATTCCACACAACACAAATTCTATCCTTTCTCGGCTAGTGTATAGTCCATTCAACTATATCACACAACTCTTAATGTTTTTGCTTGATGCTTTTCATTCAATTCTCTATGCACGTAATGACGAGGGTCTAGGCGGCCATGCATAGCTTTACGACTTGGATCTCGGTACTGCACCAAGCTCTCCTTATCGTTTTGTCAACATGCTCGATCTTGCATCAGTGTGGAATGTTGTATGTGGGAGCCTACATTCTTGTCATTACATGCATTTTGAATTGATGGGGAAAAAGAAAAAGAAGTGTGAAATTTTCTTAGAGAGGGATCATAGAGCATCCGAGTTCACATTGTTGCATACACCATGTCATAAAGGGGATAAGTGCAAATATTATTGCATGGTGGCTTTAGTGGCAGAGTTTTATGGTATCATTGAATCCTTGAAGAAAGCATCATCATCTAAAAAATTAGAGAAATCCAGGAAGAAACTATGTAATTTTTCAAATACCCTAGATGATGCATATGAGAGGGGTAGACATAGGTCTTGTTCAAGTTTGAGGAGGATAGAAATATTACAATCAGCCATAGAGGAGCTAGAGGAAGCTTATGAGAGCGAGTCAAATAGTGATGTTGACCTTGATAGCTAGGATATTGGGATGGATATGGTGGGAGTTGAGAGTGTATGGGAGGATCAGAAGGTCGAAAGTGCTAGGAGGATTTCTCGGATGTACCTAGCTTCGCATCGGATATTTTCCATAGTTTGATAGATTGTCAGGATGGTCAAGATGATAGATATGCCGAAGCGCGTAGCTCCGACTCACATGTCTATGATGATATCATATTGCCTCATGATTTTGAGAGCATTGGTGATGTGGTAGAGGGTGGACGCCATGATGATATGGAGTATGTTGTCCATGATGATGGTGTGATTTTTGATTTTCCAGAGGAGAACATCTCTATGGTTGATGGGCAGCCAGGTTTCTTCTCATGTTTATGATGATATTTTTACACATGATGTGATGATGCATAGTGATATGGTGGATGATGATCTCATTTAGATTCTTGATGATGATCCAGAGGAGTTAGCTTTGGCTAGTATTGATATTAATATAGATATGATGAGTATCTTTCACTGTGTTTGTGGTGATCCACTTTTTCATGCGAGTGTGAAGACTCACATTGAGTCCACTACACATGATCCAGATTTGGAGGCTCCTTGGCTTTCTATCAGCTTACAAGACACTATGATTAGGCATATACAGGATGCCAAGTCACCTAAGGAGGCATGGGACACCTTGGTGAAGTTGTATAAAACTAACACCAAGGCATGAAAGATTCAGTTGAAAAATGAGCTTCATACTGTGGAGAAGAAAAATATGTCTGTGAATGATTATACCTTGAAGATCAAGGGCATTATGGAATCCCTTGCATCTATTGGTGTTTCTATTGATGATGATGATGATAAGGTGGAAGTGTGTGTACGTGGTCTTGGGCCACAATACACGGCATTCAAGACGTCTATTCAGACTTGGGAGAACATTCCCAACTTCACAGATTTGGTGTCAACGCTGATTATTGAAGAGAAGAATTTGGGTGAAGATGAACAGTCTTCACAAAACAAAAACAGTTCAGAGAAATAGGCCTTCCACACAAGTTCACATAGAGGACGAGGTCAAGGTGGTGGCCGAACAAGTAATTAGAATTATGGTCAATAAGCAACAACAATCCCAAGATTTGCAACAACAATACACAGGTGGAAGAGGCCAGTTTAGAGGCAAGAGGAGTCAAAGAGGTTGTGGTAATTGGAAAAGGTAGCATAATGGTACACGAGATTGTTTTTAATGTGGTAATCCTGGACATGTGCAGGCAGATTGCTATAAGATGCAGAGTGACATGCGAAATGGAAAAGTACAGCAGCAAAACAACTATGCATCGTCTAGCAGAAATAATGAGGTTAATGAGAGGTTGTTTATTATGCAATATGTGGTTAATGTTGTGTCTAGAAATGATGTAGTAGCATGTAAGGATGATGTAATGTATGTTGATTCAGGTGCTTCAAACTGCATGACAAGTCATGGTGAGTGGTTCAAGGAAATGAAGAGTCTTGAAAGACCAGGTTTTGTTGAAGCAAGGGATGACACTGCTCATCCGATTGCCCATATTGGAGATGTGACATTGTCTATGTAGGATGGTAAGGTGAAGTACCTTGCAAATGTACTTCATGTTTTGAAGGTACGTAAAAAGTATGTGAAGCATGTCAATTTGGAAAGCAAACAAAGCATGTATTTCCACATGACAAAAATGTGAGAAGGAATGTCCTAGATGTTGTGCATTCAGATATATGGGGTCCTGCGAAGACGTCTATGGGTGGTTGCAGGTACTACATAACATTCATTGATGACTACACAAGGAAAGTTTGGGTAGTGAAGTGTTTACTTATTTTCATAATTTCAGAGTGATGATGGCTGAAAAATAGACAAGAAAGCATGTGAAGTGCCTAAGGTCAGATGGAGGGGGAGAATACTTTTCCAATGAGTTCTCTGAATTCTTGCGAAAGAATGGCATCCAGAGACCATTTACATGTAGATACACTCCGCAACAAAATGGAGTTGCTGAGTGGAAAAATAGGCACATTGCAGAGATAGCACAAGCATTGATGGCAGAGAAGAATATGCCAGATACTGGGCTGAGGCTGTGTCTGTAGCAATTTATATCATGAGCAGGACTCCTACTGCAGCCATACATGATGTTACACCAGAGGAGAAGTTTATTGGCAAGAAACCTGATTTGTATCACTTAAAAGTTTTTGGATATATTGCATATGTATATGTGCGAGATGAGTTGCGTACTAAGCTAGATCCAAAGGTAGCAAATGTGTGTTTATTAAAGGTAGCAAATGTGTGTTTATTGGGTATTTGAGCAAAAGGGATATAGATACTATAATCCTGCTACACTTGAATTGAGGGTAAGTAGGGATGTTGTATTTGATGAGATGAGTAGTTGGTATGCTGCTGAAAATATGTTGGGGCTGATGTAAGTGGAAATGTGGTTGTACACAATGCAAGTCAGCAAATCACAGTCATTGAGTGGACTAGGAGAGTCCTCATCCAACGATTCTGTTGATAGACCATGGAGTGGCAGGCTACATCATAATACCAATCCTGAAAATGTAGTTGATACATCACATAAATGCAAAGAGAAAGTGGTTGAGCCCCTTGGTATGCATGATATTTATGCATGGCATTCTCTTGTTGATGGAGAGTCTAGTGGCTTGGAGATGAGCCTTGATGAGGAGCTTGGGATTCCAACAATGAGGACACTTGGTGTGAAAAAGGCTATAGAAGCCATGAATTCAAAGTTATGAAGATCTGGACGAGTCAAAAACCCTATGCAGACGTTGACTTATGATGGTTATGTGGCACATCACTATGCTTATATGGCAAAAGTTGTGCAGGTTGTAGAACCCACATGTTTTGATGAGGATATTGGAAATGTGTGTTGGGAGAAAGCTATGGATGAGGAGATGGATGCATTGTATGGAAATGAGACTTGGGATTCGGTGCCATTGCTTGAAGGCAAGAAAGTTATTGGTTGTAAGTGGGTGTACAAGGTGAAACATAACAGTGACACATGGGATTGATTATGAGGAGACATTTGTCCCAGTTGCAAAGATGGCAATTGTGAGAGTTGTGATTACGGTGGCTGCAACTAAAGGCTGGTTTTTACATCAGATGGATGGAAAAATGTGTTCTTGCATGGTGACTTGCAAGAAGAAGTGTATATGGAAGCCACCTAGTTTTAAGGATACAAGTCACCCAAAGTATGTATGTAAGATTCATAAGGCTTTGTATGGGCTGAAGCAAGCTTCACGAGCATGGCATGACAAGATTGCTAATTATCTTGTCACTATTGGTTTTCATATGGTAGATGCAGATCACTCTTTATATGTGTGCAAGAGTGATAAGGGTATTGTAATCATCACTATATATGTAGACGATCTTATTGTTGGGAGTGACAACTTGGATGAGATTGAGCATGTGAAAAGTCTTCTCAAAAGGAAGTTTGAGATGAAGGATTTGGGAGATCTATGCTACTTTTTGGGAATTGAGGTCATTCGCACACCTGAGAGTATTTGGCTATCACCACAGAGACAATATATATTGGACATGTTTTCCAAGTATAGGATGGTTGATTGTAAGTCAATCTCGGTGCCATTAGATCAAAATGGCAAGCTTAGTGCAGATGCAGGTTATGTGTTGTGGAGGATCCCACTATGTACAGGAAGATTGTGGGGAGTTTGATCTATGTCACAATCAGCAGGCCAGATTTGAGTTACATTGTTGGCTTAGAGAGCCAGTTTATGCAGGTTCCATGCAAACCACATCTTGATAGTGTGCGATGCACACTTTGGTATTTGAGGGCCATTGTTGATTATGCATTGTTTTATGCAGCAGGTATACCATTGGAGCTATGCAGCAGGTATACCATTGGAGCTATATGGGTACACAGATGCACATTAGGCAGGTAGCATCTCAGACAGGAGATCTACCAGTGGATTTATGTTTTCATTGGGGAGTGCTGCTGTGACATGGAGTAGCAAGAAGCAACCCACAGTTGCCTTGTCGAGTATAGAGGTAGAGTATAGAGGAGCTGCGGTAGCAGCGTGTCAGGTAGCTTGGTTACGCAAGCTACTTTGCTAATTTGGGGTTACATGTGGAGAGAAAGGTTGTCATATGTTGTGACAATATTAGCAATATATAGTTGGCCAAGAACCTAGTTTTTCATGCACGGACAAAACACATTGAGGTACATTACCACTTCATCAGGGAGAGAGTCTTGGCAAGTGACATCGACTTGGCCTACGTCAGCACACAGGATCAAATCGCTAACATCTTCATGAAGGCCTTGGGAGCTGAGAAGCTCCGTAGATTTTGAGATATGTTTGGAGTTCATGAGCTAGAGTTGAGCTTGAGGGGTAGTGTTGAGATGTCACACTCAACATGGGCTAACACTCACGAGGCACCTGCATGATCGTTCGACATTTACATCACTGGCGGGTTTGGTAGCTAGCACTGACATATCTTCGCCAGAGATTCTATAACTGGACTACACCGACTAGTTCACACCTACCCACTCCTCTTAGCGTGTTCACATTATGGACCACTTGTATATACGCTATTATGTGTGTTAGTCACTTTATCTTCTTTGTAGACCTCTTTTGTTGTGTGAAGAAGAAGAAGAATTTTCAACCTCTTTTGTTGTGAAGAAGAAGAAGAAGAATTTTCAACCTCTCACCTTGTGTGTTCTCTTCTAGGGTTTGTGTGAGTGTGTGTGTGCTTGTAAGATCTCATGGGATTTCATTTCTAGTGTACATATATCATATATGTGGGTTTGATCTTCGAATTAGGAATCCAACCCACCAAGTGTGCCCCAGGTGTACCGGTCACATACACATTTACCTATGCACAATAATAATGGACATTATGACATTAGTTTATAGGAATGCACAATAAAGTGTGAACACTAAGGGTCTTTTAGTGATATTTATATATGCACTTAGGAGGTAGTTAGAAGGGATGTATCTTTTCATTTCTCATATAGACACGTAGGGTTTTCTTCTTCATCTCTCCTCGACACACAAGAAATGTACCTTTCTTGCAATATAATAGAGAATTAGATTCAGCTCAGCAATGAATAAATAATCAATGTACTTTTGTGTGTTTTCTCTCTTGTTCTATTTCCCATACAAGTACTGGCTCTATAAATAGCACCATAAACATCATGGTAATTAAATTGCTCTATTTTTAAACGAAGCTCCAGCAAAGTAGCATGAGCAAGACTAGGAACCTCATGGTTCACTCCCTCGGCAAACCATATTAGATGCAATAATGTTTGAAACATTTGGTGTTGATCCTAAGCTGGGTTTATCGGCCACCCAACAAGAAGCATCCTAACAACCAAAGTCAACAAATGCCTCCTTTGGTATACTATTAGGGATAAGTCTTTCACAAAACAACCAATAACAAGAAGACAGTGCAAGGAGGAGTCCCACTTTCTATGGTAGTCCACTATAGAAGCTTCTGCACCATAGAACCAAGCTACAGTACTTCTACATTCAAACGAGGAACTAGGAACATGGGGAAGGGTATAGAGCCAATGCACAGGACTACCTTAAACTAAAAGAATCCTCAACCCATAGAGCAAGCCTACATCCCCAAAGTAGGTCGAGTGCCATCGAATGGGACAAGAAATCCCAAACCTTGAAACATAGGATTTTATTCAACCACGCCCTCATGTCATATCTCCTACATGAATACGTAGAAGACACGCTTAGGGGATGTCATTTGAAAACCTTTAAAGGGGGATTGGTAATATCCTGAACTTGCATTTTCTCCATCTTAATTTTTTTGACATGCAACTTTTTAAACATCATCTTTGTCAAGAATTAGCGCTAAAAGTTGAAAATTTTAAAGGGCTTTTCTTCCTTCTCCAGGAGGATTTATTAAGTTGTCTTGCAAGTCTTTTTTTAAATGTGACAACATCACTACAGTGGGACGATGACGCTACCCATTGCACGTGCCACGACATGTGCCTTTGTGTTTTCAAACAACCCCAGTCCTGCCCGCCGCCGGTCAATATCACGATATTGATGTATCGCACACATATACACATGATAGTGATACACGTGCACATGTTGCCACACTGACACATATGCACATGATAATGATGTATGTGATGGTGATAGTGAGAGTGATGTGTGTGATTCAGATCATGTGGGCATGATCTTGATGGGAGGGATGGCAGCAAGCATTCCGAGCATTGTGATTGATGATATGCCTATATCTATCTACCTTCCAGTGGATCATAGTGATGCATTAGGAGATAGTGATATATTAGACTATCATGGGGATCAGCTCTTGACTAGTGATGCATCCATTGCAGTGTGTGTGAGATTAGGGATAATGATACTTCACATGTTGATGAGCATACGATAGTAGACCTGAGTTTCTAGTGCTAGATGAGTCAGGATACTCTTTTAAATCTTCTACTCAGGGTGATATCTATGATTCTATCTCTACTCCTAGTTCTCATAGCTCTCATAACATACCTAGCAGCATTTATTTGGGTTTAGTGCATATACTTGGGCAGTGAGGCATTACACATGAGCATAGCGATGATTTTGTTGAGGTGAGGCTTTGTAGGAGAGAGAGGATTATGCATATGGATCTAGAGATCTTTGCATTTGATTCAGTTCAGATATTTTCCTACATCCAGTGTTTAGAGAGATTGACCTATCTTTGGATGTAGATTATATATGGATTCCATTGATTGATACAGACCATGATCATGGATGATGATTTTAGAGATTGTGAGGATGACATGGCCAGTGATTTGATGGATGATGATCATATCCATAGTAGATCATATGGTATAGATCTTGAGAGATTCGCATTGATCTAGACATCTCCTTATATCCTATATTGTTGGAGATAGATTTATCATGGGATATAGGTCACATAGGGGCATCATTGATGGAGATAGACCATGTTTATGAGGATGACCTTGGAGGACTTGGGGATGCCATAGATGATGATTTAGGAGATGATACCATTTATCTTTCATGTGAGGATACCTCTTCATTTTTTAGTGATGATTATGATGATGTTGATGAGTATATTGATATCTTAGATCATCATACACACATAAAGGGTTTTGAAATGAGGAGGTAGTGCATGGTCTGGCTCATGCTGCCCATATACCTATTGATATAGTGGATCATGTTTTTGACATTTTGAGTGATGCTACATGGGATGACAGCATTGGTTCACTCTTACACTTACATGATGCCAACCTTGAGATATGTTCTTTTGGTTCCTACAGATGTCGACACGATCATGTTTTCTTTGGGGCCAGGACATTTACTTTTGGATGCAGTATATGTCATTTGGGATGCATGGTATCTGATTATATGGTGCATTATGTGGATTTACATGCATCACATCCAGATTCTCATGTGAGCAGTTATATAGACCATGGATTTGATGATATTTTTAGTGGCCATTTCACTTTGGATGAGGAGCTTGGATAATTCCTTTTCGATTTAGGTGGTCACACATTTATTCCATGGTTGGATGGTCTACACTTTGGATATCCATTTAACCCAGGCGGAGTTACAGCAAGCTACGTCATTTGACCTGGGTGTCTATCCATTTTATCCAGGAGGATTAATCGGCCACGACACTGACATTGGATCTCTATAGTGTCCATTCAATCTAGGTGGTTTGAGAGTCATTTCTTTGGAGCCTATATGGTTTAGACTTACATTCCATATATGTGGTCACACTTGTGTGGATTACCTCATCTTTTGGGCGATACTAGTATCTTTTCCATTTGATCCTAGAGGATTCTCGATGAGCTTCATCATCGACAGTGGTTCCTTATCCTTTCCACTTGCACCAAATTATTGAGGAACCATTGCCTTAGATTTCCTATGCCTCGGATTTCCTTTCGATCCAAGCGGTTGCATAGATAGCTTCATCATCGACGGGAGCCCTTCATCATTTCCATTTGACCTTGGGGGTCATATGATTCATGTATGGGTCTTCCGCTACATAGACATTCCACCATGGATGTGATTTTTGGCTTTTGTACATAGCCACTTATATATGTCTTTTCTTTGGGCATGACCACCCTTTGATTGCGAGGACGAAATCATTATAGGAGGGGATGATTTGTAATGAAGCAACACCTTTAGTTTAGGTCTAGAACCTTGTTCATGGGCTTAAGTATAAAAGGGGGCTCATGGACTATCATTGTACTTTTTACATTTCTACCATTTGAAACCTTTTGACATCCTGGCTCCTTTCTTGGAGATGGCCTTTCATGGTCTAGGGCTCATGGCAAGCTTGATAGCCATCCTCTTGGTGGAGGTTAACTCATTTAGGCATCATGGCCATTGTATGCAATTATCCTTAATCTATATTAATCCATGATGATTTATCCCTAATTTGAGCTTTATGATTCACTCCATTCCACTGTGTTAGGTCTATATTATAAACAACAAGATGACCCATCACTACCAACCAATTACTAGAGGATAAGCATGTTGCTATACACTTCAATCATCTAATTAGAGCTATTAAATTCCCACTACAGTTTAGTGGACACAAAAGCATCAGTGATCTACCTTTCTTTTTATGAGGTACATGAAGCAATCTATCATGCATTACCATTTGATGTGGTAGACATTTAATAGTTGTTGTATTAAATTTTCACAGGCTTAGACTCAAAGTACTTTTATCGTCAAGGTAAAATGATGAGACATTGACTCAATCTCTAGCTTGAGAAACTTGATAAACTTCATTCATAAAAATATAGGATGCTTGTACAAAATTAGTTAAAAGAATATCTATATTGAGTTCATAGATGTATATACATTCATATTAGTATTTTTTTGGGTCCCTTGTCTTGTTAGGGCCGGGTCTCTAGCAGCAGTATACAAAACATGATAGTCAAAAACATCAATAGAAATGTCATCCTTGCTATTTAGGAGCATATTTTGTCTGGTGAATGTCCACGTACAACCACGGCATAAGAAATCATATCACATACCATGGATCTTACTCCTCATCATCTAGATCAACAAACGACTCTCGCAATATATACATTTCTCTTGGTCATTGGGGACAAACTCGTAAATGGTCATTATCGACCAATAAGATGTTTTGTTTGTTAAATTATGGATAAGGATTCCACATAACACCAAGTTTCTTCTAGAAAATTAGTTTGTCCAAGTTCTTGTGACATTAGATGTCCCTGAAAGCATACGGGCATTGTGAACAATGATGTTGCGAGAGTCAACCTACAACACGATAAGCCTTGTTAAATATTCATTCAGCTATTTATAAAAACGATAGTACTAAAAACATGGTGATCACTATACCTAAAAAGAATTTATTGTCTTTCCATTGCCTAGGAAAGGTTGCCTTCATTGCTTATTTTGGTATATATCATTAGGTGGAAATGCTCAGAGCACCAAATCAAAAACTTATCAGCATTTGGTCTTACCACAAGCACTAGTTGTTTATTCTTGTGAATCACTTGAATGTATATGCTCTTTTAGGAACTCTTGCATGCCTTCTAGACACTTAGATATGCCATGATTTTTTATAACTAGGAGATAGTCCTACATAGTTGTCTATATATTGTAGTGAAATATAGCATTGCTACATAGTAGGGCTAGAGCCATATGCCATATGCCATACGTTACATAGCATTGTTACATACCTTTGACATTTAGATATGCCATGCTTTACAATAGGTAAACATTCTAACATAGCTGTCTAGCAATGCTATATAGTAGTGCTATATTGCGGGGCTAGAGCTAAATGTTATATGTACACTTAGATATTCTATGCTTTGTGCAGGCTGGGAGAGCACTGCTATACATCATTACTATATATCAATGCTATATATAGCAATGTTATATAGAAGGGAAAGAGCTATATGTTATATATTACATAGCACTATTACATAGCACTGCTACATACCTTGGATTGTATCTATTTAGCTAGCAGCCCATTCATGTCCAGTACCAACAAGCAACACAACTAATTTTTTTGTTTAGAGAAATAATCATTGGTTCTAGAGTACCAACAAGCACTGCTACATACCTTGGATTGTATCTATTTAGCTAGCAGCCCATTCATGTCCAGTACCAACAAGCAACACAACTAATTTTTTTGTTTAGAAAGAGAAATAATCATTGGTTTTAGAGTACCAACAAGCACTGCTACATACATTGGATTGTATCTATTTAGCTAGCAGCCCATTCATGTCCAGTACCAACAAGCAACACAACTAATTTTTTTGTTTAGAAAGAGAAATAATCATTGATTCTAGAGTCATGAAGAACACACAGTAGAGCAACAAAATCCTATTTGCTGATCTTCACCCTATCTACCCTTCACTGTTACCATATTATAGTAGTGATGTGTGTGAACACACTTAGGACCGCCGGGGCACTTTTTCCCTCACTAGGAGGTTTTTTCCCCCGTGCATTGTATATATGCCCATTATCTTCTAGGGCTTGTAATCTTTCATTTTTGGCACTCATAATACACTACTGTTTTGTGCTCAAGCTTCCTCATCTTCTTGAAGTTGTGTGTGCATTCCTGCAACCCTAATTCCAACAATTGGTATCAGAGCAGGCTTCCTCCTCCCGGGCAGCATCACCAGCACCTGCCGCTTCATCTCCTCCGATTGCGACGAGGTTTCACGAGCGTCTGCAGGTTAGTATATGCCGTTGGAGAGCCCATAGGGCTTGTTCGTTTCAGAATTTTGATCTGAAGTCATTTCGCCCTACGTTTTTGCATTCCAAGTACTGCGCAGGCAAAATCGTCCTACTGTGCAGATTTTCTGTCAAGATTAAAATCTGCAGGACAGGTGCCCATTCGTCTGTTTTGGGCTGTGCTACATAGCACAGGTCGATTTTATACAGGTTTACCTCTTACAGACAACATTTACATCTAGTAGTACAGTCACTGGCCATGGCTGGAGCAGCTCATTTCTGCAGATGAAATCCTGTCAGACAGTTCACTTGTGCAGACTGTTTTGAATGGTCTACCAGATTCTTATCAGGGTTTTGCTTCCACTCTTCGCTTGATGATGAAAGGCAATCCCAATGCCTTATCATTTGAGGAGTTAGTTTCTGTTTTGCTGCAAGAAGACCAGTCAAGGCAAAACAGGAATATTATGCGTGTCGCAGATCAAGCTTTCGTTGCTAGTCAGAGAAGCGGGAAAGGTAAAGCTGGCTTTTCTTCTAGTAAGCAGAAATCTGCAAATGCTGCGCAACCAAAGAAGGAAGACAAAGATGAGAAGAAGGGTGACAAACAGAAGACATTTTGCAAGTACTGTAAGGGAAATGATCATGTCATCAAAGCGTGTCCTAAGCTGGCTGCGAAAGAGGCTAAGAAGAAAGAGGCTGGTATGGCTGTTGCAGATGCCTCTCCTTCTAACAATGAATCTGCTAATGTTGTTCAAGATACAGAATGGGCATTCAATGCGCAGTGCAGTTATGACCCATCTTTGCATGACACATGTATGTCTGCAGTAGATTCAGATGTATGGTACTTTGACAGTGGTGCCACTAAGCATATCACCTCGCAGCGCAGTTTATTCACTTTCCTTGAGTCTGCTCCCACAGGGAATACTGTCACTTGTGCCAATAACTCCTCTTATCCCGTTAAAGGAGTTGGACAGATTGTGCTGAATGTTGCAAATTGCAACACCTTTACACTTTTTGATGCATTGTATGTGCCAGGGATCAAAAAGAATCTGCTGTCAGTCTCCGCATTTGCCAAAACAGGTTTGGTTGTAAAATTTGTGGATGACAGATGTACTGTTCATGATCTCTCTTGTGGTGACATCATTGTAGCATCTGGTTCACTATGTCGAGGGCTGTATAAGCTCAATATGGATGGCAAATGTGTAGAGGATTCAGCATGTGCTATTATGGATACGCAGGCTATTTCAAATGCAAAACTGTGGCATGCACGTTTTGGTCATCTGAATTTTGCAAGTTTGCTGCGCCTGCAAAAATCTGAAATGGTGTCTTCTTTGCCTAAGCTTGAGGCACCTGTCAAGCATGTTTGTGAGGGCTGCATATTGGGTAAAATGCAGCGTGCTTCCTTTCCCAAAGATGGATCAGTGAGAGCTGAACGCAGATTGCAGCTTGTTCACAGTGATGTTTGTGGTCCCATGCAAACTCCATCATTTGGAAACTACCTTTACTTCGTGACTTTCATTGATGATTTTACCAGGCATGCATGGGTATATCCTTTGAAGGCAAAGTCCGAAGTGTTTTTGTGCTTCAAACAGTTTTTGGTTATGGCTGAAAATGTGTCAGAAAGTAAGATGGGCACCCTCCGTTCAGATCGAGGGGGGGAGTATATGTCTTCAGAATTTAATGCATTTCTGGCTGAGCGTGGGATAAAACACCAATGTACAGTGCCGTATACACCACAGCAAAATGGTGTGGCTGAGAGAAAAAACAGGTCTCTCATGGAAATGGCAAGATGTATGGTTAAGAGTCAAAGTCTACCACATGGTTTTTGGCTTGAGGCTGTCATGTGTGCCACTTATGTACTAAACAGGTGTCCCACCAAAGCATTACAGGTTGTCACTCCATATGAGGCTTGGCATAGCCGCAAGCCATCTGTTGGCCATTTACGTGTTTTTGGTTGCCTGGCATATGCATTAGTGCCTGTGCAACATCGCAGAAAATTGGATGACAAAGCTGTCAAATGTATTTTTGTTGGATATAGTGCTGAGAGCAAAGGCTATCGTTTGTATCATCCACAGACAAAGCGCATTTTGGTTAGCCGTGATGTTGTATTTGTGGAAGATGCAGTTCAGCCCTTGGTTTCATGTACTAAGGAGACAGATATCAGCTCACGTGATGTCTATGATACATTGTTGCCTCTTTTCAGTGGTGCACAGTCAAGTGCAATACCTCATGAGGCAGTTTTTCAGCCTATGCAGGTTTTAAATGATGGCACAGATCAGCCTATATCTGATGCAGATGTGCATGATGCACTTGAGGATGAGAGACAAGAGATTGAGGGCTCTAGGAACATGCCCAGATGGCTGGTGCAGACTTTGCGTGACAGCAAGTTGGATGCCCCTTTGTCTAGTCGCACTCGTTCTGGCTCTCATGGTGCCTCTTATGCGTCAGATTGTTATGCATTGGCTGTTTCTAGTATGTGCGATGAAAGTGAGCCTGTTTCATTTGATGAGGCACAAAGTTCAGAAAATTGGATGGCTGCTATGCAAGCAGAATACGATGCTATTATGAAGAATAGTACATGGTCTTTATGTGACTTGCCCCCTGGCAAGAAGGCCATTGGCACTAAGTGGGTATACAAATTGAAGCGTAAGCCTGATGGCACAGTGGATCGCCATAAGGCTAGGCTTGTTGCAAAAGGTTATGCTCAAGAGAAGGGCATTGATTTTGATGAGACTTTTGCTCCCACATGTCGTATGACCACTGTTCGTAGCATCTGTGCATTAGCAGCTCATAATGGTTGGAATGTACATCAGCTGGACATAAAGACTGCGTTCTTAAATGGAGATTTGCATGAGGAGGTGTATGTATCGCAGCCTCGTGGTTTTGTTCAAAGAGGGCAGGAAAACAAAGTGTGCAGGTTAAAAAAAGCTTTATATGGTTTAAAGCAAGCTCCACGAGCTTGGTATGAAAAAATACATGCATATTTGACTGCACATGGGTTTCAGAATAGTCCAACAGAAAGCACTTTGTATGTTAAACGTGTGGATGGTGTACATCTAATCATTGCTCTCTATGTCGATGACATGCTGCTCACAGGACCAAATGAGAGTCATATTGCTGATTTTAAGGCTGATTTGAATGCCTCTTTTGAGATGTCAGATTTGGGGCATTTGCATCATTATTTGGGGATACAATTTAAGCAGTGTGATGGAGGTATTGCTTTGTGTCAGACAAAGTATATTGAAACATTGTTGCGGAGATTTGGCCTTGAAGACTGCAAGCCTATTGCTACTCCAATGGAGACAGGTTTGAAGTTGAGTCTTCATGATGCTGGAGATCACTTTGATGTCACACTCTATCAGACAGCTGTTGGTTGCCTCATTTATGTATGCATTACGAGGCCAGACATTCAGTTTGCAGTCTCACAGGTGAGCAGATTTATGCATAGCCCAGGCATTAAGCATTGGCAGGCAGTGAAGCGTATCTTTCGCTATTTGAGTGGTACTCGGCATCTTGGGTTGTTTTATCCCAAGGGGGGATCATTGCCGCCAGATTTACATGTTTTTTCAGATTCTGACTGGGCTGGTTGTTATGACACACGCGTGTCCACGAGTGGTTTTTGCTTCATGCTTGGAAGCTCATGCATATCATGGTTGAGCAAGAAGCAGCCTACTGTGGCCACTTCTAGTTGTGAAGCTGAGTACAGGGCAGCTTTCACAGCTACGGTTGAGTGTGTGTGGCTCAGACGCCTTATGGCTGATTTGGGTGTTGGGCAGCCATCTGCCACCACCATCTTCACTGATAGTCAGAGCGCATTGGCAGTTGTGCGGAACCCAGTGTTCCATGCTCGTACGAAGCACATTGAGGTGCACTACCATTATGTCAGGGAGAGACTCTCTGCAGGAGAGATCAGTTTGGCTTATGTGCCAACACAGGATAACCTTGCAGACCTTTTCACAAAGGCTCTGCCTCGTGAGAAGTTCGAAGCTTTTCGCAAAGCTTTGGGCTTACTCCCTTTTGTGGATTCGTCCACATAGCTAGACACTTCCCTATACATGAGTGCTAGCTCTTGTTCACCGCATCACTCCAGGGGGGGATTTGTTACCATATTATAGTAGTGATGTGTGTGAACACACTTAGGACCGCCGGGGCACTTTTTCCCTCACTAGGAGGTTTTTTCCCCCGTGCATTGTATATACGCCCATTATCTTCTAGGGCTTGTAATCTTTCATTTTTGGCACTCATAATACACTACTGTTTTGTGCTCAAGCTTCCTCATCTTCTTGAAGTTGTGTGTGCATTCCTGCAACCCTAATTCCAACATTCACATGGTCTTCACCTTGTTAACCCTCCACATGGTCTTCACCCTATTTATCCTCCACATGCTCATCAAAAGTATCCTTGTTTTCATCTAAATCATCATCCACCATCAACCCCATTGCCTTGAGTATTAGGTCACTATTCTCATAAGTTGCATGCTTGAACATTAACCCTCTAACAAAGGATGTTCCTATTTCATCAATTCTAGGGCGTGTAGAAGGTTTTTTATTAACACCCACACAGTCAGATATGCTAGGTTATTCAAACATACATATACCAAAATCCACATGGTCAATTATCCCAAGCTGTTCAACTTTATCCATGTGCCCAACATCCACATGGTCAATAGGAGACTTTAGGCCACCATCCATATGAGCAAGCTCTACAATATTCTCAAGTTACTCAACAATCCTAAAAGCAAAACCACAATGAGCAAGCTCTACAATATCCTCAAGTTCCTCACTAATCAAGTCTTCCTCAAGTTGCTCACCAACCCCATGCTGAACCTTCAAGTTTTCATGGACAATGTCTAGAGGAAGCTCTTAAGCATTGTCATCTATTTCAGCCAAACTCCCAACATTTGCATGGTCCAATATCCCATGATGTTCAACATCATCCACATGATCAAGATCATTGGCATACACATGCTCATTCCCATAAATTTGAGGGTCGTGCGCCCAACATCAACATGATAATAGTGGGTGTGACCATGCTGGATGTTAACATAGCCAAAAATGCTTTAAACTTGCTAGTGTGTATGGACATAAGTTAATCACACAAAGATGAAAAAGAAATATAATAAGAAGCTAGGGTTAACATAGTCTAGCAAACCAAAATGACATAGTCTTTAATGACCTCAATCTAGAGTACAAGGTCCCAACAAAGGCCCCACCAATAGGGGCATTGCATCTTATACCATAGTGCAGTCCATTGATCGTGGTACAACACAGCAAACAAATGCAATGCCAACATGGCCACCTAGATTAGCAAGAGAGTGCTTTCATAAATTGGGATGAATACTATTATAATTCTTTCCTAACAATATATAAGATGTTTCAGTGAAAGTTCTAGAGCCCATAGCAACCAAAGTGATATACCATACATTGAAGAAGAAGATGTCAACACACCTCAAAAGGAACTTACAATAGAAGAAGCACTATAAAAGGCAAGTGATGCAATAGGGCAAATAAAATCCCTAACCCGACAGATCCAACAACCCTTAATGGCAAGACAAATCTTTGGGGAGATTTCTAAAGCTAAAAGCAAGAGAGAACACAAGCTTCTACCTAGAGTCCCCACTCAAGTTTAAAAGCCTATTGACACATGATAAGGAAGGCTGATGAGGAAGACTTTCTTGAAGATGATCCAAATGTGATGAAGGATCACAAAAATTAGAAAGATCTAGAACATTCACTACCATAAGGGCAACTACATCGAGAAACCCAAGTGCCACATGTGATCCCTCAGATATTGGAAATAACCCTAGTACATAGCTGCCAATGCTTACTCCAGAGAAAAGCAACTTAGGTATAATAACCCACAAAACCAAGAGAAACAGCCTTACCACCACCTCAATCACTTGCTGATAATCTTAGAATGGATCCACCTGAAGTCCAAAAGCCTACCAACACATGATGAAGGCTTTCTTGAAGATGATCCAAATGTGATAGAGATTCACAAAAATAAAAAAGATCCATAACAACATCCATTTCCACAAGGGCACGTATAGTCAAAAATACAAGTGCCATAGGTGAACCCTTAAACAACATCTTGCCTACCACCACAAGAGCAGGCATAGTCAAAAAACTTCTCAAAGTGAAAACATCATTTTTATTAGAAGCCCTAGTATATCTACCAAGGCTTACACATAAAACCATCTTAGGTACTTAGGTACAATAACACACAAAATGTAAGAACTAGGCTCAACACCACTTCAATCACTTGTTGAAAATCTAAAATGGCTTATAATTTCATGAAGGAAACACAAGAAAATTATATTACAAGTGAACCCTATGAACTACAAGAGGCTAATCCATACCTTGTGGATTTTGTTGAGAATTACTAGATTCTACTACATAAACAAATGCACTCGAGTGATCCTCACACAAGCCATAAAGCTACAATCTAAGCCACACAAAGGCAGCTTAAGGAAGCTCGAAAGTCAAAGAAAGAAAAGCCTAACAAAAATAGGAAATAAAAGCATCAAGAAAAGAATTAAGTAAAGCTGAAGAAGCCTTATCATACTCTTAGAAACTATAATAATAACATACCTCCTCACATAATAATGCACAAAGGAAATGGAAAAGCAAATAACTCTAGAGTTGATCCCTTAAAGTAGATAAAGCTTTGCAACAAGACACATGGACCACAGTTTGTAACAAGACACACCATAAAAATTCTTAAAAGCAAAAGGGACACACTTTCTAACAAGATGCACTAGAAAAAGACTTAAAAGAAAAAAAGGACACACTTTCCAACAAGGCGCACAAGAAAAATACTTAAAAGAAAAAAAAGGACACACTGGCTAATAAGACGCACTAGAAAAAGACTTCAAAGAAAAAAGAGTTGATAAGGACACACTTTCTAGCAAAAGGGACACACTTTCCAAAAAGACGCACTAGAAAAGGACTTAAAAGAAAAAAAAAAGGACACGCTTTCCAATAAGACACACTAAAAAAAGACTTAAAAGAAAAAAGAGCTTATGACAAGGTTTGGGCCGCCCCAAGTATGACCACCTCAACTCTTACAGTCACGTCCATGAACTCCAACAAAATCTACTAACAATGATGCAAATATTAAGGGTCGCAATGAACAATTTTAAGTTGCTAAAGGAACACCACCAAGAAAGGCGATACTACCTAGAGTCAAGATACTAAAGGAAAATCTTGAGACAAGCTCATGAGAGTCAACAAGTAGGCATAGTAGAGTTACCATTCTCTCCAAGGTCGCCTTTACCCTTTCTAGTTCTATACTAACCCTCAATATTAATTCCACAAAACCATTACCACCACATTGCATTACATGTGACCACAAACCCCAAGAAATACATTTGTGCACCTTGATAATCAAGTTAACAACAAGGAGTCAACTTAGATAGATTGGCATACCAAGTAAGATGGTTCCAATATTAGGTTTTTGAAATCATGCTGGAATGTTATTTAGTGCAAGATATTCTTGACACAATAAATGCTTTGACATAGGTTAGGTACCAGGTTATATTAAAAGTAAGTTAGATGTACTTAAAGCTTCAAATTCTGCTAAGGGAAAGGGTTTGGTGGTGCAAGAGGGTGATGGTTCTCTTACATAAAAATAATTAAAATAATTCCCATCTCTCTCTCTCTCTCTCTCTCTCTCTCTCTCTCTCTCTCTCTCTCTCTCTCTCTCTCTCTCTCTCTAATTTCTTATTCAAAACCATAGCATAAAAATATATCCAACTTGCTAGAATACACAAAGAAGAGGAAGAACATGCATGACACCAAAATGAGTTAATCTCCCTATTTTTGGCTCATGCTTTCAACAAGTGTATTTAGATATCTTTCTGCATTACTTGTGAGCCAAAAATAATTTTTACACTCCACTTTGGGCCTTTCTCTTAAAAATAGAAAAATCTAAGCTTTTATGCACAAACTTTGCTATAACTTTATGCATGAACCTTGTTACTATAACTTTAAATAAATTAGTCCATGAACCTACTAAGGGAAATAAATCATATGAACAAATGTTATGTCCTTAAAACTGACATCAATAGGTGCCCTGAGTTGATACCCATACATAAGTATGCACGGACTAAAATAATAGCCGTAAATTTAAAACTATTATAGGCAAATTCCATCATTGGAAGATATTTTTCCCAATATGATGATTTTCTAGAGACATATACATGAAACATATACTCTACAATCTGATTCATACACTCTGTTTGCCCATCAGAGTACTGCGGATGATCAGAGCAATTCACATTCAAAGTAACTTTCTCATTGTAAAACATTCAGAATAAAGTAGGAAAACATGGCATTATAACAGCAGAAACCAGGGATTCATCGGCGCCCCGACATACCCACATCTGCATATGGAATAATCAACGTCTCGAGTTACCCATATCAACATAGAGTCATCAACGTCTCGATGAGTCACATATGTCCATCCGTAATCCTATCAGGTTGATTGTGTAAATCACCTAAAGTACGGAACTAGAGAAAGAAATGCCAACAAAGGAAGAATCCAAATTTCCTTATCCAAACACAACAAGATAAACTTGTTTGAACTCTAAAGAAAGAGATTTCAACAAGTGAAAATGCCGACGAGATTTTCCTCATCAAAACATGTAGGCTATAGATAAAAAAAATTTATCTAGAGAATGCCCACAATATAACTTCTAGTGAATTTAGAAAATAAGATTGTCTTTGAATGTTGAGATCAACATGCTAAGTGATGTAAGCAAAGCAACAATCTTGAGCCCAAATTATCCCATAAGATAATATATGTGAGGGATCACTAGCGTCCCATACCACCATGATACCACCCATACATACCTTAACGATTTGAAACTCCCTAGTATGCCGTCTAGGAAAATATGAATAAATTCCTGTGTAAAAGGAATAAGATGGCCTTATCCAGACTTTCACATACTAAACCTGTCTCTATATACTTGAGAGACTACATCAAGGAATAACTCCTTCTGAGTACATCATTAGAAAAGAAATTGTATTATTGGCGCCTTTCTAATGATAACTACCCAAAACACAATAAAGTTAGGGTAGAAAAATAACTCACCTAGATATATAAGTAACTAGGTATCCGAGTTGGAATATATACAAGAGTATAAGAAATATACTCCAAAATTATGTGCAAAAAATGAAGGCAAATGCTACCTTCAAAGCACATGAAATTATGCAAAAGATCAAAAGATCCTTATAAAACTATGGATAAAAGCATAGAAGCTCCTTAAATCCATAAAAACCATAGTTGATCATAAAAATCAATGCATACCATCTAATGGACATTAATCATGCCAAAAGAAGCATTTAAATTGGTGGTGGCTAACTCATCAATCTGGAGTATATGAACATTGTGTTGTTCAAATAAAACTCCAAAGTAAGAAAGTGAAACACATGTGTGTAGCACTCAATAAAAAACCCTAGACATAAGTGATCTAGGCAGCACCTGATGAGTCCATATAAAACTTGGAAAACATCCAATAAAATCCACCAAAACAAACCGATCAACTAACCCATGATAGAGGCTTAAGAAATTAAGCACAAACCACACTTAAATAAGTGTAAAATAAATTATCATGGAAAAGTGTCAAAGGTGAAACACACTTTGAACGAAAATTAAAGCCATCAAGAGAAATTAAGGAACATGTCCAAAAAGAATGGCTAAATCATGGTAAAAAATCATGAATACATCATTTAGAATTAATCCAAACATAAATATCCATTAATACGAGGTATAATCGTATTAATAATATGCGAATAACCCGCATCTATCTAATGTCAGTACGAGAAAACGTACTTCAACATTAAATAACCCTCGAAAAGATTAAATTCTCGAGAAAAAGAATTATCATGATTTTTTTCTAATTTTTCCTAATTTATAGGGTCTCAAAATATAATAATTTTGAATTCCACTAAACCTATCTCATGGCATTCCAAACCTATATTTTTCCAAAAAAAATTTAGCAATTAAATTTGCCAAAATACCATTGATATTTAAAAAATACCAATTTTTAAGATTTCTAAAAATGATTTCTAGAAATTTCCTAATTTTCCCTGAGAATCCCATCGTTCACGAAATTTCCAATTCCGCCCGACAATTCTCAAATCCAATGAAAATTTTTAATTTTAATGGATTTTTCTAAATTTTTGGGTCAAAAAATATAATTTTAAAAGAATTTGAATGGTCACGGGCGCCCGAATGGACACACCACATGCCAAACACCAACCCCACATTTTTCCAAAATTTAAAATAACCTTTGTCCAATTTTCCACTAATTTTCAAGAATTTTTTGAAATTTTTAATCAACCCCGAACGCATTTAAAATACGAACGGTCAAAAAATTTCGGAATTCCAACGGTTTTCCCGGAATACGGAAAGCCAAAAGTTTTGGGAAAATGAAAAGACAAAAAAAATCGGAATGTGAAAAGTCAAAGGTTTCCGGAATACGGAAGGTCAAAAGTTTTTCCGGAATTCAGAAAGCCAAAAGGTTTCGGGAAAATGGAAAGCCAAAGGTTTTCCGGAAGATGAAAAGCCAAAAATTTTCATTAAGAAATTTCCAAAAAAATTTCAGGGATTTTTTCCCTCAAATCCCAAATTTTTTTGAAATTTTCAGGCTTTTTCTAAGCTTTTTTCTGAAATAAATTCAAAAAGTTTTTTTTGAAATAAAAAACTCATTTTTTTTAAAAATGAAAAAAAATAAAAATAAGCTTTTTATAGCTTATTATATGGTTTTGATTGTTTAGGGGGGGCGTTTTTTTCCGCCCGGCTGTGCAGCGCGCAGCCCCCTCCCCCCGTCGACTGCGCGTGGAAGAGTTGAGAGGGAGGGAGAGAAACTCCCTCCTCTTCTTCTTCTCCCTTCTTTCCTCTCCCTCATCTTCCTTTCATTCTCTTTCCTCCTCCCTTCTCTGTTAATCAGAGATTAGCTTAATCTTTAATTAAGCTTTCTTTAATTAAACCTTTAATCATAATTAACATTAATTAAAATTCATTTTTAAGAGAATTTTCACCCGGAAAAGAGAAAGAAAAATCAAATTTGAGAGGCGGAGAGAACCCCACGCACACGGGAGAGCAATTCATGCATCAACACACTATCCCCTACTGAATTTCAGTAGAAATTGATAGAAACTTGATCGCATTCTCGCGGAAAAAACCCGCAAAAATGTATAAAAATACATTTTTAATCATAAAAATGCTCAAAAATTTCTTAAAAAATTAAGAAAAAATTTCTAAAAATTTTAGAAATTCAAGGAATCCATCCTACAAAAATATCCACCATAAACTCTATGGTATTTTTGTAAAAAATTCCATTAATGCTCGATTTTAACCATAAAAAATAGAGAAAAATAGCATTAACTCACGGAATTTCCCCGTAACGTCGATTCGTCCATTGAATTGTAGTTACACACGTTCCAATCACCAAATCGATGATCCACGTGTAATTCATCAACACAAATCAACAAAAAATAACATTTTATTAGTAAATATTAAAATTTACTAAAAAAATCAACAACAATTAAATAGAGATTGCTCTGATACCACTATTAAAACCCTAAGATCTTTCTAGATAACTGTTATGCATAAAACATGCATAAATCAGGCATAAACTCAACCACCCAACCACCCCCGAGCCCAAGGGATGCACACATGAATCATAAATGAAATACATCATACCTCTACCTGGATATCCCATACCATCAAGAGGTATAACACAATCCAATAGCATATAGCTATAGTGTGAAATGGTAGGTGAGTAGATATGGACCTCTACACAAGAGACCATAGCATAAGCCTCCAAGCCTCCAAGCCCCCCAAGCCCCCTTGAGTGTGCCCCATGCCCCTATTATATAGGAGGGCCCTCAAGTGACTCTTGACTTTCCATTCCTCATGTGTGACCCTTGGATGCCTGACCCTAACCTTAAACCTTAAGGTTAGTCCTAACCCATGCTCCACTAGAGCTTGTTCCCATGCTCCCATGCTCACAAGCCTAAGGTGGGTTAGCCTCCTAGTATATGCACACATAATGTGTATATAACACCTACATATCACGCAAGAAATCCTGAGCTTTGGTCAACATTCCTACATATCACACAAGAAATCCCTCGATGCATCAAGCTCAATGTCCTTAAGACTGACATCAATAGGTGCCCTGGGTTGATACCCATACATAAGCATGAACGGACTAAAACCAATAGCCGTATGTTTAAAACTGTTATAGGAAAATTCCATCATTGCAAGATATTTTTCCCAATTTGATGCTTTTCCAAAGACATATGCACAAAGCATATCCTCTACAATCTGATTCATACGCTCTGTTTGCCCATCAGACTACTGCGGACAGGAACCAGGTACCCATCGGCGACTCGACGTACCCACACCTGCTCATGGAATAATCGGCGTCCCGAGTTACCCATATCAACATAGAGAGTCATCAACGTCTCGATGAGTCACATATGTCCATTCGTAAACCATTAGGTTGATTGTATAAATCACCTAAAGTACGGAACTAGAGAAAGAAATGCCAACAAAAGAAAATTCCACATTTCCTTAATCCGAACACAACAAGATAAACTCATTGAACTCTAAAGAAAGAGATTTCAACAAGTGAAAATGCCGACGAGATTACATTCACCATCAATACATGTAGACTATAGATAAAAGAAGTTTATCTAGAGAATGCCCACGCAACAACTTCAAGTGAATTCAGAAAATGAGATTGTCTTTGAATGTTGAGGTCAACATGGCAAGTGATGTAAGCAAAGCAACAATCTTGAGCCCAAATTATCCCATAAGATAATATATTTGAGGGATCACTAGCATCCCATATACCACCATGATACCACCCATACATACCTTATTAATTTGAAACTCCTTAGTATGCCGTCTAGGAAATATGAATAAAATCCTGTATAAAAGGAATAAGATAGCATGCCTTATCCCAGACTTTCACATACTAAAACGTGTCTCTATATTCCTGAGACCACATCAAGGAATAACTCTTTTCGAGTACATCATTAGAAAAGAATTTTGAATTATTGGTGCCTTTCTAATGATAACTACCCAATAAACACACTAAAGATAGGGTAGAAAAATAACTCACCTAGATACATAAGCAACTAGGTATCCAAGTTGGAATATGTACAAGAGTACAAGCAATATATTCCAAAATAAACACACTAAAGATAGGGTAGAAAAATAACTCACCTAGATACATAAGCAACTAGGTATCCAAGTTGGAATATGTACAAGAGTATAAGCAATATATTCCAAAATTATGTGCAAAAAACGAAGGCAAGTGCTACCCTCAAAGCACATGAAATTATCCAAAAGATCAAAAGATCCTTATAAAAAAAAGCATAAAAGCAACTCAAATCCATGAAAACCATAGTTGATCATAACAAACAAAAAACCATAGTTGATCATAAAAGCTCCTCAAATCCATGAAAACCATAGTTGATCATAACAATCAATGCATGCCATCTAATGGTCATTAATCATGCCAAAAGAAGCATTAAAATTAGTAGGCCAACTCATCAATCCGGAGTATATGAACGTGGTGTCGTTCAAGCAAAGCTCCAAAGTAAGTAAGTGAAACATATGTGTGTAACACTCAATAAAAAACCCCTAGACACAAGTGATCTAAGCAAAACCTGATGAGTCATATAAAACTTGGATAACATCTAATAAAATCCACCAAAACAAACAGATCAACTAACCCATGATATAATTTATCTTAGGCTTAGGAAATTAAGCATAGACCACACTTAAATAAGTGCAAAATAAATTATCATGGAAAAGTGTCAAAGGTGAAACACACTTTGAATGCAAATTATAGCCATCAAAAGAAATTAAGGAACATGTCCAAAAAGAATGGCTAAACAATGGCAAAAAATCATGTGAAAACATGGTTTAGAATAAATCCAAATAGAAATATCTACTAATACAAGGTATAATCGTATTAATAATATATGAATAACCCACATCTATCTAATATTAGCACGTGAAAACGTACTTCAACATTAAATAACCCTCAAAAATATTAAATTCTTGAGAAAAAAATTATCATGATTTTTTCCTAATTTTTCCTAATTTTATAGGGTCTTAAAATATGATGATTTTGAATTCCTCCAAATCTATCTTATGGCATTCCAAACCTATATTTTTCAAAAAAAAAAAGCAATTAGATTTACTAAAATAACATTGATATTTTAAAAATACAGATTTCTAGGATTTCTAAAAATAATTTCTAGAATATTCCCAATTTCTCTTGAGAATCCCATCATTCACGAAATTTCCAATTCCGCCCGACAATTCTCAAATCCAATGAAAATTTACAATTTTAATGGTTTTCTAATTTTTTAGGTCAAAAAACATATTTGTAAAGGAATTTGAATGGTCACGAGCGCCCGAATGGACACACCACATGCCAATCACCAACCCCACATTTTCCAAAAATTTGAAATAACCTTTGTCTAATTTTTCACTAATTTTCAAGAATTTTTTAAAATTTTTAATTTACCCCGAATGCATTAGAATACAAACAGTCAAAAATTTTTAAAATTCCAATGGTTTTCTCGGAATAGAGAGAGCCAACAGTTTCGGGAAAATGAAAAGACAAAAAAAATCGAAATGTGAAAGGTCAAAAGTTCTCGAAATCCGAAAGGTCAAAAGATTTTCCGGAATTCAGAAATCTAAAAGGTTTCTCGAGAATGCGGAAAGCCAAAAGGTTTTAAGAGAAAAAATATTAGAAATTTCAGAGAATTTTTTTCTTAAATCTCGTATTTTCTCAAATTTTTTTCAAGCTTTTCCAAGCTTTTTGAAATATTTCAAAAGCTTTTATTTTTAAATTAATACTAATAAAAAGCTTAAATAAAACTTTATTAAGCTTGAGCTTTAAGCTTTAATAATTTAAAAAAAAACGATTTCAGGGGGTGGCGTTTTTTCGCTGGCCGCCTGTAGCAAACCCTCCCCCCCCCCCAATGGCGCGTTGCAAGACTCTGAGAGAGAATCTCTTCTCTTTCCACTCTCTCCTCTCTCCATCTTCTTCCATCTAAACTTCTCTCTCCACCCCCTCCTTCTCTGATTACAGAGAAGGAGGATTAAGATTTCATTAAACTTTCATTAATTAATTAAAGTTTAATTATGATTAATATTTAATCAAATCATAATTATGATTTCAGTAAACTTTCATTAATTAATTAAATTTTAATTATGATTAATATTTAATCAAATCATGCCTATTAAAAGGCGTTCACACGCATGAGAGAGAAATAGAAGGAAAAATTTGGATTTGAGAGGCGAAGAGGGTCCCACGCACACGGGAGAGCATTCCATGCATCAACATGCTGCCCCCTACTGCATTTCAGCAGAAAATCGGCAGAAATTTGATAGCATACCCGTGGAAAAACCCACAAAAATGTATAAAAAACATTTTAAACCATAAAAATGCTCAAAAAATTTCTAAAAATTTAGGAATTTTTTTTTAAAATTGTAGAAAATCAGGAAATTCATTCTACCAAAAATATCCATGATAAAATATGTGGTATTTTGATAAAAATTTTCATTAATGCTTATTTTAAACCACAAAAATAGAAAAAAATAGCATTAAACTCATGGAATTCCCCCGCAACGTCAATTCGTCCATTGAATAGTAGTAACACGCATTCCAACCATCATATCAAACGATCCACGTGTAAATCATCGACACAAATCAATAAAATAATATTTTATTTAGTAAATATTAAAATTCACTTCAAAAAATATAAAAATTACAATAAGAAAGAAAAAATAACAATAATTAACTAGAGATTGCTCTGATACCACTGTTAAAACCCTAAGATCTCTCTAGATAATTATTATGCATAAACATGCATGAATCAGTCGTAAACTCATCCACCCGACCACCCTCGAGCCCAAGGGACGCACACATCAATTATAATGAAGTACATCATACCTTTACCTTGATGTCTCATACCATCAAGAGGTATAACTCCAATCCAGCAGCATGTAGCGATAGTGTGAAATGGTAGGTGAGTAGTTATGATCCTCTACGCAAGAGAATATAACATAACCTAGCCTCAAGATAACATCAAGAGACCATAGCCTAAGCCCCCCTGAGTGTGCCCCATGCCCCTATTATATAGGAGGGCCCTCAAGTGACTCTTGACTCTCCATCTCCCATGTGTGACCCTTGGATACCTGACCCTAACCTTAACCCTTAAGGTTAGTCCTAACCTATGCTCCACTAGAGCTTGTTCCCATGCTCCCATGCTCACAAGCCTAATGTGGGTTAGCCTCCTAGTATATGCACACATAATGTGTATATAACATAGTTCTAAGTTTATTTTGATTTTAATGAGTTTGGTTCACGATCTCGTCTTCTTAAAGTTGCGGCTCCTTCTCGCCACTTGAATCAAACTCCCAGTATCTTTTTCCCATTAGAAAGTTTATTATCCTGAACTTCCATGCTTAGAAGTTCTTATGCCATTGTTATTGAAGCCCTCTACTCTAAGATTGACTAGTTCTACTTGTTTGTCTTCTTGTGCTACCTGTTTGGTTAAAGACCATTTATTCTAAGATTGACTAGTTCTACTTGTTTGTCTTCTTATGTTGCCTATTGGTTGAAGACCTTTTATTCTAAGATTAACTAGTTCTACTTGTTTGTCTTCTTATTTCATGTAGTTGGCTACCTAGAAAGATAAACTTTAAGAAAGTGGGAAATACTTGACATCATCATTGTGGCTGAGAGTATTAGACCCATTGTCTTTATGAGAAAGGATTATGTATTTATGTATTAAGGTTATAGATTATGGTTGTACTTTAAGGAGATAAAGATGGAGGGTAGGAAGTTCTTATGTAACTCATTAAAGAAGCCAAACATTAAAACAATTGAATGGAAGGACAAGGAGAAAGTGGATGAGTTACAGTAGGCAGCTCAACTTAGGTGAGATGTAACTAAATTCTTCTTATTAAGATAGTATGCCTAGGCTATGTGCTAGAAGAGTCAAACATAGGTGAGACATAGGGTAGGAAGTTCTTATTTAACTCATTAAAGAAGCCACAATAAAACAATTGAATGGAAGGATAAGGAGACAGTGGATGAGTTGTAGTAGGCAACTCAACATAGGTGAGATGTAACTAAAGCCTCCTAATTAAGATAGCATGCCTAGGCTATGTGTTAGAAGAGTCAAACAACTCTCGATAACCTTTGTGATGTGATTGTCTTTGTTTGGTAACTTTAATGGTGTTTGGATACATGTCAGATATTTCATGCACCTTTTTTAGGTGAATAGATCACCACAGTGATGCTACTGTAAACACACTAGCATGTGCATGTATCGATCTATAAGCACACACTATCACAATGGGAGTTAGAAAGCTACCCTTGGTGGATCGATATGTTGAGAGTACAAGTACTCATGTAAGAGAGGGATTAAACAACACAAGGCAAGGGGAGGTGCATGGATGCGGTTCCCTTGGTGAGTGCAAATCCATCTCAGAATGTTAACAAAAGAGGCAAAATATGTAAGCTCTTCTACTTATTATGAGTGGTTGGATTTGTTTGTGACATTCATGTTTTCCATTTAAGTTGACACAGTAGCTATGCTTGTGAGACCATCCCCTTCATGCACATGGAGATTGAGGAGGATGGTGACTTTGTCCAAGGTGAATATGGCCTTGGCTTGTATGTATGAATGATTGTTCATGAAATTTGTGATTTGTTGTATTGTTGTGAACAAAGGTCTACATTCCAAATGTAGATAAGGGGACAAAGGAGAAGAGAATTACAAATTGCAAAGAGATTTTTCTAGCATGTGTGCTTGGATCCTCCCCGAACTATGATTCATATGGTAGAGAAGAGTACCTCTCCATTGTGTATTGTGAACAAAGTTCTACATTCCAAATGTAGATAAAGGGACAAAGGAGAAGAGCATCACAAATTATAAAGAGATTTTTCTAATGTGTACTTGGCTCCTCCCCAACTATGCTTCATATCGTAGAGAAGAATACCTTTCCATTTATTGTCATGTGTCGCGGCGAGACTTCACTAGCGGGAGGAGAAACAACCAATATTCTATGATCCATGAGTTCTCTATGAAGGTAAAGCCGACTTCTCCCATTGGGGAGCTAGTGTCTATAGACTATATATTTTGGGACTTGTCTTTAGGAGAGATGCTCCATGGATTGGATAGTTGCCCTGTCTTGGACTTGACGAAAGATCATGTTCGATATGGCTTAGCCATTGATGTCATAACCTTTTGTATTTCATACTCAGGGTGGTTACTTGAGGGTGATTACTTGCATTGCAAGTGATCTATGCACTCAGATGTTGTCTTTTGTCTTAATGTTTTTGTTAACTTGAGAATGAAATTGGACCTTGGATGGTTTAGATTGAGCATTATGCTCGAGTTCATTGTTGTTGGTGTGGTTGTACTAGACCCCACATCATCTGGCTACTAGGAGAATGTTGGGCCGTGTCATAAGGTAAAATCACATCTTATTTGCTTTCTTTTTTGTTGAACTTTCCTTTTGTCTTTTGTCCTAATGTTTTAGTTAACTTGATAATGGACTAGGAACTTACACGGTATAGATGGAGCGTTATGCTCAAGCTCAAGAGTTGGAGGTCTTCCTACGTGTGGTTGTACTGGACCCCACATCATCTGGCTACTAGGAGAATGTTGGGCCGTGCCATAAGGTAAAATCACATCTTCTTTTCTTTCTTTTTGTTGAACTTTCCTTTACTTTAAAATATGGAAAGTCAAATTCATGAGTTCATCATGGTTTTATTGTTTGTGATGCTCTCTTGAAACACGTAGACATTTATCATGTTCATTGTAAGGAGGAGCCCCCCCCCCCCCCCCCCCCCCAACCCATTTTCATGATAGAGAGTAGGCCCTTCTTTGATGAGCTCTATATTGGCTTAGATGGATTCATTGATCACACACTTCTTGCCCTCCACTTCTAGAATGACAAAAGGCAAGAACGCGAGAGAGCTTTAAATTGTTTATGTCTGTTTGTTCTAAAAAACATATTTGAGCATAATACTCTATGTAGCGTCTTGTATGTTTATGTGGAATGTCAATTTTGACTTTCAGATCTTGACGTGTCATTAAGTCATGAAGTCTTCAGATCTCTCAAGGTCACTCCACTCAATGTTATGCCTTCCTCTACCCAAGGCACATGACCATAACATAACGAGGTTTGGTATATGGAATGCTTTAGGTTTTCCAACACTTACATCAACACATTCTTATATCACTTTTATTGGTTTGCCAACACTTACACCAACACATTCTTATATCACTTTTGTTAGTGATGCTAAACTTTCTTATGTTCGTTATTTTTACCAAGCACTATATGTTGGAAGTAACACTCTAGGATAAATCACTTTTACCAAGCACAATATGTTAAAAGTAACCCTGCAGAGTGTAGGATATATCTCTTTTAATCATGATTCTAAGCTTCCTTGTGTTGGGTATTTTTACCAAGCAATGTATGATGGAAGTAGCCTTGTGGAATGCAAGAATATATCACTTTTACTCGTGAATCTGAACTTCCTTGTGTTGGGTATTTTTACCAAGCAATGTATGATGGAAGTAACCTTGTGGAGTGCAGGGAAACATGTACTTGAAATAGCTACACAGCAAGAAGAGATGATACTTGGGTGGAAATGGGTGTAAAGCCACCCAATGCACCATCAGTTAGCATGCACAGATAGCTACACATTGATGTGCTTCATTCCAAAAACATGATCATACCTCTTGGTGTATAGATACCTTATAGAGTGAAGTGACATATGTGGAGTGATGTTGGTAACCCTATGGAGTTCAGGGATATATGTACTTGAAATAGTTACACTCCAAGAAGAGGTGATACTTGGGTGGAAATGGGTGGAAAGACACCCATTGTACCATCTATTAGCTTGCATAGATAGCCACACTTGATGCTTCATTCCAAATATGTGATCATATCCCTTTGTGCTCAAGTAGTGTTGCCAAGAAAAAGAGCTAGCATCATGGATTACCAATAGGGCACATCTCAGCCGCCGCGTATTGTTTAAACCTGCAGTGGGCGGTCGAAGTCTGAAACAGCCGTTTTCTTAGGGTTGTAGGGTTGCTTCTGTACAGGTTGCTTGCACTGCGTAGCTTGTTAGCTGGTCCGATGGAAGACCCTCCGCAGCTCGAGGCCAGCAAGAAGAGGAAGAAGAAGTCCGGCGGCAGAAAAGAAGAGGCGAAGGAGAACCCCAAGAATCTCGTCAAGGAGACGGAAGAAGCCCATCGCCTTGAACGCCTTCTCTTTGGTAATCTTCAAGACCCTTCCTCCCTTGATTTCGGACATGAATTCCAAGGTGATCTGAAGAGTGTAATCCACCAAGAGCAAGAGTTGGGTGAAATCTTACACGGTGATCCTGGCCCGAAAAAGCCTGTGTGGGAAGACGAGGAAGAAGATGAAACTAGGGTCAAACTCTCCAATGTAAATCGCCTGAGAAAGCTCTTGAAGGTTGGAGAAGATGGCTCTGTCTCAGGAAAAGAGTATGTGTCTAGGCTTAGGGCCTTTCATGCCAAGCTCAATCCAGGCAGTGATTGGGCCCAGCTGCCCTCTGAAAGAATAAAGAAAAAGAGGCAGCGGCTGTGGCGAGCTGCATTGGACACAGATTCAGAGATTGATGATTCTGATGATGTCACCGATGTTGATGATGATGATGATGACGTGAACCATGCCCTCCAGAGCACTGCTGATCTTGTCGTGAAGAGCAAAACCAAGTTGCCGCCAGGGCTCATTGGTATCTCCCGTATGCAAGATGCCAATGCTGACGATCCTTCCAATGCTGTCATTCAGTCTGTGCAGTTCCACAGAAATGCACAGATCCTGCTCACTGCAGGCTATGACAAACGCCTGCGTTTTTTCCAGATTGACGGCAAGAGGAATCCCAAGGTGCAGAGCATTTTCCTTGATGATTACCCCATCCAGAAAGCTGCATTTGTCCCGGATGGCTCCCGTGTCGTAGTCAGTGCCAGAAGGAGGTTTTACCATGTGTATGACATGAATGCGGGAACAGTAGAGAAAATGGAACCCCTTTTTGGAAGAGAGGAGAAAAGCTTAGAAAGCTTTGAGGTTTCACCTGACTCCAAAACAGTTGCCTTTCTGGGGAACGAGGGTTACATCCTTTTGGCCTCTTTGAAAACAAAGCAGTTGATTGGCACTTTGAAGATGAATGGCTCTGTGAGGGCGGTGTCCTTTGCACAGGATGGACACGAACTGTTAGGTTTAGGTGGAGATGGAGAAGTATACCATTGGGACATTGGTACGAGAAGATGCATTTTCAAAGGAAGAGATGAAGGCTGTATCAAGGGTACCACCCTTAGTGTTTCTCCCCACAGCAAGCTGTTTGCCACTGGGTCTAACAGTGGCGTTGTAAACCTCTATGATAGAGAGAAATACATCAATGGAGATTCCCGTCCTGCCAAAACTTTCATGAATCTTTTAACTACTGTGGATAATCTGAAATTCAATGCAGACTCACAGATTTTAGCCATGACCTCAAAAATGAAGAAGAATGCACTCAAACTGGTGCATTTGCCCTCATATACAGTGTTTTCAAACTGGCCTACCATGAAGACACCATTGCAGTATGTGCATTCATTAGACTTCAGCCCAGGTGGTGGGTATCTAGCAGTGGGCAATGCTGCAGGAAAGGTACTTTTGTACAGGCTACAGCATTATGAAAGGGCCTAATGGAGAGTAGACATTACGAAAGGCAAAAAGAACAAGTGTTCAGTCGTCTGAAGTCATAAATCCAGAGCTACAGTGCTCCTTTTTCACTTGGAAGTGACGAGTGCAATGCTGGGGTCTGAAATCGGCCAATCATGTTGTTGCTAGGTTTGATGGAGGCCGATTAAGGATTATTTTCTATTTAATACGCACCCCCAATTCTGAGAAGTGCATGACGAAGTCTTGAATGTCCAATATTTTACTGCAGTGTTTCTGGGCTTTCTGAAGTTCCTCATTTACAGTTCTCGCCGGCAATAAGGATTAATTCCCCCCCCCCCCCCCTTTCCCCTCTTCATCTTCCCCCGACCTTCTTTTGGTCCCACAACCAGAATTGACCCTTTCCTTGTATCACCAGTAGCAAGGCGTAGATAGTAGAGATTGCAGGGATTGATAACTGTATGGATTTGCTACTAGAGGCGGGTGTACGCATTTGTGAACGTGTGACTTGTTGTCTACTGAGGTCAAAATAGGTATTGTGAGTGAGCACACTTATTTACATGTGCCTTGTTGTGTTCTTTTGAGACTTAATTACAGCAAGAGATCATATGAATGCTCATTCTTTACTGCAAGTAACCTCTTTGATTTTAGAGCGTGTTGTCGTTGTCAGAATGTAAGTTTTTTGTCACAGGTGTGAGTTAATTATGAGTTTATCTACTTCACAAGTCTGAAGATTGTTTTTGTCCATGCACTTGTTCGAGTATCTATCTTGTTTTTATACACCTAACAAAAGACCTCAATGTCTATGAGGCAATGGTAGTCCATGGTGTGCATGTGCATGTGCATGTGCATGTGCATGTGAGAGAGAGAGAGAGAGAGAGAGAGAGTTATTGTCCAGGGCCAACCAGGGTTAAGACCTTCAGGTTAGGTTAACCATAGCCTAGGGGTAAGGCATCATAAGTGGGAAGTAGCTATTATGAGACGTGCTATATTTGGCTCCTACTTTACAGGAGGCCTATATTTTATGAGTCATTTTGAGGGAGAGCTCCTCAGACGAGGACTGAAGGCCTTGAGACTACTCCGTGCTTACATCCAATGGGTGTGTACCGGTGGTATGGGATGCCAAGGACTTGGCACATGGAGCCATGACTATCCGGGGTGAGCTTGAATGACTCTATGGTTGGGTGGTGAGCTAGATGCCTGAGTCCTTGTGTGTTTTCCTTTTTGCTTATGCTTAATTGCAGGGTGTGTGAGCCTAGGGGCGTCACATTGGTTTAGCGCTAGAGTGCCTGGAATTAAGTGGGGGAAACACTCTGGAAGGAGAGGAGAAAAATCCATATCATGGATCTTCTGGGTTCTAATGTGTGGGCTGCTTTTCGTCTTCCAAGGCCCGGTGGTATGGGACACTTACGGTGGAGGATGGAGCGGAGTCAGAGGTGAACGGGGAAGACGCTGTGGCTAGATGTGCATAGACGGTTCTTGGAATTGATGCATATCTATGGGAAAAGCAGGAGATTTTGTATAACCTATGCGCCTTTTGGTTGTGCCGGGTGTTTATGCTTTTTGGGGACTCTTCTGCATGCTTACTCTGTATACAGCCGCGAACAGCGCTGACTGTGGGCTGCTAACTGGGAGGAGAGGGGAGAAACCCTAATATGGGACTGGTTTACAGAAGATGCAGGGCTGAGAACTGTAGCGTGCTGAAATCTGCCGTGCATTATTGACTACTGAGACACATAGAAAGGGCCTGACTGTGACACGTGGATGCACAGTTCAAGCCCACGTGTCAAATTACAGAGTGGACAACAAGGCTGGATGGGCTGCACTACTTGCCACCTGAAAAGGCATGTGTATGGGGTTTTTGGGGTGACTTTGGCTATGCTAAAAAAAGATGAAATGCTGGGCCCCAGCTATTTTGGGGTTGCACTTCGTATTTTGGGTGTTTGCTTGCTTTTTTTGGGGCTACAAGCTCATAATAACCTGCATGCTTGATGCGTGGCTGAGAAGTCGACCTCTGTGAGTTGTATCTACCCTAAAAGCTCAAGCTACATTCAAGACAGCCATTCTACGCTTTCTACACACTGATTCCCTACACAATTGCTGAGATTGTTGTCACTATATAAGTGAGGGCTTGGGTTATTATGAGACAACAGTTGTGTGGATGCACCACTGAAGGTTTGGCTTGGACTAGGAGAGCAGACATCCTCATGCCGTGCACATAGGTTGGCGTGTCAAAGGCCTTAGGGCTGGCTTTGGTGGTATGGGATGTTGGAGTTAGACATGGGCCTATGGAATCGTGCAACAACTCTAGCCTTTGCTCAGGGGCCATGGTGGAACAAGAAGCAACTTCGGGGGTACATGTGGATGCCTTTGGTGGCCAGCCCACGACGGTGTCATGTGTTTATGACCTTGTGAGCGATACTACCATGCAGTCAATAGAGGTGCCTCTCGCTACTGAAGTACACATGACTTAGACACCTCGGGTACCATCTCAGTATTTGGGACAGTCGGTTCCTATTGCAAGTTCTAGTATTAGTTCTAATGTTTACTCTGCTTTTTCTCAGTACTCACAGCCATATCATCAATATATGGGCTATACGTAGCCTCCTCTGCGATCTGGATAGCCATCACCTGCTCCTTGACCTCTTGCATCTCCTTTTGTTGATTCTTTCTATTCCACTTTGCTTGATTTATAGAGAGAGTTGGTAGAGCTATGCTCCCAAGCTCCCCAAGTTACAGCTAGTAACCCTCATCTACAAGTTTCCTTCTACTTGAAACCTTATTCTGGTGAGGTGCGAGGAACTTTACTTGGATAGTTGGCTTAGGAAAGTGGACCGCTTTTTTGATTTGTACAAGTACATTAATGCTCAACATGTCAATCAGATTCAAATTATGTTGCTGTGGCGGAAGGACCTCTGTGTGAAGTGTAACGTACACTGTTGGGCACGTCTCGTACTATAAAATCACTTATCACTTTAAAGAAATGGCACAACTCTCAAGAGAATTAAAAGACTGAAAGATAAATATCGCACAAGACACCACCATTGGGGTTGGAAAGGGTTGACCCCCCTCCCCCTCCTCCTCCCTCCCTCCCCCCTCCCTCCCCCCCCCCAATACCGAAGTATATTATTGGAGTGATTTTCCATAATAAAATATGAAAACAGAGTTACCAAACAAAGAAAGTTGGTGTAGAAAATCTCGTCGAAGTAGTTCCAATAGCACTTGTCTATTCTAGAGTGGTGTAAACATATTCCTTGGCGTTTCGGGTCCACACACTAGGGTAGTGTGCTTGTACTTGCACTCAGTCAGCACCTCTCACAAAAAGCACTTGGCTGAAAGCTTGAATTCTAGGTGCCAGTAGCACTCCCGAGCTCTAGAACTTGTAGTTGCAAGGCTCTTGCAAAAGATTCCAGAAAGCAAGGTTGCAAGTACTTGCTTGGGTGTCCATCACGTGCATAAGCTCTCTGTTTTGGCCTTTGTAAGAGCTCTTGATTTCTCCAGCCACTTCATCCCTCTTCACATGGTTGAACATCTTCAAAGAAACTATGATGAACCTTAGAATTCTGCTTTCCAGTATGTATTTGCAAGGCTCTTGGTGAAGTTTCCACATGGTAGATATGGAGAGTCCGAAGTGAGCAGGAGGTATACTAAACAATGAGGGAGTGGAAACAAGTGAAATAAAGAATGAGTGAATCTCGTAAATATTGTTGAACATACATTGTTTTGATGCATGCATAAATAATGGACACACTTTTGCACGAGATTATGTCACTTTGGCACAAAAAAACATGAGATTTCATTTTACTTAATTAGAGCAACATTCCGTTCATGGATGCACAAGGAGCCACAAACCAACTGCGATAGTGAAAACATAGCTACTAGCAAATTGCTTGTGCTCCATTGGACTATACCTAGTTTCACTCATCATCGACAAACAAGTTGCGTTTGTGTTGGCGCTCTTGACATCCATGATCATATCAGGGATCACCTACTATATGTCTTGCAATTGCCTTAGTATACTCCGACATCATACTTCACATAGACAAAAAATAACAAGAAGAAATTTTAGGCCAAGTCATTATCTATGCAAAAAATAACAAGAAGAAGAAATTTTAGTCCAATCAAATGAAAAATTCCATCTCACTTCAAAGCATCCACCAACCAAAAAATGTTGATATATGAATTGGCCGGTGGAAAAACAAAAAACATTGAAAGGTGCAAACACAATAAAATAGCACCACTGCATCTAAGACATAGCCAATATTCCCATGACATTCACAAATCCATACCAATAGAGTTATGGCAATCCACCCAAAAATGTCATAATAGTAAACGAAATAGTAATAATAGTGCTGGTGAATACGAGGTGAAGATGCTCACTGGTCGTATGGATTGCTTCCCACTAGTACGTCCACCATATCATCACCATTATGTGAAGTACTGACCTCCTCACCTCCAGCTTGCTATGAAGAAGAGGCTGCACATAAGATGTGATAACCCTATCGTCCGCATCCATTAAAATGCACATACGACCAGTATGAAGGCATGCCCTCAGGACTGAGGCTATGCCGCAACCCAGCTTCACTACTATACCACCGCGAGACGGCACAACATCTCTAAATAGCAAGTCATGAATGTATGGCTAATCTCCATGCTCCCATGCCACTCAGCACGATTAGTTTTCGAGGTAGCAAATGATGGTATGCAACAGACTCCAATGGCCGTATATGAAGGGACTCAAATAGAGGCATACTATTCGACAAGTAGACAGGTGGATCCATCCCCGTCTGCGGATCATAAACAATGTAGACGTACTATACTACAAGGACCAAAAACAAGACAAAGAACATATTCAGTAGCTAATGTGTGTAAAAGTACAAAGCACAATATAGCAAAGCATTATTAGATACCAAAAGAAGTGTGGACATACCTCTATCGTAGATCCTGCAAGCTCCACATAGCCATAGGTAGAGTGATGCATGACAACAATAACTCGATGCCAAATCTCAAGATTAGATACACGACAATACCACTCAATTCACCCTACGACATGTCCTAAAAGCAAAGAACCTAAATTATCGTTTGATTCTTTGAGCCACACCAAGGTTTCCCAAGCAACAAGAAAAAGATAAATCATATTTGCATTGGATGCCATAATGAATAGCCATCCATGATAAAAAAGCGAAGAGGCTGCCACCATATCGCACGTGCTCCTCTGTGATCATATCCCATGCAGGTTAAAGAAATCTAGCAAAGGGGAGATCAAGAAAAATAAAATCTGCCGTCCACCCGATAGGTTTCCCCTTCCTCACGACACACTCTCTACCTTGAGGCCGATATCTCATGAGACGAGCTCATGAATCTTTGTGTACATGGGATTATTCTTGTTTCTTGAGAAATCTACCCCTATGGAAATGTCATCACCAACAATGGCTATACACTCATGCTCCATCCCAATAGGATTTAAATCCATGCTATGCTTAGGAACATAGACAAAAGTGCTTCTTTTCTTAGAAAGCACTCGGCGAGTGTTGTCTGCTTTCCCTTTCAAACACAAACAACGAAAGAGTCACCTCATTTGAACCAAATACACCAAACCTATATAATTAAGGAGCATATGAGATGGAATATCTTCTTACCAAGAAAAGAACTATTGTCCTCTGAATAAATAGGCTCCCTATTCTTTGAAAGGTCAAGCTCCTTAGCTTGATGTCGATGTTTCTCATGACCTACCAAAGCCAATACATAGGTCTATTGTCAATACATATCATTGTCAATTTGTATCCAAAATAAGACACAATGATCCTACCATGCATGTGTCCTTCCTACCAACTTGTTCCACCTCCTTCTTGAATTGTGCATACTTCTCCTTTTCTCGCTCTAGTACTTCACCACCATCTATATCGATCCACCATGGAAAGTTATCTAACTCCCACTTTGAAAGGGAATGCATGTCAGGAGGATACATCGTGGTAGCCTCATTAGTGATCGACAACCATTGCCTTGCCCTGTCCTTAGAGGTAGAGCAATAATGTGTCCATTCTCTTTAAAAAATACTAGAAACTTGCGTAATTTCAAACACACGCTACCAAGATTAACTTAGAAAACAACCAACAAACACGGAGTTGCCTGCACGCCACCACTTTAAAATAGTATACCTGTACACTAGTCTCTGAGCAGACATTTAAATCAAGTCAAGTTTTCTTAGAGTTTTGAGATCATCTCCCTTCTCTTTTCCATCCACATCCCTGACCATATGAAACAAGAACTTTCTTTTCTCAATCCTCATCTCCTCGTAGTAGTAGTCAACAAAAGGGCACTCATTCAGGAACTACAATTCCACCACGCACATCGATGAAATCCTTAAGAACATCTTAAGCTCTCAAGGATAGCTTCTCCAACACAACCTCTCTTTGAAACCAACTAAAAAAATGACAACATTTCCAATATTACATGAGATTCGTTTATTTATGTACTCATATTGTGTTCTTTACAACAACAGGACAAAGTATTCAGAATAGAGAGAAAGAAAGAGGCTTACTTTCTGTAGTTGTGGTCCCCTCTTGGAAGGGCAAACATGGATTTAGTAGCCTTGTTTGCCTCAAATAGAGACAACCAATATAATTTTGTCTCATTGGAAATATCACACATTGCAGGCAAGTTTAGCTTCTCCAGTGTGGCAAAGCTTTCACCCTTCCACTTTTGTGCCATGACTCTCTTCCCCCACTCTTCCCCAAGATAGGGATCAACAATATTCAAGATCTATCCACAGTAAAAATAGTGGAAAAAATTTAAAAAAGATATTAGAGCACTAAAAAGAGCAGGGCATATTGTTGAAAGACATGATTTCCAAGTTGTCACAAAAAGTTACCGTTCCAATCCTGTCATCATTGCATTTTCTAGTCAATTCATCCATTTCCTTAATCTTTACCTTTCTTAACTCTTCCTTAGACAAAGAAGACCTCCTTAGTTCCAACTTCTTATGTAAATCTTTGAAGATCGGAACGTATGGAAACCACATTATGCTATCACCCCAACACAAAATATCCAATTCATAGACACTTGATGCTTGTTGCTTATGCCCTTGTCTTATTGTACATGAAAACATCTTAAATGGTAAAGTTACACATGTGAAAATGTCTTATAAACATTAAATAACTTACATTATATACCAATCTGCCCAAGTATCTCCGTGTCAATGGAAACTAAGGCTCAGGTCCCTTGGTGTACTTCTTCCGAATTTTTGCAATGAGCTTGACATCCCCATTGGGCAACTCTTTCAAATATTCTTTTGGATTTGCCGAACAAATGTTGGTTGTGTTCACCAATTCATCCCTCAAAGAGGTGGTGAGGACCAATGCATGCATGTTAAGGCTACATCAATCCAGAACACCAACACTTTAAAAGTTTTTCATCAACACTTCAATCAATACTTTAATCAACAATTCATCCCTCAAAGAGGTGGTGAGGACCAATGCATGCATGTTAAGGCTACATCAATCCAGAACACCAACACTTTAAAAGTTTTTCATCAACACTTCAATCAATACTTTAATCAACAAAAAAAGTAAGGACTCTCAAGTTTAAACAACAAGGAAAACGGTAAGGACTAACAAGTTCATTCTTTGTAAGCATGAGAGCAGCGTAATCTTGCTAACTCATGAAGGATCATAATGGTGGACAACACTCGGACATTCTTGTCTCTTTTGTTAGCAAATCTTTCCCGTATTGCCTCCATCCATGCCACTATTATGTGGTTGCCCTCCCATACATAAAGCATAGGTGGGTTGCTATCTATTCCTTAAAGTCCCTATTCATGTCATGCCATATTGGATCCTAGCTTTGCCATAATGTCCTCACTAACTAAAACTTCACCTCTGTCACATGTCAACACTAAAACAATGAAGACACCTTTCTCTGGCACATAACCATCTCTCCCAAAAGAGATCTTCAAAACAAAAATATCGTCTCTCAAAGACTTTAGCATATGGAAGCATCCGAAAAAGCGAAATTGGAGGACATTCGAAGTGACTCACTATTCTGACCTTCTTCAGGATGTGATGTCTTCACCTTGGAGGAACATGGAAATGCTACTCTCATCCCTGATTGTATCTTCTTTCAACACCTTCGGACACAAGACATAGGGCATGATTTTCAATCGTGCCTCTTGCTCATTTAAATGCTCCTCTTCTTTGTTGTTCTCTGTAGCCTCATCATCTCCCATGCCCACATAAACTCTTTTAGTAATTTCAAAGCCTTCCATGTTATCCTCTAGAGACTTTGAAATCAACTCTGCCTTGCTTGGTCTTGGCCCTCTTCTACCCCTTCTACAACCCCTCTCTTTGAAGACTCAGAAACACGTTTGCTGAAAAAAAGAATCATGGTAATCTAATCAATTAGCAAAACAGAGAGGGTTTAATGTCATCAAAATGCAAAAGGAGATGGTTTCCCATGGTATGTTAATTTTATTCATTTTCACCAAACACACACAACAAAATTCAATCAAAATGCTAGACAAAGAGACTTTAATTCTTAAAAAATGCCAAAAATACCCCTTTGATAGCCTATGTCGGCACAATCCATATTGGCCAAATTAAATTTCACCAAAATACACAACATAATTCCATTAAATATACAAAAAAGAGAGTTTTATTCTATCACATAAAGAGAAAACAAAGTGGCGTTGATAGCCTGTGCCGGCATGGTCCATATTGGTGTTAATTCTCTTTGATTTCACCAAAATTCCATCAAAAATCCCAGAATGGGATGGTTTAATTCCATCAAAATGCAAAAACAAGGTCTGTATTGTAGCCCGTGCCGATGCAGTCTACTTAAGGGGACTTACACAAACACACACACACACACAAAAAGCCACCATGAGGGTCTTTTTTTCAAAAGAAGCATACAACGTATCCCCTCTCTAGTTGGGTAATAATCATCTGGTAATAATAGCCCTAATCTCAAAACTAAATCCAACACCCCATTGGAGTATAATACTCAGCTAAGCAAAGCCATTCCACAAACCCCAAGCATGCAACTTTGGTTGTCATAATGCAACCACTACTGGTTACTTTTTCCATATCCTCCAAGATTCACATATTGGTTGTTGTCATAATTCCCCAGATGCCAAGCATTTAACGTTGGTTTTCATAATGCAACCACTATTGGTTACTCTTAAAGTATTTCCATATCCTCCAAGATTCACCTAGGTTACAATGCCTCATAAGACACTAAGTATCATGTACAAGGAAGTCCCATTTTCTTCTATAACACCAACTTGCGCACATTAGCAATATTGTTTATAACACTAGGTAGTGTTTGTTTCTTAAGTAGGCTTTCTAATTAGAACTATTAAAAAGTAGCAATGGTGTGCCCATGGGACACTAGCTATGAATGGTATCACACTATCATGGGGTTTATGAATCAAACTTAGATGATAATTTTAATACCAAATTCTCAATGATAGTTATTTATTCATGCTTATTTTAGAATGTAATTCTTGGATTACAAAGAATCAGCCTATTAAGGCTCTTTCTTTAATAGAGGTTGATACAAGGTTTCATAATTGTTATCATAAGTCTCATCTACCAATAAAGCCCATTCTTAAGAAACAAACATCAACCAACCTGGTGTTACAAACAATAATGATGATGTGCAACTTGGCATTACAGAAGAAAATGAGACTTTCCTACTTAAGAAACAGACACCAACCAACCTAGTGTTACAAACACTAATGCTAAAATGTCCAATCTAGTGTTATAGAAGAAAATGAGAATTCCTTACACAAGGTATCATCACGAAATGTGAAGCATTCTCCATATAAATATTTAACCCAACCTCCATAGATATCATAACTTCAATGAGAATTCCTGATACAAGGTATCATCCACGAAATGTGAAGCATTCTTCATATAAATCTTTAACCCAACCTCCATAGATAGCATGGCTCCCTTCTTGAACTCAGCCATGCCAAACTGAATGCTTTTTGTAGCCATAACTCAACCTCCATAGATAGCATGGCTCCCTTCTTGAACTCAGCCATGCCAAACTGAATGCTTTTTGTAGCCATAACCATAGACATATAGCCATGGCCATGGCATGTAGCCCATGGAGAGCTCAAACTTCCCTGGTTTGCAATAAAGATATGGAGAGATGGAGAGCTAGGGTTTGTGAAGACATGGAATGCTAGTGTTCAGACCATGGGTAATTGAAGGGTTTGTTGCTTGCAAAGTGTTGAGGGTGAATAACCAAAAAAAGGACCGGGCACACAATAATATGTAAAACTTCTCTTTAAATTTTAATTATTTCGTTGTTTTTGTGGTGAGAAGCCTTTTAAATTTCTTTCATTTTATTTATTTTTTACATCAACATGTCATCACTCTAAGCATAAATTGGGCCGTCGTGTGATGATTAAAAGGCCATTACTCTGAGAATAAATTGGGCCTTTGTGATGATTAAAAAAATAGTACTCAAATGCCATCACTCGAAGAATAAATTGGATCATCTAAGAATAAATTGGACCGTACAAGAGTTGTTTTTCTCTCAACTCTGCACTTGTCTTCTAAAATGTCGTGTCTTGCTTGTCAAGCAAGTTCTTTTGTCTGTGCTTGTATCCTCAATATCTACATGTGGTTGTTGGCATTTTAGGAGTAGAATGGTTCATGGTTGAGATCTATTTGTTTATTTTATTTTTCGGTGTGTGTCCATATCAAAGGATCAATAATGCCTCATTGTTTCATAATATATGGGCCTACCAGAGGAACAAAGATCATCAAAATTGCGAGGTATCCATTTCGGACCTACAAGAGCATTTTGAATTGGGAGAAATACATACATTCTCAATGCATCAATTGACACTAGGTGGTGAGAAAGTAAAGGTTGAGGTGTAAACTCTCAAGTCCTCAGAAGAAGGATACGTTCTAGATGTAGATATGCATTCTTTTTTTACAAACTCCTCCTTGCACACCAGGTCAAGCTGTCTTGTCTATTGTTGTGGACGATGATGTGTCTATGGAAGAACAAAAACCAATGAGCAATGAGGAAAAGAGAAAAATTACAAGTGTGTTTGGCATGATTAAAGTTCTCCCACTTAATAGTAGCTTGTATGCTCCATTTGCTAATGTGCAAGATAGACAAGCAGTGCAAGAGCTCCCATCTACATATGATGGTTATATTGCCTAGTATTGTGTGATTGAGTAGATGCACTGGTCATTTGTGGTGCTACAATTTGGATTGCCCTAACTTGTCTCACGATGTTCTATTGTGAATGAAACACACTGGTTGGGTAAGGCAAGAAAGGTGCCCCCACCAGTGGGGGAGGTGAAGGATGAATTTGGATGTTTGGTGTGTTCCTATTGTCGTCTGCGACCAGAATGTGTGAAACAGTGCCCTGCAGTTATGTATTACTGCATTCCTAGAGATCATGTGAATTGCAATAGATGTGTAATTCACTTGGGTCACCATGACCATCCATTTACAGATGGTTTATCTAGAGTACAAAAAAGGGTTGTTGAAGAGAAGGTAATATCCCATGCAAGAGCCACTCCTTATGTGACACTAATGCTACATACCTTTAAGTTTTTGGTAGGAGCATCTCCAAATGATAACTTTGGTCCTCTCAGTTCTGCCTATGTGGCAAACATCTTTTGATATTTTCATGTAGCTACTCTGTCGTCCAGCTGGTTCTCTTGCAAAGAAATGCCGACCAACCAGCACGAGTATGAGCTTAAGGTTCACCTGCACGAGTATGAGCTTAAGGTTCACCTGCACAGCAGCAGGTCGGCCAGATTATGGATGAGATCAGCCAGGTCAACTAGTTTGTGAATTTTGGGGCAGTCAGCTTAGGCAACGAGAATGATGGCAATGGTTCTTCTCCCCACTAGCTTTCAATGATGGTCGCTACCTCTACCTAAGAGAGGAGATGGTGTGCATGCAAAGTTAGGTGGTGAGCTTCTCCACGTCCCCAAGGTTTGTGAAGGATTAAAGTTGGGCCCTGGCCACTATAAATCTTTGGCCGCAAAAACTTTAATGAGTTTGAACCTGAAAGCTTATAAATATACAAAGGTTATTTAAATGTAAATACACAAGGGCTTTGGAGACACTTACCACCTGTTCACAGGCCACAAAACCTGTCAGAAGACAAGGCACTCGTACAATTCACGGGTAGGCATCCTAGGTCCATGAACTAGACATCTTAGTAGGCACTCACACTAAAAAGTTCACACAGATTTAATTCTAGACATGCAAACATGGGTCCATGTGCAATTATGGTCAAATCTCCCTTTTATGAAATTTGTACAGCCAAAGGCTTTGCCGGGCACCAGTCTGGCATGATAGGGCATGACAAGATCCACAATCCTGGGATTTCGAATACTCAGACCCACATCCTGGCATCACCATGGCAATCGTTTTTCCTCCATGTGAATGCACTGTCCTGGCATTTCTATGAATTGGCACTAGTTTGGCCCCCACATGAAATGCACTATCCTGGTCACACAGATAACACCAATTTGGCCCCCGTATACATGACACAAGATCCGATCTCACCATGGGCAGCATTGGTTTGGCCACACCTAGGAGCGACATAAACTAGAGATGGACCAAATGGTGACATGCCCCCGGGTTTCTGAACATTTGACCTTTACTGAAAAGCCTCAAGATACGCCTTGAGAAGCTATGGATAGTTGAAGTACTCCTCGTCCACCGCATCAATGGGCAAATAGTTCTTGAACTTCACAAGCCACCGACGAGGTTTCGCTCCTTGTGAAATCAAATTTGTTTCAGCTAGAGGATTTCCTCAAGCTCATCTACTTTTGGTGGGCCTTCCATGACAGCCTCAAGTGGATCTGGTGTTGAAATATACAAGTGAATAGGGTGTGTGTGGGAACAAGCTCTTGGATAGAGGCTGTAAAAGAGGAGATGTAATTGTGAAAGAACCTGTGAAAAGGTTAGAAGAATCTACTGGGAGAGAATAATGGGTAGCATGAGGGAATTTAGGAGTGTGGAGATATTCTGGGAGATATTCAGGGAAAAGAGAAGAGGTGGAGAGAATCAGGCAAGAGGTGGAGATATTCTGGGAGTGAATCATGGAGAAATCAATGGGATTTGATGCTTGATGTAAACTCTATAAATTGAGGCATAGCCCTAATGAGAATTTGCTGGTTTTTGAGTATCCATGCCTACATTAATCTATTTGCTAATTACCCACTAATTACATCTTAATTATTTGCTAATCACTTTGTTAATGATGTTGATTCTAGTGTTTGATCCACCATAGCTCATCGTTATGCTCAAATTTCAACATGGTATCACCAAATAATTTATTGAGTTCATCCCATGCATCTTTTGCCCACTGTATCCCTATGATATGATGAATGATTTCATCATTTAAACAGAGTGCAATAAGTCCCAATGCTTTTTCATTCCTGCTCTTCCACTCATTTTCCCCTCTCTCTGGGCATTCATCTCTCCCTTCAACTAATCCCCATAGATTTTTCCTCATCAGCAGATACATGGTTTTTGTCTGCCATGTATAAAACTGTTCCCCATTAAATTTGGCTATTTCCTGTGCTGAACTCATGGTGATGTGAAGGGGGTCTTACCTCTTGATCCAATTTCAAGATTCAAGGGTAGTCTCTACCCTTTTACAACTCAATCTGGTGTTTAATAGATGATTACAATAATTTTATCAGCATAAAATCACCAGAAATTACATTAAATTAAGGGTAACCAATTTGTACGGGATGGTTGGAGTATCAAACCAACTCAGATTTGCAATCTGAAGTTATAGGGATCTATATCAGATACCTAATGGTTAATTTGAACCCTCAATTGCACCAAAGTACAGTGATTAGCACGGATTAATCACTGATTAGTAAATTAATGCTCTGTTTTGTGTGCAGAAAACAGAGTATGCGGGGAGCCCAAATCTGGTGCCTTCCACTTCAAATGAGCTCAAATGCTTTCAAAGGCATCAATAGCAATGAGTCTAGTAGAGGATTAAGCCAAGAAACATAAGATTTGACCAAATATTGAAAGCTTAGCTTGGATCTCAATGTAGACTTGATGAAACTCAATTCTATCTTCACCAGCTTGTAGAGCATGCTTGATTACCCCTTGGGCTAGGAGGAATTAGAAGGATTTGACTTGATGAAGTAGCAATGGCAAAAATTCCTCAGAAAAATCTATTAATGCAATTCTACAAATTGGACATGAAGGAAAGTGAACCTTTAATCACACACTTGAACAAATATAAAAGCATTAAGCAATAGCTGGCAGCTATTGGCAAAAAGGTAGAAGATGATGAAGCATTAGCTGTACTTCTGAAGAGTGTGGACAAAGGATATTATGAAAACATTGTAGCAACACTAAAGAATGTACCTGAATTGAAGATACACGAGATAGAAGCAGCTCTACTAGAGCAAGAGAGCAGAGGCAAAGAGAAGAAAGGGCTCGACTCAACAGCAGGAGAGGAAAAAGCATTCTTCACCCGAGGAGGATTCTCTCAAGGACGAGGACGAGGAAGAGGCAGAGTAGGAGGGAGGACCTTCACTTGCCACAAATGTGGAAAGCCAGGACACATGGCAAGAGACTGCTACAGCAAACCCAATGAAGAAGGAACGACATCGGCAAACTTCATGGAGGCTCCAAAGGAAGTGGAGTCGGATCATCTTTTCTGAGAGAGAGAGAGAGAGAGAGAGAGAGAGAGAGAGAGAGAGAGAGAGAGAGAGAGAGACCCCACAACCCAATGTAACCTGCCCAATAAAGTAAAACCACCTCTGAGCCACCGATGATGTAGGCCACGTGGTAGATGTATGTGTGAGCACTTTAGTCAAGGTCGCGGGCACTTATAGTAGCCTTGGACAGAGAGAGAGAGAGTGTGTCAAGGACTATGGAGTTTAGGGACTTGAGGCACTGGTCGCGGACTATCAAGTAAGAGGGAAACTTGGTATAGGGTCCAGGTGTGCTAGGATTATTCACTTGAGGGGAGGTGTTGAAATATACAAGTGAATAGGGTGTGTGTGGGAACAAGCTCTTGGATAGAGGCTGTAAAAGAGGAGATGTAATTGTGAAAGAACCTATGAAAAGGTTAGAAGAATCTACTGGGAGAGAATAATGGGTAGCATGAGGGAATTTAGGAGTGTGGAGATATTCTGGGAGATATTCAGGGAAAAGAGAAGAGGTGGAGAGAATCAGGCAAGAGGTGGAGATATTCTGGGAGTGAATCATGGAGAAATCAATGGGATTTGATGCTTGATGTAAACTCTATAAATTGAGGCATAGCCCTAATGAGAATTTGCTGGTTTTTTGAGTATCCATGCCTACATTAATCTATTTGCTAATTACCCACTAATCACGTCTTAATTATTTGCTAATAACTTTGTTAATGATGTTGATTCTAGTGTTTGATTCACCATAGCTTATCATTATGCTCAAATTTCAACATCTGGGCCCACCTACTTATGCAAGAGACTCACATGAAATGCATTGTGAATCTTTCAATGATTAGGCAATGCCAACTTGAAAGCAACTTCATTGATCTTTTGGATCACCTTGCAAGGCCGATAATACTTGGTGGAAAGTTTAGGGTATGTACCCTCTTTGCTTGGCCTCTTACCAAGTCATGCTTTCTCAAATTTCAGCAATACCCAATCCCCTTCTTTCACATCCAAGTCTCGTCGATGCTTATCAAACAACCCTTTTATGCTTGTCTTGAGATTTAGCAATAGCTGTCCGTACTTGTGCAAAGGCCAAATCAAGGTCTCACACATACTCATCAATGGCAAAGGTCTCATCCTTAGTACAAAGGATAGGTGGCAAGATAACCTTGCCATAGACAATCTCAAACGGAACCTTTCTAGTGGAGGCATGCACCATCTTACTACTGTAGGCAAAATCTACAGGCGGTAGATACTTTTACCATGCATTCTTCTAATCTACAACATAGCACTTCAAAAGATCCAACATGGCCGAACTTTTAACCTCACTTTGTCCATCCAAATCAAGGTCTCACACATACTCTCATCAATGGCAAAGGTCTCATCCTTAGTACAAAGGATAGGTGGCAAGATAACCTTGCCATAGACAATCTCAAACGGAGCCTTTCTAGTGGAGGCATGCACCGTCTTACTACTGTAGGCAAAATCTACAGGCGGTAGATACTTTTACCATGCATTCTTCTAATCTACAACATAGCGCTTGAGAAGATCCAAGCGCTAGATACTTTTACCATGCATTCTTCTAATCTACAACATAGCGCTTGAGAAGATCCAACATGGCCAAACTTTTAACCTCACTTTGTCCATCCATTTTTGGATGATAAGACAATGAGACCTCGAGCTTGATTCCCATGTTATCAAAGAGAGCCCTCCCAAAGAGTCTCATAGTCCTGGGATCTCTATCCCCCACAATGGACTTTGGCATGCCATGATTCTTGAACACTTGTGCAAGAAAGATATTCACCATATGATCTACCTTGATGGTTTTCCTAACCGGCAAAAGTGAGCTTGCTTGCTAAACTTGTCCCCCACAATGGTCCAAACTGCATCATTCCCATGTTGGGTCCTTGGTAAGTCCATATTGAGGTCCATTGCTATACTTTCCCATGGCTATGAGAGAATGGGGAAAGGTTGAAGCAAAGTTGGAGCCTTTTTCCCCTATCAAAATTTACCTTATTGGCAAGTGAGACATGCACGTACATATGCCTCTATGTACCTATGCATGTTTGGACCCAATAGAAGTATCTCTCAATCATGTGAGTACTAGGCATGATACCTATATGTCCTACGTATGGAAGAGCATGGAACTCATCCATTACCTTTTGCCTCATGTATGACACCACACATAAGCAATTATCCCTCATGAGATACCCCTCCTTGATCACATAAGAGGCATGTGCATGACCAGCCATCAAATCAGTCCATAAATGGCCAAAATCTGCATCATTTTTGTACATATCACACATGGTAGACAAGTCCCGTTGTGAGGCAACTAAAACTGCAGCCACATATGGTCTCCTGGATAATGCATCTACCACCACTTTCTTCCTTATTGGAGTATGTACAATCTAAAAATGAAACACAGAGAGGAAGTTTGCCATCCTCATTTGTTTCTTAGAAAGCTTTGTTTGTGTGAGAAAGTACTATAGGATTTGGTGATCCGTCTTGACCACAAATTCAACCCCAAGAAGGTAATGCTTCCATATCTTTAAGGCATGAATTACAGCCAAAAGCTCTTCCTCATATACATCCATATGAACCTCTGCATCATGCAATCATTGGCTTTCATAAGACACAACATGACCCTCTTGATTGAGGGCAGTCCCAATACAATATCCACATGCATCACATCCACATTGAATGACATGCAAGTCTGGAATGATCAATACTGGCCCATAAATAGTTGCATGCTTCAGAGAATGAAAAGCATTCCTCTCATGTTCTGTCCATTTCAATGATGCCTTCTTAGTTAGCTCATGTAATGGCGAGGAAATAAAGGCAAAGTGTCTTATGAAGTGCTTGTAATATGAGCATAAACCAAGAAAACTCCAGACCTCATGTACATTACACAACTCTAGCCAATTTTGGTTTGTGTTTATCTTTGCGGGATCCATCGTATACCATTTTTAGAAACAATATGCCCCAAATAATGTATCTCCAAAATAAAGAATTCACTCTTCTTAGCATTGATGAAGAGCTTATGATGTCGTAGCCCTTCAAACACAATTGCCAAATACCTTGTGTTGTTCCTCATTCTTGCCCAAGATGTCATCAAAGAATACACTTGTGAATTTTCGATGCTCTCAAAAGATGCGGTCCATCATTCTATTGAATGTTGCCAAGGTATTTGTGAGGCCGAATGGCATAATCAAATACTCATATAAACCAAAAGCTACACATGAAACCGTGCAAGTCCGTACAGTGAGTCTCCCTTTGGAATGATGTTAGGTGACCAGAGTGTCTAGTTGCAACCAGATGCCATGAATCTGTGAAGCATGTAGGTTGCATGTAGAAGGGGGTTAGCCCTTAGGGGTACCCCATAAGAGGAATGCAAATCCCATAGCATGTGTCATGGATAGGCCACCCAAGAAGGCCCAAGAAGGCCCAAGAAGGCCTTAGGCTTTTCCCACCAGCCCAAGGAAGGGCTAGGAAGGCTGTCGGCCATCCCGAGGAGCTTGGCCAAGTAGTCAACAAGCCATAGAGACAAGCCCAGCCAGGCGGTCAGGTTTGATATGAAAGATCCCTGCCCCCTCCGCGTGCAACGAATTCGGTGCAACGAATTCGGGGATGCTAGCACTGGAAGTAGCACTTCTTGCGCAGGGCAGAGCCTCTCACTCGGGCCTCGCCCACGGATATCCGGAGAAGAGACTAATCCCTTGGTTCTTCCAAAACCAAACCTGGAAAAACTTCCCTCACCTAGAAAGCACGGGCAATTCCTCCAGGATATTTTTATTCTAATGTAGTCAAGAGCCTTGACTAACCAAACTGATCCGACCGAACTCGTAAGTCACATGGTCAGATCAAGGAAGAGACTTGCACTTTTGGATCATAGAGACCAACGCTTTTTTCCTCGACATCAAGAGGCACAATCGTTGATTCTTTTCCATAGAGCAAGGACTATGAGGGATTTACTTCATCTATCGTAGCATAATAGAATTGAGTCTCATTTTAGGGATCCATCAGTCCAGCCTAACCCCATCCAGTCCCATTTGTTAGCCAACTGCCCAACCACTGTAGTGATAGGATCCATTTAGGAATTTGGTTATGTTTTATCCCGGGTACCAGGGAAAAGAGTTCCCAGGCTCCCTAGAGCCGGCGCTTCAAGCAAACTTCAAGATAGTCACACCACTTACACACCCAATATGAAATTGCCTGTTTCATAGATTCATTTGTCTTTAAAACAATCTTTTAATGAAACCATAGTATCACTGATCATAATCCTCTAAAATATCTGGTCTAATTCTAATTTCCAGTCATTCTTTCATCGGTGTACCTATGGCATCATTGGCAACTAGAACGCTCACCACCTGTTCACTCAAGGGTCTTTTCAATAGTTCCTAGCTCATAGTACTCGAAAATATATTCACTTATAAAAATCCAGATGGACTCTCCATTGAAGATCAGCAAGATCAACCAACAGATCCATATAAAAGAGCCATGGACTCATCCGTTTTGAGGACCAGCAAGGTCAATCAACCAGATCCATGCCCGAGTTCAGAAAACAACTCTAACACCTTGTTCCATTTTCTTCCTCGACGCACGCGTGGGTATCTTCGGCGACCTAGAGCCCGAGCACCGTATGGTCAGCACCCTCTAGGATCCTTTGCAGGTCACCTAGCGCTTCACTTATAGGCCGCTTCCTTGGTCCCTCATCCATCGTACTGGAAGCTCACCATTTAAATCAAACCGAGGCTGGTCAAGACCTCAGCCGACCTTGCTACGCGAGATGTCCTCCATTGAGTCTGCGTTAGCTGTTGCAACTTTATCACTTAGGTCTCCACGACCTCATTCAAAAGATGGTTGAAATGCTTTCCAAGCATTCTTGACATAAAACAGTTATTTAAAAACAGGTTTCATAAATACAGTTTCTAATGAACCCTCATCTTTCCACATCATTTCTCGTTACTCCACATTCTTCTAAATCAATTCACTTTGCTTAATCCACATCCGATCATATGTATTCTCATCGTCCTCCATCCATTCTCATCTAATCACATCATATTACATCTCATCACATCTATCCACATCTATCCACACATTCATTTGCATCACACCACATCTTATCACATCCATATCCACATCCATTTACATCACATCACATCCTATCACATCCACATCCACATCCATTTACATCACATCACATATCCTCACATCTCATTCTCATCTCTTCATTCACATCCACATCCACATCCACATCCACATCCATTTACATCACATCACATCTTATCACATCCACATCCACATTCATTTGCATCACATCACATCACATCACATCCACATTCATTTGCATCACATCCTTCCACATATCCTCACATCTCATTCTCATCTCTTCATTCACATCCATATCCATTTACATCACCTCACATCCACTCACATCCATTCACATCGCATTCACATCTATTCACATTTTGTAACATTTTCTATTTTTGATATCGATGCGACTTTTCTAAATTTTTGCCAATTGCTTGGCCTAGAGTTAAAGGTACTTTTTCTCAACGGATATTCTCATATTCTTTCTCAAATTTCTCAAGTGAAATATATTCAATATTCTTCTTTTGAGTAAAAGATTCATGGGATTTAAAAAAAATCCCCATATTTTTTAATAAAATTAATAATGCTCAAAATTCCACTTTTGATAAATACTCATAACTTAAATTATGCTAAAAATTCCTCTTTTACTATTTAATTTCTCGGATCTCAAATATCATGGGAATTCCTCTTTTTGCATTTAAATGATTGAATTCCAAATGTCATGGGAATTCCTCTTTTATCATAAAATAAATTTATCTAAAATTCTTGTTTTCTTTAATAAAAATATCCATTATTTCAAATATGCCAAGAATTCCACTTTTACCATTTGAATGATTGAATTCCAAATGTCATGGAAATTTCTCTTTTATCATTTAAAATTTCTCATGCATAAAATAAATTTATCTAAAATTTTTCTTAAATTAAATAAAATTATCCATTATTTTAATATACCAAAATTTCTCTTTTTTCATTTAATTACATGGATCTTCATTATCATGGGAGTTCCTCTTTTTGAATAATAAAAAATTTACCAAAATTTTCTCTTTTCTTAATTGCTTATTTATGCATAAATACTAAAAATTAGTTTTCCATGAATATGATGAAAATCATTCTTTTAGCATAGGATATTCAATCCTAGAATATGGTAGGAAGTCCTCTTTTCACACTATGCATAAAAATGAGTTATGTATTAATTTCTAAAAAATTTGCCATAGCTTCACTCTGCTATTACTGATAATTTTGAATATTTCTAGAAAGAATAAGACTTTGTAATACAATTATGATAGAATACTATCCTTAGACTTAAATCCAATTTATGGAATTAAATCATAAGTTTACCATAATTTTATTAGCATAAAAGTATAAAAAGCCATCTTCTTAACCTCTAGCTTAACAAGCTTAGAGATTGATTTTGAACTAAGAATTTATCAATGAGAAGCATTCATTTGCTAAAGAATTAGTCATAGGAATGACTATTCTTTTGGGAGAGAGAGATATACATAAAAAGCATTCTAATTAAGCATAAAGATTAATTTTTTTGGATTAATCATTAAAACTCTTAGAGAAAACTTGATTTGCATTAAAAACAACTAAATAGAAACTTCTCAAGCTTGAGAGGGGTTGAGAAGTGAAATCATTGAGAATATAATCAAAAACCATGAAATTACTTCTTACCTCTAGGTTTTTGGCTTACTTCTTTATCTTAGAAGGAAGCCCCCAACCAATCAATTGGTTTAGTATGTTGAGAAGAAAGCTCCAAGGATTGTTGAAGAGAGAGAGAAGCTCCAAGCTCTCCCAAAGTAGAGGATTTTTAAGGGATAATAGAAAATATCATTATTTTAATGTAATACTAGCATGGTATAGTTCACATATTTGTTTAAAAAAGACTACGGATCTATTTATGGGTGAGGGAGGCCATTAACCAAGTCCAACTAAGTTTTAAAATTTTCCAGGTTCAGTTTGACTCAATTTGGACAAGATTTGGATCAGTTTGGCTCCCTTTTTTATTTGGTTTGATCCAGGAGAGAGGAGAGATAAAAACATCACAATTTTTTTGAATTAAAAACTCATCAACATGTGTGAATTAGGTGCCTACCTCAAGAGTCCCCCTCTCCTTATCAAGGTGTCAAAAATGCATCATTATTGCAAAATATCTCAAATTTTTAGTAATATCTCATAGTTTTTAACTAATAAACCTTGTACTCAGTCAACTCTTCATCTTATGTGAGCATTTACTCATTTTTGGGTGTTTTTTTTATTCTTTGGATTTATCTCATCCCAACACTTGGATTAATCCAATTGGCCCATTGGAACCTTAATTGGACCATAATCTATTTTTTAAAAAAATGTAGACCCTTAGGCTAAGGTCCTTTATACACATTTTCAATTAATTCCAAATGCACATTGGAAAGTTCTTTTTGAATTTCTGTTTCAGGGGAATCCATTTTAGACACTAGGCGGATTTTTATATCCAAAGATATCTTGATTTAGGATTATCTCTCTAGACTTTTTCTCTCTCTAGGCCAAAACAGGGTAAAACAAGATCTTTCTTATGTTTCAGAGAGGGGAATAATTTCAAGAACAGAAGGTGAGGTTCTCACACCTTTACACCTCAAAAGTCGAAAAAAAGTTGGAGGGAGGAATCTTACATGATGATAGGCTACCCAATAGCCAGTCGACTAGGGCTCAGCCCATCGACCAGGGGCCCCATGTGGTGCCTAGCAACTAGGCATAGCCTAGATAGATAGAGCACCACAGCTAGATCATACACAGAAGGGCTAGCCATACCAATGTGTGAAAACGATGATAAAAAACTATTAAAAGCCTCAAAACGGGTTGTGGGGGGAAAAAGCAATTGGATGACCCCTGTAAGAGCCAGTCGACCAGCATCTATTATGGGTATAAATAGCCCATTCAGAAATCTAGTCATTCAACTCGAAGTTCACAAAGGGTTTTTACAGTCGAAGGGCCAGGATAGCCAAGGGAAGTGCTAAAGCCAAGGTGAAGAGTGCAGGTCAAGAATCAGATTTTATTTACAAAATTTATATCATTCCGATGAAGCAAATACACCATTGGTGGTGGGGGCCCTACAGAGGGTATCCGAGACCCAATACCATGTCCATTTCTCCTCTCTCTCTCTCTCTCTATATATATATATATATATACACACACACACACACACACACACACACACACACACACACACACACACATCTGTCTTTATGTTGTACGTTATCTTTGTTGTGAACGATATTGCTAAATTTTGAACATTTTTCGCATATTACATTGGTATGAGAGCCTTCTTCAAGTGTGACGATTAAGCCAAAAGACTAGAAAAAAAGAAATATTTTTTTCCTCGCTTGTGTGGTTGGTTTCTAGACTTTGGAGGACCACCCCTTTTAGTGTGACTCATGTCCCTAGAAGGACAGTCTGGAAAGTCTCCTACGCACATAGTGGATGGCCAGATTGCATTCCAAAAAGGAAGTGCATTTTCCTGCTATGCCAAGCTTTGACAAAGAACTTCGGAACAAAGTGCACCACGCAGTCCTTCAAGGGCGGTAGACATGACTATGCACGACATGTTCTAGATGATGATGTGAGCATGTTAATGGTTTAACATGCTACCTCACAAAACACAAGAGAGACAAAGAAGAGAGTGCTTGCAAGGTTCAAATCCGGTGACTTGCACTTGGCCAACCCTATTAGGGTTGACTCCCTGATGTGAGGCCGCTAGGGGCTCACTCTATACTCTCTTTGTGTCACGCAAAGAGAGATCCAAGTAAGCTAGGTAGGAGCAAGAGGGAAGGAGCTATGGAGAGCTCAACCTCTACTTAATGCCAATCGTATGCAAACAAGACAAGGTGGAGAGTAATGAAAAGGAAGAGAAGGAGAGAAGGGAGAGAAACACCATTCCTATTATTCGCATACACCAACAATTACAAGCATGCAAGCATCATAAGCAAGCAAACTACCTGAAGCTCAAGAGAGAGTGAGAGGGAGAGAAGGCAAGACTCAATTCAGACAAATGGGATTGTCCCTTTTCATATTCCATAAAATGTCTTATATACATGAGTTTACTTTTTACAATGGCCGGCCACCCAATCACAAATGGGGGCCCAAAACTAGTCTTCCTAGTTTAACTAGCTCTATGTACATCAATTCCTTATGACCAACATTACACAAGCCGTAAGCTTGGTCATGCCTTGTCTCATTTACAATTGGCGCTTATCATGGTTACAAAAAAGATGGATTCAAAAAGCCGCGCAAAAGGTCATGTTAACCAGAGTGGTTAACATACCCCTCTTTCGATTGTAGGTCCGTCCTCGAAATTGGTCGAAAAAGCTATCTGTAGGAGATAGAGTATCTGCAGATGAAATCCCATTGAGCGAGGTAGGAGCCGGAGGGGCATGATGGAAGCATGGTAGCTCGTCCCCAGAATGTTGTCTCCATCATGTCTATGAAAGTCTGAGCCACCAAGCAGGCATCCGCATGGTGCGTTCGTAGTAGCCGAACAATTGCTTGAGTGTGGGCCCTTTGTTGATGTCAAAGGTGAGGCCTTGGGCTCCCTCGAAGTAGTGGTCCCATGTCTGGAAGGACTCCAACAAAGTGATGATAAGGTGGAAGAAGAAGATGGTGGCAATCACTGCTGGGTCCAGGACCTGGTTGTAAACGGCAGATGAAGTCGTTGAAGTGCCTGACCATGGTTTCTTCTATACAGGGGTTCTGCCGGTGAGGACAAGGGCGTGAACCAAGGGAAGATTGCAACTTCGGGTTCTTTTGCTGTTCATCATGGAAGTTTTCGAGGCCCACCATCTGTGAATGGGGAGGTAATCCGAGCTGATCCTCAATGTGTGGGGCGCATTGCTAGACTTCCCAAATAAATTGTCTGCTGAGGAAGGGCCATCACTAGGCCGGTTGCTTGCCCATGAAATCGAAGGTGATGGGATGAGCAACAACGGGTGGTTGGTGGTAGCCGCTCGGGTTTGGGGTGGGTGATCACGCCTCCATGTTGTGTGCTTGGCATCAAGGTACGGGCATAGGACATGGAGATCGAGGCGGTCAGTGATACGGGTTATGGGGTGATGTTGGAGCTGTGAACCGAGCAGGATGGTGATGGCCTGCTCGAACTCCGTAGTACGGTCTAGGGGAGGATAAGGATAATTCAAGGGGTTTAGTAGAGGACATGGAGATCGAGGCGGTCAGTGATACGGTGTCGTGCCATGGCACGCCTATGGTGTGAAACCATGCATATGAAACCATTAAATGTAAATCCAGATGCATGGGGTTAAGTGCCATGATGAGTCATTATATGATGCCTGAGTACATATGTTCATATTGTAAATGAGGTTCAATAAGATGGGCTGAGGCTGAGCCAGGTCTCGAAGCCTCTGTACATGAGTGTGGTGTGAATTATGGAGTTTTATGCATATGGTGGACCTTGTAGTAGGGAACACCCTTCTTAACATGTATGGAAATGCAAAGGTTTGATGCCAGAAGACTTAAAGCTTGGAGAAAGTGAAAATGTTTTCCATCTCTTTGACAAAATGATAGGAGAAGGTATAAAGCCAAATTTGGTCATCTTCATTAGTGTGCTTAATGCATGTAATCACACAGGTTTAGTGGATAAGGGCCAGGCATACTTTGAGTTCATGAGCGAAGATTATGACATTACCCCAACTCTTGAGCACCACGCTTGCATTATTGATCTCCTTGGCCGTGCTGGCCAACTAGAGAAAGCGGTATTAATGATGAAGAAGATGTAGGTCCATCCTGATATTGTGGTGTGGCATACCATGTTGGGGGTTTATCAGAAATGGGGCAATGTGGAGCTTGGAAGGCATGCTTTTGAGCATGCAATGCAATTGGATAGAAAGGACAAGGCAGCGTATTTATTTATGTATAACATCTATGTAGATGCTACTATGCAAGAGGATGCGAAAAAGGTTGAGGTAATGAAAATGGAAGATAAGCAAGCGCCAGCTAGAATTGTTTATGCAAGGTGGCGGGTGGCAGCATACGTGGTATAAAAAGGAATACTTTTTTTTAATTGGAAATTTCTGGATATTGTGCAAAATAGAAGCAAGCGCAGCCTTTTGAAATGGGAATCCCGAATCTTGGGCTGCAAAAGGTGGTGAGGCGCCGCATTCCTTGCGGGAAAAAGAGAAAAAAACCAGAAGTGAAGGGGGCGGCGCATATCAGAGTTCGAAGGTCTGCAGAAAACGGGTGAACCAGTGTGCTAACGACCAGAGAATTTCATATCAAGGCTATATCTACTGTTCATAGCTTGTAGGTGCTAGAATTGAAGAGGGTTTTGCGCACAGAGGATCAAGTAGCTGACATCTTCACCAAAGCATTGGGTACAGAGAAGCTCCGCAGATTCAGGGCTTCGCTTGGTGTACATGAGATGGAGTTGAGCTCGAGGGGGAGTGTTGAGATATCGAGCTCGTCTAGTGAGGCGGTGGCCACTGATGACCCGCCTGGGGGATAGGCCCCACACTTACACCACTGGCATGGTTGGTGAGATCTTGGGTGATATGCGGCCAGTGGGATGACAGGCTGTGTGACAGCCATTCTAGAGACTGGCATAGTTATAGCGCCAGCTCATTTAGTCGGGTTCACACTATTGAGAACCCATGTATGTATTTGGTTGAGTACCTTTCATATTGTGTGTGCTCTTGTTCTTGTATATGGTGTGTTGAGTGTTGAGTAGAGAAGAAGAAGATTTTCAGCCTCTCAGCTTGTGTGTTCTCTATTAGGGTTTTGTGAGTGTGTGTGTGCTTGCAAGAGCTCAAGCTCTCTTCCCCCCTGCATCTTTTCAGGAAGCATTGATCAAGTCATCAGAAGGTGTGTTCCAAATTTTGAACAGAATGTTGTTATTCAAGAAGCCCATTCTGGTGCAACAGGTGGACATTTCTCAAGAGATATAACAAGAAAGAAAATTCTCCAGGCTAGATTGTGGTGGCCCACAGTTTTGAAGGATGCACATGAGCATGCTAAGAGGTGTGTCATATGTCAAAAGACTGGTCAGCCAGATAATAAGGATAGAATGTCAGATCATCCTATTCTGCCACTAAAGCCTTTCCAGAAGTGGGGGATGGATTTTGTGGGACCTGTTAAGCCTATAACAAGGAAAGGATGCAACTATATTTTGGTTGCAACAACAGACTATTGTACTAAATGGGTAGAAGTTGTAGCTTTGAAGGATAATAAAGCTTCAAGTGTTGCAAGGTTCTTGTATCACAACATAATGACCAGGTTTGGGTGTCCTGTGGAGCTTGTGAGTGATAGGGGATCTCATTTCTTAAATGAGGTGATAGATGAATTAACTAAAACCCATATGATTATGCACAAAAAGTCTACAGCTTACCATCCTCAGGCTAATGGGTAGGTTGAAAGTACTAACAAAACATTGGTTAGATTTTGAAGAAGATAGTGGCAGACAATCATAAGGATTGGGATGACAAATTGGACTCAGCATTATGGCCTTTTAGAACAGCCTTTAAGGTAACAACAGGGAAGACACCAACATTTAGATTGGTGTATGGATTAGAAGCTATGGTGCCTATGGAGTTTGTGGTGCCAAGTCTTAGAATCACAGCTAAGAAGATGTCTTCTAAATTGTCAGTTCAGCACAGGAGTAGATATCTGATGCAATTAGAAGAAGACAGGTTGGTCAGTTCATATATTACTGAGGTGATCCAGAAGAGACGACATGCATGGGTAAGTATGAATGTCAAATTTAAAGTGTTTCAGGTTGGTGACTGGGTTATGGTATACAACTCTAGATTGGGACCTCATCCAGGGAAGTTGACACTTAGATATAAAGGACCTTATCAAATTGTGGAGGATTTGCATCAAGGAACCTTTATTGTTGGCAGATGTCTTTGGAACAAGGGTAGAGAAGCCAATCAATGGTTTTAGGCTGAAAAAGTTTCCAGGGAAACCACCACATCTTGATTGGCCAGTTTCAGCTTTGGTGCATGTTGAGGAAGTCCGATCCGACTCACCAGAAGTTAACACAGCATAGAGAGATGGATGTTCTTCAGGCAGAACATAGGTGTTGAGATGATGGCAAGAAGCTTAATTGTTGGCACAGGGTGTTTTAATTAGTTGTTACAAAGAAGGAAATTTGCTGAAGCTTTTGTCAGTGTTGGTTGACTAAATTGTGCTGTGTTGGAAGTCACTTAGTCAGACTTTACTGGCTCGGAGTTTTTAAAATTAATATTTTTTCCACAAGACTCCAATTGGGGATTGCATGCCCAATAAGAGTGATGATTATTTTATGGAGGTGTGTGTGGAGATCTTACGTTAGGAGATTTGGCACAAGTGTGAGCCATCACGTCTTCTTTTCCCTCATGCATCGCCCTTTACGGTTTTCGTCTGTGTTTTCAGAGCCCCTTTCAGTCTCCCATGCCTAAGGCGAAACCCCTTGTGACCATGCGACCCCTTCAAGATGATGAATCGCCAGAAAAGCTGAAAACAAGGCTGCGCCGCAAGGGAGCTAGCATGCCGGTGGATGTGACTAGCTTTGAGGAAGATGTGGAGGGTTCGGCGGATGAAGAAGCTAGCATGCCTACAGCTATGTCAGCTAGCAAGATGATGCAGTCCTTAATGTACCCATTCATGGACTTCAAGGTGGAGATTGATATTCAGGCAGATAGGAACGCCAACTGGTTTTGCAAAAAATTGGATTGCATGACTTTGCTACTTTGCCATGGGATGAATGGGGGAATAATCTCTATGCAAAGTCACAGGTGGAGATTTTGAGGAAAACAAAAGGACGGATTTCTTCAAAGGTAGTATTAACTCCTGAAATTGTTGCTGAAGTGTTTAAGTTGCCCTGTTTTTCATAAGGTCCTATACCTAAGTGCAGTGAGGACTCTTTGAAAAAGGAGTTTGGTCCTCGCGAGGGTGGAAGACAATATTATTTGCTGAAGAATGTCAGTTATGCAAGAAGGGAGCAACTTAAGTGGTATTTAGAAAGGCTGTGTTTTCTTCTTAAATTTGATTATATGTCAAAAGAAAACTATGTTGCTCTATGTTGGGCTGAGAAGGGTGAACATGTCAGTTGGGCACATTGGTTGTATGAGAGGATGTACAGTGAAGTGTTTGTGTCTGACAAAAGGAAGACTCAGACTAATAGTAGGCTTTGTGCTTACTTGGCAGCTTTGTTTTACTATGCTCAGAAAGTTGATGCAGGGGATGTGATGTTTCCAGACAAGGACAAATATTTGGGGGGTGAGCAATCTCAGCATGCAGAGCCGCAGGTTTTGCAAAAATCAGAGATGTTTGATTTGTCTAAGCTGGATAAGGACAAAATGGAGGTTTTTCAGAACTTGAGGAAAGTTGGATACACTGTAAAAGAAGCTTTACCACCATTAGTTGACTCACCACAGTGTTCGCAGTATTTTGGGGAGTTGGAGGTACATTCTCCAATGGAGGTGATGAAAGCACAAACACCAACTAAGTTGGGTAAGACTTTCACTTTGTCCAAGAGAAGAAAAGCTGATAGATAGCAGCATCAAGAAATTGGTGACCTAAGATTGATTTTGGTGGTGATGAAACTGTTTTTACTCAGTCTGAGTTTCACGTAAAAGATGGAGTCATGGCTAATAAGATGTTGACAATTGTACAAGCTTTTATTGGTAAGAAACAGGTTCAGTTTGAACAACACAGGCAGCAGATGGTAGAGTATGGTGTGTCATCGTGTTGCAAACAAAACTGCAACAACAGGTGAAGGAGAAGCATAGTAAGGAAATGAAGGACATGTTGGAGCATCATTCACTTGAAATAGTACAGGTGAAGAGGTCTTTGGGAATGTTCAAGGAATGGACCCAGAACCTGGAAGAGAAGGTTGGTTTGGAACTGTAACAACAGTTGGCCCAAAGGAATATAGAGTTACAAGTTCATAATGATGTGCTGAATTTGAGGTTGCAACCATTGCAGATTATGGAGAGGCAGGTACTAGCTCAAGAGGAGTTGGACATTAATGGAGTTCTGATGTGGCAGAAGGTGATGTGACAATGCTAAACAGCAATTGACTTCCAATATGCAAAATATGTGGAGGACAATTCAAGAAAAATTGTCTTTTATGTTAAAGTATCCTTATGATGTGTTGAAGATAGGTTTTATTACCAAACATGAAGCAATATTAGTAGAAGAGATTGCTCAATTGAAGAAGGAAAAGGAATTGTGGATGCAAAAAGTGCAGGACCTGGAGAAAAACTAGAGTTACAAGGCACAAGTTGCAGATTTGCTGGCAGAAACAGTTGAGATAGTTGCAGACCAAGTGCCTGAGGTAGAGATGTATGGTGCAGAGCAGATAAAGGTTGCTGAGCTGTTCAAGGAACCAGTTTCATTACAAAGTGTGGATGTTGTTGAAATATACAAGTGAATAGGGTGTGTGTGGTAACAAGCTCTTGGATAGAGGCTGTAAAAGAGGAGATGTAATTGTGAAAGAACCTGTGAAAAGGTGAGAAGAATCTACTGGGAGAGAATAATGGGTAGCATGAGGGAATTTAGGAGTGTGGAGTTATTCTGGGAGATAATCATTGAAGAAGAGGTGGAGAGAATCAGGCAAAAGGTGGAGATATTCAGGGAGTGAATCATGGAGAAATCAATGGGATTTGATGCTTGATGTAAACTCTATAAATTGAGGCATATCCCTAATGAGAATTTGCTGGTTTTTGAGTATCCATGCCTACATTAATCTATCTGCTAATTATTCACTAATTACGTCTTAATCATTTCTTAATCACTTTATTAATCATGTTGATTCTAGTGTATGATCCACCTTAGCTCATCATTATGCTCAAATTTCAACATGGTATCATAACCATGCCTAGAATCAGTCATATTTATGAGCCCATTAGTGAATTAATCAGGATTAGTAAGTAATTAGCAAAAAAAATCAGTTTTTAGTTAGTTTTCACTCTTCCCCTTCACCCCCAACCAGTGGAGGACTCTATTCTCCATGCACAGTCAATATTAGGCTATGCCCTCTTAACACAAGCTAGCTAACACATCTAGCTACAAGCACATCAAACGGCGCAGCAAAACGCGAAAGCGTTTAGGAGAAATCGGCGTTTTTTCCAGCACTGAATTTTCTGAGTAATTTGCAAATCTTGAGCTCATCAAATCAAATTGAGCTAATTCCTCTTAGCACAAAGGGTAATCAAGAATGCTCTACAAGCTGGTGAAGACAAAAATCAATTTCATCAAGTCTACAGAGAGATCCAAGCTCTTCATCAAATCTGCAAGTGACTTTGGTAAAACAGAGATTAAGCTTTCATTATTTGGTCAAATCTTGTGTTTCTTGGCTTAATCCTCTACTAGACTCATTGCTATTGATGCCTTTGAAAGCATTTGAGCTCATTTGAAGTGGAAGGCACCAGATCTGAGCTCCCCGCATACTCTGTTTTTTGCACACAAACCAGAGCATTAATTTGCTAATCAGTGATTAATCAGTGCTAATCACTGTACTTTGGTGCAATTGAGGGTTCAAATTAACCATTAGGTATCTGATACAGATCCCTATAACTTCAGATTTCAAATCGGAGTTGGTTTGATACTCCAACCATCCCGTACAAATTGGTTACTCTCAATTTAATGTAATTTCTGGTAAAATTGTGCTGATAAATTTGTGAAAATCATCATTTGGCATTCAAACCTTGGTTAATGCCTGTAAATCTCACTCAAATTCAAGATTATTCACAGCCAGAATTGCATTTGGAATGTGCATGAGAATGAATGCTATACGCATTATGTATTGGGCACATTTTATCAGTGTAAAAATGGGAACAGACACTGCCCTTGTCCAGATTAAGGCAAGAGGTAAGACTTCCCGCATAGATTTGGGTTTGCATTGCATAATGACAAAAGATAAACATAAAAAGCCCAAAGGAACTGTCAGCAAAACATTGAAACATGTTGCTCATATGGAGCAAAATGACCTGACGGACAAGCTCATGGCCCCAGCCATGAAAGAAGAAGAATATCTCTTCCCAAGAAGAGGATCCACACCGAGAAGAAGATCTGAAGGAAGACATGGACACGAGAAGAGAAGCTGCCACGAGAAGAGAAGCTGCCCCAAGAAGACTGAAAGAAGAGACGGACGCGTGGAGAGATGCTGCCACGAGAAGAAGACTGAAGAAAAGAGAAGATGTGAGGCTCCAAAGAGTGAGGAGCCATGTGAAAATCTCTGAGAGAGAGAGAGAGAGAGAGAGCCCACAACCCAATGTAACCTGCCCCAATAAAGTAAAACCACCTCTGAGCCACCGATGATGTAGGCCACGTGGTAGATGTATGAGTGAGCACTTTAGTCAAGGTCGCGGGCACTTATAGTAGCCTTGGACACATAGAGAGAGAGAGTGTCAAGGACTATGGAGTTTAGGGACTTGAGGCACTGGTCGTGGACTGTCAAGTAAGAGAGAAACTTGATACAGGGTCCAGGTGTGCTGAGATAACTTGAGGGGAGGAGTAGACACTGGTCGAGCGGACTGCCAAGTAAGGGGAGGCAAAATTGGTATAGGGTCTAGGTGTTCTAGGAGTATTCACTTGAGGGGAGGTGTTGAAATATACAAGTGAATAGGGTGTGTGTGGGAACAAGCTCTTGGATAGAGGCTGTAAAAGAGGAGATGTAATTGTGAAAGAACCTGTGAAAAGGTGAGAAGAATCTACTGGGAGAGAATAATGGGTAGCATGAGGGAATTTAGGAGTGTGGAGTTATTCTGGGAGATAATCAGGGAAAAGAGAAGAGGTGGAGAGAATCAGGCAAAAGGTGGAGATATTCAGGGAGTGAATCATGGAGAAATCAATGGGATTTGATGCTTGATGTAAACTCTATAAATTGAGGCATAGCCCTAATGAGAATTTGCTGGTTTTTGAGTATCCATGCCTACATTAATCTATCTGCTAATTATTCACTAATTACGTCTTAATCATTTCTTAATCACTTTGTTAATCATGTTGATTCTAGTGTATGATCCACCTTAGCTCATCATTATGCTCAAATTTCAACAGATGTAGCAGCACCAGACAAGGATGTTCAAGTTGCTGAACCTGATGTTATGAAGGAGGTGGACTAGCCTTTTGATGTTGCTACAACTGTTTGATGTAGCAGCATGATTTTACTTTTGTCTGCCATTTTGAGTTGATCAAGGGATATGTGGATCCGAGTCAGATTTCTTTGAAATCTACCACCAGGATGTGCCATGTGTTGAAGGCATAGTTCTCTTAAGTTGAATTTTGCTAAGTCGGATATGTAAGAAGTCAGATATGTAGTAAGTCGAATATGTAAGAAGTCAGATATGTAGTAAGTCGGATATGTAAGAAGTCGAATATTTAGTCAGTCAGATATATGCTAAGTTGTAATTATAAGGTGGTAGGAATGTATGATGACTTTCTTGGGATCTTGGAAGTTAAGATAGGTAACAGTTATTCAAGAATAACGTTTTGGAGAACGAGTAACATTTTTGAGTAAGGTAGAAAAGAAGGGGAAGTAATGTAATGAAGAGAGAGAATTAAGCAAAATTTTGAGTTTTTTATCTCTTGTGTGACCTTACTCTATCGAACCTCTGTCTGAGCATTGCGTTTCTGTTGTGTCTGAATGTCTGATTTCGCCTAATCAACATGTTTCTTATTGAGCAATTGTGTCTGTTTGTGATATTTCTATTTATGAACCTCAACATAGATCATCAAAGTTTGAAGTGGGTCTTCACCCAAAGGGATCTCAACATGCGTCAAAGGAGATGGATGTAGACCCTGCAGAAATTTGATTTTGAAATTAAGTATCAATCGAGGAAAGAAAATGTGGTGGCAGATGTGCTCAGCAGAAAAGCCTCCTTGCTTGCAATTACAATGGTGTCAAATCCATTGATCAGTGAAGCAAAGGAGAAAATCATGCAGTACAAATTCTTTGCCCCTATTGCTACCCTTATGATGTAGGAAAGCAAAACTCCTCAGGAAATAAGTCGAGTTCTTGAGTACAAATTGGATGAAGGATGCATGTATTATAATAATCGGCTATGTATTCCCAATGATGAGGGAATAAAGGGAAGAATTCTGAGTGAAGCCCATGATAGCCTGATAACTGGACATCCAAGGTTTATAAAAGCCTATATGTCTGTGAAGAAAAGCTTCTTCTGGCCAAGACTCAAAAAGGATATACTTGATCATGTGTGGAAATGCTTAATGTGTCAAAGAGTCAAGGCAGAGAGAGTCAAGATGCTAGGGAAACTACAGCCTCTAGACATTCCTCAGATGAAGTGGGAATGTATCAGTATGGACTTTGTCACTGGATTACCTTCAGTGCAATCAGGTTACAACTCCATTTTTGTGGTAGTTGACAGGCTAACCAAAGCTACCCATCTGATTCCAGTGAAAGAAACATACACTGCAGTGGATGTTGCCAGAGTTTTCCTTAAAGAGATCTTTAGATTGCATGGCATACCTAGGAAGATAGTAAGTGACAGAGATCCCAAATTCACATCAAAATTTTGGACTGCATTCTTTGAAGCAGTAGGAACTTTCTTGGATCTCAGCATAGCCTATCACCCTGAAACAGATGGCCAGACTGAAAGAGTGAACCAGGTAATAGAAGATATCCTTCGGTCATGCTGTGGTGGCAGGGAACCCAAGAAGTGGTTAAGCCATTTGCATCTGGTTGAATTTGCTTATAACCCTTCTTATCATCGAAGCATTGGGATGAGTCCTTTCAAAGCTTTGTATGGACAAGATTGCCTTACACCATTGACTTGGTCCGACCTACTAATCAGAGTCGAGATGTCCATACAAATGCTTGATGATATGGACCAGCAGATGCAATCAATCCGTAAAGATATAAAGGCAGCCCAAGATAGGCAAAAGCAGTACACAGATAAAAAGAGATCAGAGAGAGAGTTTGAAGAATCAGATATGGTCTTCATTCGAGAGAGTTTGAAGAATCAGATATGGTCTTCATTCGAGTACGACCAAAAAGAAGTTCCTTATCCTTAGAGAAGTACAAGAAGCTCTCTCCCAGATACTGTGGATCGTATGCTGTTATAAAGAAAGTGGGCGATCTAGCCTATAAACTTCTTCTACCTCCCCATCTCAAGGTACATAATGAATTCCATGTCAGTTTGCTTAAGAAATATGTACCCAGCCCGAGTCACGTGCTTGATGAACAATTGATCTCTCCGACTCAAGGCCAGATGGTACTCTAACCTGAGGAAATCCTTGACATTCGGGAGAAGATTCTCAAGAGCAGAGTCCTCAGAGAATTTTTAGTCAAGTGGAAGTTCTTCCCTCTAGAAGACGCCACCTGGGAGAAAGAAGAAGAGTTAGTGAAAGATTACCCCCACTTTGTGAGATGAGGACATCTCACTCGCGTTTTTCAAGTGGGAGAGGATATAAGATTCCTCCTCCGCTTGAATAATGAATAAGCTTTACTTCAATCCCCTGTAATCATTCCCTATTTCTGAATACAAGAAAATATTATTTTTTCTTGTTTTTATCTAGAGAGAAGAAAATTTCTAGAGAGAGATAATTCGATATTGAGATATTTTTAGATAAACAAATTCTCGTAATATCAAAAATATATTTTCTTGAAACAAAATCTCAAAATAAATTCTCCAAGGTGAATTAGGAATCAATTAAAAATGATATAAGTAACCTTAGCGTACGGGTCAAGATTTTTTGAAATTTTTGGATTATGGTCTAACTAAGGTTCCTATGGGCCAATAAGATTAATCCAAGTGTTGGGATGAGATAAATCCAATGAATAAAAGAAAATACCCAAACCAAAAATGAGTAAATACTCACATAAGATGAAGAGTTAACTGAGTACAGGAGTACAAGGTATATTAGTTAAAAATTATGAGATATTACTAAAAAAATGAGATATTTTGAAGGAATGATGAATTTTTGACACCTTGGTAAGGAGGGGGAGACCTTTGAGGTAGGCGCCCCCTTCACATGTGTGGGAGGGTTTTTAATTCAAAAATATTAAGATATTTTTATCTCTCCACTCTCATGGATTAAACTGGATCAAAATGGGAGCTAAACTGGTCCAAATCTTGTCCAAATTCAACCAAACTGAAGCTCAAAAATTCTAGAACTTAGTTGGACTCAATTAGTGTCCTCCCTCACCTATAAATGTACCCTCATTCTTTTGTATTCTCATCTGTGAGCTAGACCATGCCAGTATTACATTAAAATAAGCATATTTTCTATTATCCCTTAAAAATGCTCTACTTTTGGAGAGATTAAAGCTTCTCTCTCTCTTGAATGTTCAATCCTTGGAGCTTTCCTCTCAACACACTAAACCAATTGATTGGTTGGGGGCTTCCTCCTAAGAGAAAGACGCAAGCAAAATCAAGAGGTAAGATGTAATTTCATGGTTTTCTTTAATATTCTCAATGATTTCACTTCTCAACCCCTCTCAAGCTTGAGAAGTTTCAAATGAATTATTTTTCAATGCAAATTAAGCTTTCTATAAGAATTCTAATGATTAAATCACAAAAAGTTTATATTTATGCTTTTTATGTATATCTCTCTCTCCCCAAAAGAATGGTCATTCCTATGACTAATTCTTATTCAAATGGATGCTTCTCATTGATAAATTCTCAATTCAAAAATCAAACTCTATGCTAGTTAAGCTAGAGGTTAGAAAATGGTTTTTTAATGCTTTTATGCTAATAAAATTATAGTAAACTTATGATTTGATTCCATAAATTGGATTTAGGTCCAATGATAGTTAATCTATCATAATTGTATTATAAAGTCTTATTCTTTCTAAAAATATTAAAAATTATCACAGTAATAGTAGCGGAGCTATGGTAAAATTTTTAAAAATTAATACATAACTCATTTTTATGCATAATGTGAAAAGAGGACTTCCCACCATATTCTAGGATTAGTCATCCTATACTAAAAGAATATTTTTCATTACATTCATGGAAAACTACTTTTTAGTATTTATGCGTAAATAATTAATTAGAGAAATGAGAAATTTTTGGTATTCCTATTTTTATGCAAAAAGAGGAATCCCCATGATAATGGAGATCCATGTAATTAAATTGAAAAAGAGAAAATTTGATATATTAAAATAATGAATATTTTTAGAAGAATTTTAGATAAATTTATTTTTATGCATGAGAAAATTTAAATGATAAAAGATGAATTCCCATGACATTTAAAATTCAATCATTTAAATGGTAAAAGTGGAATTCTTGGCGTAATTGAATTAATGGATATTTTTATTTAAATTTTAAAGAAGAATTTTAGATAAATTTATGCATGAGAAAATTTATTTTATGATAAAAGAGGAATTCCTATGACATTTGGAATTCAATCATTTAAATGGTAAAAGTGGAATTCTTGGTTTATTTGAATTAATGGATATTTTTATTAATTTAAAAAGAAATTTTAGATAAATTTATTTTATGATAAAGAGGAATTCCCATGACAATTGGAATCCAATCATTAAATGACAAAAAGAGAATTTTAAGCTTATTCAAAAAAATGGATATTGGTATTTAGTTAAAAGAAGAATTTTTATGGTATTTAAGTAGAGAAAGAATTGAATTAATTTTTAGTGACAAAAGAGGAATTTTCATCGAAATTCCACCTAGAGAATTAGGGTTGATAAATTAAGAGGTAGAAAGAATATCTTTAGATATTTTATGTGGTTAAATCACTAAATTGGTATTTATCCAAAATTAGCTTAAATGGAAGAAGAGTATTTTCATTAAAATCCGATATTCTCATATAAAACCAATTCTTAATCTATTATGGTTAAGAAGAAAGAAATTCACAAAGGTTGAATTTCCTTACGGTTAGAAGTTTAGTAGATGTTTATCTGAAGAAAATCCTTGGAATCAAAGCTAGAACTAAACCGAATGATTTTGGTTAGACCACATCATGAACCACCTGTAGCTTCAACAGGATCATGGTCAAAGAGATATTCTCCCTCAGCATCATCAGGCATTGGCTACAAGAGGCATGGACATACTGCCCTGCATACCACTTATACTGACGTCTCTGCGTTGGGTCAGGAAAATATAATTTCTCAAAATGATTTGCGAGCCTTGCTCTGCTCCTTCGAGACGTAGAGCGGAAGAGATGATATGCTCAAAGGCGAAAGCAGTCATATCTTGAGATGGAGTAAGATCGGGGACACCAGATAAACATGGAACTTCCATCTATAAAATCCGATCATTGATTAAAAGTCTTCATTAATGAAGCTTAAGGAATGAAAAAACAATATGTAAATGCTCTTTCTGAGTTTTTTTATTATAAATCTATGATAAAATTCATTTTTCCTTCTTAAACCTTCAACAACGCTCTGATACCAGCTGTGAGACCCCGCCCCCTCCGCACGGCATCCTCGGGGGGACGGGATTCCCACTCGGGGCCTCGCTCCCACGAATATCTGGACAAGAGACTAGCCCGGCGGTTCCTCCAAAACTGAACCCAAAAAAACTTCCCTCGCTCAGAAGGCACGGGCAATTCCACCAAGAAAATCATCTAATGGGAGATTTATATAACAGGTCAAGGCCTTAACTATCCAATCTGATCCGACCGAACCCATAGGTCACATGGCCAGATCAAGGAAGAGACTTGCACATAGAATCACCACTTTTTCCTCCCTTAGGCGAGGCACAGCCCGCTGATTCTTTCCCACAGAACAAGAATCTTCTAGGGACTTATTCTAACTAGCGTAACTTGACGTATCTGAATGTATCGTATGAATCCACCGATCCAGCCTAACCCCAATCGGCCGATGAGTTAGCCAACTGCCAACCACTGTATTAATGATATCCCTTTATATAAAAATTTGGTTTTTTTTTTCCGAGTACCAAGGAAAATTTGGTTATGTTTTGTCCTGGGTACCAAGGAAAAGAGTTCCCAGGCCCCCTAGCCAACGCGTCAAGCAAAATTCAAGGTAGTCACACCACTTACACACCTAATATAAAATTGCCTTTTTCACAAATTCGACTGTCTTTAAAGCAATATTTTAATGAAACCATAGTATTACTGATTATAATCCTCCAAAATATCCAATCCGTTGTTTTATAAAAATATCATCCAGACTCTCCGTTGAAGACCAACTAGTCAACCAACGAGATCCAATCTTGAATTCCAGTTCACATAGATAATTCCTTTCCAGTCCATCCATATCTTCCTCGACATATGCATGGGTGTCCTAGCAACCGTCCGTGAGCCCTTGCATCACCTGGTTAGAACCCTCTAGGATCCTACTTAGGTATCCTAGCACTTCACTCAGGGAGGTTAATAGTTAAAAAAGAGAGATATTTAGAAGTAATGATGTATTTTTGACACCTCAATATGGGGGAATTTCCCTCATGAAGGAGGCGCCTATTTCACATGCTTGAATGAGTTTTAAACTCCCAAATAATGAGATATTTTTATCTCTCCTCTCTCTTGTTTCAACTAGATCCAAAAAGTGAGCAAAACTGACCTAAAAATGGTCAAAAATTGACCAAACTGATCTAGAAAATTCTAGAATCAGTTGGCTTGGTTAGAAGCTCACTTTTTCCTATAAATAGAAGCCTTCTCCTTTGTTGAAACTCAATAGCGTTTTGCACTGTTACCCTGCCTCTCCCAAGTGCCAAAAACAGTGAATTTTACTCATAATTCACTAGTTTTTTACCTTCCCTCTTCCAAAAAGATTGGTGGCCACTCTTGTTTCAAACAAGAGTAGAACCCTCAAACCATCAAGCCAAAGGAAAACTCTCAAAGTATCTATGTAAGTTGGAGATTCTTCTCTTTTTAAATTCTTTTATGGTTTTCTTATGATTTTTGTCTTCTCTAAAATCAAATAATGTTATGCCTCATTGCAAAAAGGCATTCCCCTCTCTTCTCTAGTAAATCCAACCATTCTTTATCCTAGATGAATGATTAATGAAAAAAATCAAGTTTTTCATAATGTTTCTCTTAAATAAGTAGAAAAATGTTTACTTTAGAATGATTTAAATACTCTTGGTGCACTTTTAATGAATTTTAGAGACTTAAAAATTGAAAAATGGTCAGCTATACAAAGAAGGTTATGGCAAAACTTACTGAAAAATTATGAAATAAATTTCATCTTTTATTAATCAAAAAGAGTAATCCCCATCGTTAGAGTATTCTAAAAGTGTCATTTTCATTCATGCATAGAAAGATGCATATTGGTTAATTTTTATAAAAGAATGATTTTCAATAAATTCTATTGAAAATCATTCTAATCAATATGCATAGAAAGATGCATATTGATTAATTTTTATAAAAGAATGATTTTCATAGAATTAAATTCTATAAAAGATACTTATTGATAATTTTTTTTAATTATGAAAGTGTTACCTTCTTCATTATTGATTTTATGCATAAAAGTATATTTTAAAAAGAGGTACTTTCATCATATTGATTTTTATGCATAAAAGAATAATTTTTTTAATTATAAAAGTGTTACTTTTATCATTATTGATTTCTATACATAAAAGTATGCATAAAAGAATATTTTTTTAATAAAAGTATTACTTTCATCATATTGATTTCTATGCATAAAAGTATGCATAAAAGAGTATTTTTTATTATAAAAGTGTTACTTTTATCATAAATGATTTTTATGATGATAAAAGATATTTTTTTATATTAAAAGTGTGATTTTCATCATAAATGATTTTATGCATAAATTAGATGCATAAGAGAAATTATTTTATTCTAAAAGTGTAATTCCTATTAAATTGAATTTATGTATGGAAAGAAACATAAAGAATTTATTTTAATCCAAAAGTGTTATTCTCATTAATTTTATGCATAGAAAGATGCATAAAGAAATCTATTTTTAGTTGAAAAGAGTTATTTTCTTCAATTTTGATTTTATGCATAGAAAGATGCATAAAGAAATCTATTTTTAGTTCAAAAGAGTTATTTTCTTCAATTTTGATTTGATGCATAGGAAGATGCATAAAAGATTGATTTTTAATTCAAAAGTGTCATTCTCATTTTAAATGAAATTATGTATAAGAATATGCATAAAAGATTGATTTTTATTTCGAAAGTGTTATTCTCCTTAAAATGGAATTTATGCATAAATAGATGCGTAAAGAAATCTTATATCAAAAATAAGAATTCTCTTGTATTCTATAAATAGATATGAGGATGTGAAACGAATCACATAGATGAAAATGAACGAGGAATAGATGGAGATGTATGTATGTGAAAGAATGGATGTAGTTATATGTATGTGAAAGAATGGATGTAGTTATATGTATGTGAAAGAATGTATGTGAAAGAATGGATGTAGTTATATGTATGTGAAAGAATGGATGTAGTTATATGTATGTGAAAGAATGTATGTGAAAGAATGGATGTAGTTATATGTATGTGAAAGAATGGATGTAGTTATATGTAGTTATATGTATATGAAAGAAATGATGTAGATGTATGTATGTGAAGGATGTATGTGAAAGGAAAGATGTGTGTAGAAATGAATGTATGTATGTAGATATGGAATGTGGATGTGGATGTTTGTGAATGTGAATGAGGATGTGGAATGTGGATATGGATGTATGGATGTGAATGTGAATGTGGATGTATGAATGTAGATATGGAATGTGGATGTGGATGTATGTGAATGTGAATGTGGATATGGATGTAAGAATGTGGACGTATGAATGTAGATGTAAGAATGTGGATGTAGATATGGAATGTGGATGTGGATGTGGATGTATGTGAATGTGAATGTGGATATGGATGTAAGAATGTGGATGTATGAATGTAGATATGGAATGTGGATGTGGATGTATGTGAATGTGAATGTGGATGTGTGAATGTGGATATGGATGTGGATGTGGATATGGATGTAAGAATGTGGATGTATGTGAATGTGAATGTGGATGTATGAATGTGGATATGGATGTAGCTATGGAATATGGATGTGGATGTATGTGAATGTGAATGAGGATGTGGAATGTGGATATGGATGTATGGATGTTAATGTGAATGTGGATGTGGATGTATGAATGTGGATGTGGATGTAGATGTATGAATGTGGATGTAAAAATGGATATATGGATGTAGATGTAAATGTGGATGTATGAATGTGGAATAATGAGTGCAAATATGAATGTGAATGGATATGAAGTCGATATGAGCGAATGGATGAGATAAGATGTCATGTGAATCAGAATGTGAATGAATAATATAAGATCTGAATGAATGAGATATAATGAGAAATGGATGATGAGATGTAATGTAAATTAAGAAAGATAGGAATGGATGTTATGTGAAGTGAATGAATCTGATGTGATGGGATGGAAAATGATGTATCTGGTCAAGAATGGATATACATATGATTTGGATTTGGATTAAGTAATATGGATTGATGTGGAACAATCTAGAAAGATGTGAGTTCATTATAGAAACTATATTGTGAACTGTTTGTAAATGACTGTTTTATGTCAAGAATGATGGGGAAGCATTTTGACTATCTTGAGAATGTGGTCGTGAAGACCTACCTGATAAAGTTGCAACTGCTGACGGAGAGTCAATGGAGGACGTCTCGCGTAGCAAGGTCGGCCGAGCTCTTGACCAGCCTCGGTACGATTTTAAATGGTGAGCTTCCGGTACGGTGGATGAGGGACCAAGGAAGCGGCCTATGAGTCAAGCAATAGGTGACCTGCGAAGGATCCTAGAGGGTGCTGACCATATGGTCCTCAGGCTTTGGGTCGCCGGAGATACCCACACGTGCGTCGTGAAAGAGGAACAAGGAGTAAGAGTTGTTTTCTGGAACCGGGCATGGATCTGGTTGACCGACCTTGCTGCTGGTCCTCAACGGATGAGTCCATGTCTCTTTTATATGGATTGGTTGGTTGATCTTGCTGATCTTCAACGGAGATTCCATCTTGATTTTTATAAGTGATTATATTTTCGGGTACTATGAGCTAGGAACTATTGAAAAGGCCTCTAAGTGGACAGGTGGTGAGCATTTTTCGTTGCCGATGATGCCATAGATACTCCGATGAAGGAATGATTAGAAATTAAGATTCAACCAGATATTTTGGAGGATTGTGATTAGTGATACTATGGTTTCATTAAATGATTGTTTTGAAGATGGCTGAATCTATGAAAAAGGCAATTTCATATTGGGTGTGTAAGTGGCATGACTGGTGTTAAATTTGCATGAATATCCGGCTAGGGGGCCTGGGAACTCTTTTCCCTAGTACCTAGGACAAAACCTAACCAAATTCCTAATTGGATCCCATCTCTACAGTGGTTGGGCGGTTGGCTAACCCATGGGACTGGTGGATGGGGTTAGGCTGGACTGATGGATCCGTAAATCGAGACTCAATTTCTGTTTTAGTTAGATAGATGAAGTAAATCTCGGACAAAAATTGTTCTATGGAAAAAGGATCAACAGCTGTGCCTCTCGATCAGGAAAAAAGTGTTGGTCTCTATGATCCAAGTGCAATCTATCCCTTGATCTGACTATGGAACTTACGAGTTTGGTCAGATCAGTTCAGTTAGTTAAGGCTTTTGACTACATTGGGAAAAGTTATCCTAGTGGAATCGCCCGTGCTTTCCGGGCAAAGGAAGTTTTTCCGGGTTTGGTTTTGGAAAAACCGACGGATTAGTCTCTTGTCCGGATATCCGTGGGTGAGGCCCCGAGTGTGGGACCCTGCCCCATGCAAGAAGTGCTACTTCCGCTGCTAGCACCCCAGAATTCATTGCGCAGTGGGGTATGGGATCTTACACATATTGCAACCTTTATATAAATAAAGAAATGTTTTGTGAAAAATTTTCAGTTATATAAGTGATTTGTCTACTAGATGACGAGTTGAAGAAATAAGATCTATCTCTCGGACTTATGTCATAGATCTCCAATAAGATCGATTATCTTGTTTAAGTAATTATTTCTGAACCTCTTAAGTCTTAGGATCTCGATAATGAAATCAAAAAGAAATTTAATGATGTATCATTTTCTGGCAGAATCATGAGACGCGTGAACCATGGCCGCCATGTTGAGATATCGAGCTCTAGTGAGGCGGTGGACACTGATGACCCGCCTGGGGGATAGGCCCCGCACTTACACCACTGGCATGGTTGGTGAGATCTTGGGTGATATGCGGCCAGTGGGATGACAGGCTGTGTGACAGCCATTCTAGAGACTGGCATAGTTATAGCGCCAGCTCATTTAGTCGGGTTCACACTATAGAGAACCCGTGTATGTATTGGTTGAGTACCTTTCATATTATGGTGTACTCTTATCTTGTATATGGTGTGTTGAGTGTTGAGTAGAGAAGAAGAAGATTTCCAGCCTCTCATCTTGTGTGTTCTCTATTAGGGTTTTGTGAGTGTGTGTGTGTGCTTGCAAGAGCTCAAGCTCTCTTCCCCCCTGCATCTTTTCATGGTATCAGAGCCTGGTTCGTGCTAAGGGCTGAGCTGCAAGCAAGAGAACCACAGGAAGCGGTACGAGGGTAAGAGCTTCAACTACTCTTCCCTATTGTGTTAGTGACTACACCCTTGTTGGGAGCTCTACGGGAGGCACCGGCAAATGATCTCTGATTGAGGAGCTTTCTTCGCGGGAGTAAAGCTACAGGGCAACTATAATGTCCTATCGGACAAAAATTTTCTGGGTCGAAAACGCGTTTCGGGCGCGTCTGGACCTCCGTTTTTCAGAAAGCAGGCGATTTTGAGCACTGCGGGTAAGTCATCGATTCTCTGCAGAACTCTGTTTTACGAACTGCAGGAAGACAGATTGACTGTGCAGACACTGTGGGTGCTGCAAAGAGGTCTACAGTTGCCATTGGGTGTATGTATGCACATTGAAGTCACTGGTTGTGACATTTGAGTACTACAGTACCGCTGTGCAGAAAATACTGCAGGTTGTGCAGAAAAACCAGAGTGCAGTTTCTGGTGAAATTGTGTGTTTGGCAAGATGTCAAATGATGGGATAACTCAGATTGTGGCTGAGAAGCTTGACAAGAATAACTTCCATGCTTGGAGGTTCAGGTTAACGAATTTCCTGATGGGAAAAGGTTATTGGGACTACATAGAAGGTGAGCATGAAGAGGCACCGGAGATACCGGATATAAATCCGACTGCTCTGCAGATGTGAAAGAGTTTAAAGATTGGAACCAAGGAGCCTGGAAAGTAATGTATTGGCTTTCCATTAGTATATAGGACACCATGATTGGGCACATTCAGGATGCCAAGTCCCCCAAGGAGGCGTGGGACACCTTGGTAAAGCTGTATGAAACAAATACCAAGGCACGTAAGATACAGTTGAAGAATGAGCTTCATACTGTGGAGAAAAAGAGCATGTCTGTGAATGACTATGCATTGAAGATAAAGGGTATTGTGGAATCCCTTGCATCTATTGGTGTGTCAGTAGATGATGATGACAAGGTGGAAGTCTGTCTACGTGGTCTCGGGCCACAATACAAGGCGTTTAAGACGTCTATTCAGACTCGGGAAAACATTCCCAACTTTACAGATTTGGTGTCTATGCTGATTATCGAAGAGAAGAGCTTGGGTGAAGACCAACAGTCTTCACAAAGCAAAAACAGTTCAGAACAACAGGCCTTCTACACGAGTTTAGGTAGAGGACGAGGTAGAGGAGGCCGTGGGCGCGGCCAAGGAGGTGGCCGAACAGGTAATCAGAATTATGGCCAGCAGCAGCAGCAGCAACAACAGTCCCAGAATCAACAACAACAACAACACGCAGGTGGAAGAGGCAAATTCAGAGGCAGGGGGAGTCAAAGAGGCCGTGGAAATTGGCAAAGGCAATATAATGATGCACGTGAATGCTATTATTGTGGTAAGCCTGGACATGTGCAGTCAGAATGTTATAAGAAGCAGGCTGACATGCAAAATGGGAAAGTGCAGCAAAACAACTATGCATCCTCAAGCAGAAATAATGAGGATAATGAAAGGTTGTTTGTCATGCAGCATGTCGTGAATGCCATGTCTGAAAATGTTGATGCAGCACAAAAAGATAATGTGTGGTATGTGGATTCAGGCGCTTCGAACCACATGACGAGTCATGGGGAGTGGTTCAAGGAAATGAAAAACCCGGAAAGACCAGGTTTTGTGGAAACAGGGGATGACACTGCTCATCCAATCGCCCACGTTGGAGATGTGCCATTGTCTATGCAGGATGGCAAAGTGAAGTACCTTGCAGATGTACTTCATGTACCGAACATAACCAAGAATCTGGTTTCAGTTGGCCAGATGATTGAGTAGGGTTTGCAGGTTCGGTTTAACCCTAATGGGTGTTATGTTGAAGATTTCAAAGACAAGTGCAGGTTGGTTGCAAAAGGCAACAGAGTGGGCAGAATGTTTACGTTGAATGTAGACATGCCTGAAATGAGTGCTGCGATGTTTGCAAATGGTTCAGGAGTTGTTGCAGACACAGACATATGGCATAAAAGAATAGGACATGTGAATGTGCAGAGATTGAAGTCTATGCAAACAAAAGGAATTGTGACAGGGCTGCCAAAATTTAAAGTGGAAGGTATGCAGAAAATATGTGAAGCATGCCAATTTGGGAAGCAAACAAAGCATGTGTTTCCACGTAACAGATATGTGAGCAGAAATGCACTAGATGTTGTGCATTCAGATGTATGGGGTCCTACAAAGACCATATCTATGGGAGGCTGCAGGTATTATGTGACTTTCATTGATGACCACACGAGGAAAGTGTGCGTATATTTCATGAAGGAGAAGAGTGAGGTGTTCACTCACTTTCAGAACTTCAGGTTTTTGGTTGAAAAGCAAACAGGAAAATATGTAAAGTGCCTGAGGTCAGATGGAGGGGGAGAGTACTTCTCCAATGAGTTCTCTGAATATTTGAAGAAGAATGGTATTCGGAGACAGTATACATGCAGATACACTCCGCAGCAAAATGGAGTTGCTGAGCGGAAAAACAGGCACATTGCTGAGATTGCGCGGGCATTGATGGAAGAGAAGAATATGCCGCATTGCTATTGGGCTGAGGCTGTTTCTACAGCAGTATACATCATGAACAGGACTCCAACTGCAGCCATACATGATGTAACTCCAGAGGAGAGGTTTACTGGCAGAAAACCAGATTTGTCTCATCTGAAAGTTTTTGGATGCATTGCATATGTGCATGTGCCAGATGAGCTGAGAACTAAGCTGGATCCAAAATCTGAAAAATGTGTGTTTATTGGATACTCCCTTGAGCAAAAGGGATACAGGTGTTATAACCCTGCTACACGTGAGTTGAGGGTAAGCAGGGATGTTGTCTTTGATGAGATGAGCAGCTGGTATGCTGCTGAAAAAGAAGCTGTTGGGGCTGATGTGAGTGGAAGTGTGGTTGCACAGAATGCAGGTCAGCAATCACAGTCTTTGAGTGGACCAGGAGAGTCCTCATCTAGTGGGTCTGTTGTTGATAGACCATGGAGTGGCAGGTTGCGTCATAATACCAGTCCTGCAAATGTGATTACTACATCACGTAAAGGAAAAGAGAAAGTGGTTGAGCCCCTTGGTATGCCTGACATTTCTGCAGGGCATTCTCATGTTGATGGAGAGTCTAGTGGCTCAGATATGAGCCTTGATGAGGATCTTGGGATCCCAGCTATGAGAACACCTGGTGTAAAGAAGGCTATGGAAGCCATGAATGAAAAGCTGCGAAGATCAGGGAGAGTGAAGAACCCTGTGCAGAGATTTACATATGATGGTTATGTGGCACATCACTATGCATATATGGCAAAGGTTGTGCAGGTTGTTGAGCCCACATGCATTGATGAGGCTGTTGGAAATGTGTGTTGGGAGAAAGCCATGGATGAGGAGATGGATGCACTATATGGAAATGAAACTTGGGATTTAGTGCAGTTGCCTGAAGGCAAGAAAGCCATTGGATGCAAGTGGGTGTACAAAGTTAAACATAACAGTGATGGAAGCATAAACAGGTACAAGGCTAGATTGGTAGCCAAAGGATATGCGCAGACATATGGGATTGATTATGAGGAAACTTTCAGCCCAGTTGCCAAGATGGCAACGGTGAGAGTTGTGATAGCAGTGGCTGCGTCAAAGAAATGGTCTTTACATCAGATGGATGTAAAGAATGCATTCTTGCATGGGGATTTGCAAGAAGAGGTGTATATGTTGCAGCCACCTGGTTATGAGGATGTGGGTCACCCCGAGCATGTTTGCAGGTTGAAGAAAGCCTTGTATGGCTTAAAGCAAGCACCAAGAGCATGGTCTGACAAGATTTCTGAATATCTTGTCACTATTGGCTTTCATGTAGCCAATGCAGATTTCTCATTGTATGTGAGACATGGTGATAGAGGAGTTGTGCTTGTTGTCATCTATGTAGATGACTTGATCATTACGGGGGACCATGATGCAGAGATCTTTGATGTAAAGATCTTGCTTAGACAGAAGTTCGAGATGAAGGATCTGGGGGAGCTCAGATATTTCTTGGGCATTGAGGTGATTAGGTCACCACATGGTATTGGATTACTGCAGAGACAGTATGGCTTGGACATGTTGTCCAAGTATGGTATGACAGGCTGTAAGCCTATTTCTGTGCCATTGGATCAGAATGGCAAGTTGAGTGCAGATTCGGGAGAGATCTTGGAGGATCCTACTATGTACAGGAGCATAGTAGGAAGTTTGATCTACATGACGATCACCAGACCAGATTTGAGCTATGCTGTTGGGTTGGTGAGTCAGTTTATGCAGGTTCCACGGAAACCGCATTTAGATGCAGTGAGACGCATACTGAGGTATGTGAGGTCTACTTTGCATTGTGGACTATTCTATGAGACTGGGACAGAGATATGTGTACATGGGTACACAGATGCTGATTGGGCTGGTAGTATCTCAGACAGAAGATCTACCAGTGGATTCATGTTTTCTTTGGGGAGTGCTGCTGTGACTTGGAGCAGCAAGAAGCAGCCTACGGTTGCTCTATCGAGTACGGAGGCCGAGTACAGAGGAGCTGCTATGGCAGCATGTGAGGTAGCTTGGTTGAGAAAGCTACTTGCAGATTTGGGTCTATCTGTGGATAGACAAGTTGTCATTTTCTGTGACAACATCAGCAGTATACAGTTGGCCAGGAACCCAGTCTTCCATGCTCGTACGAAGCACATAGAGGTCCACTGCCACTTCGTCAGAGAGAAGGTCTTGGCAGGAGATCTTGACCTTGTTTATGTCAGCACAGAGGATCAGGTAGCTGACATTTTCACCAAAGCATTGGGTATAGAGAAGCTCCGCAGATTCAGGGCTTCGCTTGGTGTACATGAGATGGAGTTGAGCTCGAGGGGGAGTGTTGAGATATCGAGCTCTAGTGAGGCGGTGGACACTGATGACCCGCCTGGGGGATAGGCCCCGCACTTACACCACTGGCATGGTTGGTGAGATCTTGGGTGATATGCGGCCAGTGGGATGACAGGCTGTGTGACAGCCATTCTAGAGACTGGCATAGTTATAGCGCCAGCTCATTTAGTCGGGTTCACACTATAGAGAACCCGTGTATGTATTGGTTGAGTACCTTTCATATTATGGTGTACTCTTATCTTGTATATGGTGTGAGGGTTTTGTGAGTGTGTGTGTGTGCTTGCAAGAGCTCAAGCTCTCTTCCCCCCTGCATCTTTTCACGCCAGCCAGATCCTCTCACAGATGAGGAAGAGCTTGACTCCGATGTTCACAAAGCCCTTCACAGAACTCAAAAAGGTCTCCCTTTCAGGGTGAAGGGGAAAACTTGGGTGAGGCTATGGAAAAGTGGATCAAAGCAATGGAAGAATACTTCGATGTCACCGGATACAACGAGAGGAGTAAAATGGCTCTTGCAAGGCTGAAGATAGTAGAAACAGCCAGAGTGGCATGGAGAAACCACTACGAGACCAACCATCTGGATTGAAACAAGCACCAGCTCAAGGATTTCCCAACTCCTTCTATGGACCAAGGAAGCCAAGGTTGGACTGGAAAGGAATTATCTATGTGAACTGGAATTCAAGATTGGATCTCGTTGGTTGACTAACTGGTCTTCAACGGAGAGCCCGGATGATATTTTTGCAAAACAATGGACTAGATATTTTGGAGGATTATGATCAGTAATATTATGGTTTCATTAAAAGATTGCTTTAAAGACAGCCGAATCTGTGAAAAAGGCAATTTCATATTGGGTGTGTAAGTGGTGTGACTACCTTGAATTTTGCTTGAAGCGCCGGCTAGGGGGCCTGGGAACTCTTTTCCTTGGTACCTGGGATAAAATATAACCAAACTTTTATATAGGCTGGATCAGTGGATTCTTGCGTTCTTGCGATACATTCAGATACGTCAAGTTACGCTAGTTAGAATAAGTCCCTAGAAGATTCTTGTTCTGTGGGAAATAATCAGTGGGCTGTGCCTCGCCTAAGGGGGAAAAAAGTAGTGATACTATGAACCAAGTGCAAGTTTCTTCCTTGATTTGGCCATGTGATCTACGGTTCGGTCGATCAGATTGGATAGTTAAGGCCTTGACCGGTTAGATAAATCTCACGTTAGATGATTTTCCTAGTGGAATCACACGTGCCTTCCGAGCGAGGGAAGTATTTCCGGGTTTGGTTTTGGAGGAACCACTGGGCTAGTCTCTTGTCCGGATATTCATGGGCGAGTCCCTAAGTGGAAATCCCTGCCCCGCGAGAGGCTGCTACTTTTGCTACCAGCGCCCTGGTGGAGGAGGCCGCACCGCGTGGAGGGGGCGGGGGTCTCATAGATGCAAACTATATCTCATTTCGTTGAACCCTCTTAAATGCCAATTTTGGGTTCAACACGGAGTGATCCTAGGACATATCAACTCCAAGCAAGGAATATCAACTGACAACAGCAAAGTGCGTCTCATTCTCGAGATGCCGCTACCTACCAACTTCAAGGGTGTCCAACGCTTCATGGGACATGTCGACTATTATCGGCGATTCATTTTTATGTATGATGATATTGCTAGATCCCTTTACGTACTCCTTATAGTTTTCGAGTGGATAGAAGAATGCCACAAAGCTTACACTACACTCAAAAAAGCCTTGGCAAGTGTTCCAATCCTTAGATCCCCCAACTGGGATCTCATCTTCCATGTCCACATTGATGCCTCAACATTTGCTATAGGGTGCGTACTGGCCCCCAACCCGGAGAACAAAAGATGGACTTCCCCATTAGTTTTGCCATCCTCTAACTCAACGAAGCTGAGAGGAATTACACCACAAGTGAGAGAAGGATTAGCTATGGTTTACATGGTTAAGAAGTTTCGCCCCATTATCTTTTGGCGACCAAGTTCATCTTCTTCGTAGATCATCAAGCCCTCTTGTACTTGGTTAATAAGCCCTGTATGATGACAAGCAGAATCACCAAGTGGCTACCTATCTTGCTAGAGTTCGATTTCACTATTATGGTGAGAAAAGGCTCTTAACATGTTTTAGCAGGCCACATGTCAAGGATCCCCAATGGCGAACCGCCAGTGGGAGTGGACGATGATTTACGAGATGCAACCATGTTCCAACTTTGCTTAATTTTTGAATGGGGCAAAGAAGTGTCTCACTTTTTAGCCACTGGCTTACCAGGTTGATCCTATCCTCAACAAGGATCGCACCCATCGCTTAATCAAAAAAGCACCCCCGTACACCAATTGATCGCGGGTCAACTCTACAAGTAGGGCAAGGACAAAATCCTAAGACATTGTGTTCGGGAAGACGAATATGTCTTCCTCCTTGAATAGGTTTACTCTGCTTGTGTTGGCAGACACTTTGCTGCAAACATTACTGCTTGTAAGGTTCTCACATCTAGGTTATGGTGGCCCACTTTAATGGCTGACGCTGTTGAGTATGTCAAACTATATGATGAATTCCAGCGCGTATCAATCCCTCTGTTTCAAGGATCACATGCCCCCATCGTATCCTTACAGCCATTTGAAAATGGGTCATAGACTTCATAGGACCCATTAGTCTAACAACCAAATACACTCAAGCCAGATGTATAATTGCTACCACAAACTACTACACCGAGAGTGGGTAGAAGCTCATGCAACCCGCAAAGCTAATGCTCGATCAATGGCCAAATTTCTCTAATAGTCTGTAATCACATGCTTTGGGTGTCCTCGGGTGTCCTCTCAAGCTTGTCAGTGATAATGGAATGCATTTCATCAACAAAGTAATCAAGTTCTTTTTACAAGAGTTCCTTGTCACCCACAAGAAATTGGGAATAGAAATTGCTAGGTGCACTTTGGGCTTGTAGAACTTCATATAAGGCAGCAACTAACCCTACCCCCTTCAATTTGACCTATGGCACTGAAGCACTCATGCCCATGGAGTTCTTAGTCCCAAGTCTTGTGTTGCAATACACGAAAAACTCACTTAAAATGCTTTAAGTTGTTGCTTGTTGGAACTTGAAAAGCTCAATGAAACCCACCTCCTTGCAATCTACAGCACGATTGTTGAAAAGCTAAGGCATAAACAGTGGTTCGACGACTAGCTCAAGAAAAAACAGATGAATGAGGGTGACATGGTCCTCTTATTTAGCACAAAAACACATAAGAAAAAGCTCAAGCTCTGTGTGTTAAGACCTTTTTTGGTCTCTGAAATCACACCACAAGGTGTCGTGTGCATCGAAACCCTTGATGGTGTCAAGATGGCAGGATACTTCAACGGTAACAAACTTAAACGCTACTATGTCCCTCTCACTGAATCCACTTTGAAGGCCATCCATGATACAAAACAATAAAAACAAGACCATGAGGATATGAAAAAAACTATGCAAGAAGAGGCCAAGGCAAGCCAAGCCAAGCTGAGGCAAAATCATGTTATGGCTAACATGGCCCAAGTAATCAACTTAGAAGAAGAAGACTGGGAGGTGAAGCCAACTCGATTATGGTTTAAAATGACCACATGAACCAGCTTTGCCCAAAAATTAGCTCTTGTTGATACAGGGGCTAGTTACAATCTACTGTCCTATGAAACAACATGGCACTCCCTTGGGGGACCCACATTGAAAGAAACACCTACCATTGTCACCAATGGTTACCTCAGAGCATATTCATTGCATTGGCACAATTACACTTTTGTTCCATATTGGAAATAATCCCCTGGAAGGGAAGTTTTATGTGATGCATGTAGGAACTATGAGTGAAGATATTATCCTTGACAAGGGATGAATGGGCCATAACAGATGCAACATCGACTGGGATGCATGGATGGCCACCCTACAATTGGCTTTTGGCCACATTACCATTCTAATGAGACAGGTGAAGAACCAGTTCTCCTGACTCCCCCATGCCACAAACTTCCATTCCCACCACCCACAAATATGCCAACACCTCACCCTTATCACTTCGTTCCCCCAAAAAAGAGGCCTATCAACATTCCATCCGCACCAACACCTCTCGGCCACCCACACAACCACCACACACAGTGGTAGCGCACTCTCACATGGCCAAATCATGAGTAGCCACACCACATCATACTAACCAAACTAAGATTGCTAACCATACTAAAAAATCTTCACCAGGTTTGATATCTCACCACTGTGTGCCCAAGCAACTTCTTTCAGGACAAGGCTACTATGAGGGAACATCTCCATTGTGGATCCCCCAAAAGGTCCCACCATCCCCCTCGCCAAAACGGGCATCCAGAGTTTCTCATCCCTAGAATAGGCCCCCCATTCACCAACCTCAAACCTACAAGGTACAGGATTGACACAAATCTACACGTCCTCCTAGAGGCGATAGCGCCAGCTCATTTAGTCGGGTTCACACTATAGAGAACCCGTGTATGTATTGGTTGAGTACCTTTCATATTATGTGTACTCTTATTCTTGTATATGGTGTGTTGAGTGTTGAGTAGAGAAGAAGAAGATTTTCAGCCTCTCACCTTGTGTGTTCTCTATTAGGGTTTTGTGAGTGTGTGTGTGTGCTTGCAAGAGCTCAAGCTCTCTTCCCCCCTGCATCTTTTCATGGTATCAGAGCATGGTTTGTGCTAAGGACTGAGCTGCAAGCAAGAGAACCACAGGAAGCGGTACGAGGGTAAGAGCTTCAACTACTCTTCCCTATTTGTGTTGGTGACTACACCCTTGTCGGGAGCTCTACGGGAGGCACCGGCAACGATCTCTGATTGAGGAGCTTTCTTCGCGGGAGTAAAGCAATAGGGCAACTATTGTCCTGTCGGACAGAATTTTCTGGGCCGAAAACGCGTTTCGGGCACATCTGGATCTCCATTTTTTAGAAAGCAGGCGAATTCGAGCACTGTGGGTAAGTCATCGATTCTCTGCAGAACTCTGTTTTAAGAACTGCAGGAAGACAGATTGACTGTGCAGACACTGTGGGTGCTGTAAAGAGGTCTACAATTGCCATTGGGTGTATGTATGCACATTGAAGTCACTGGTTGTGACATTTGAGAGTACTACAGTACCGCTGTGCAGAAAATACAGCAGTTTGTGCAGAAAAACCAGAGTGCAGTTTCTGGTAAAATTGTGTGTTTGGCAAGATGTCAAATGATGGGATAACTCAGATTGTGGCTGAGAAGCTTGATAAGAATAACCTCCATGCTTGGAGGTTCAGGTTGACAAATTTCCTGATGGGAAAAGGCTATTGGGACTACATAGAAGGTGAGCATGAAGAGGCACCAGAGATACCGGATATAAACCGACTGCTGCAGATGTGAAAGAGTTTAAAGACTGGAACCAAGGAGCCAGGAAGGTTATGTATTGGCTCTCCATTAGTATACAGGACACCATGATTGGGCACATTCAGGATGCCAAGTCCCCCAAGGAGGCGTGGGACACCTTGGTAAAGCTTTATGAAACAAATACCAAGGCACGTAAGATACAGTTGAAGAATGAACTTCATACTGTGGAGAGAAACAGCATGTCTGTGAATGATTATAAGTTGAAGATAAAGGGTATTGTGGAATCCCTTGCATCTATTGGTGTGTCAGTAGATGATGATGATAAGGTGGAGGTCTGTCTACGTGGTCTCGGGCCACAATAAAAGGCATTCAAGACATCTATTCAGACTCGGGAAAACATTCCCAACTTTACAGATTTGGTGTCTATGTTGATTATTAAAGAGAAGAGCTTGGGTGAAGACCAACAGTCTTCACAAAGCAAGAATAGTTCAGAGCAACAGGCCTTCTACACGAGTTCAAGAAGAGGACGAGGTAGAGGAGGCCGTGGACGCGGTCAAGGAGGTGGCCGAACAGGTAATCAGAATTATGGCCAGCGGCAGCAGCAACAACAACAGTCCCAGAATCAACAACAACAACAATAACACATAGGTGGAAGAATGCATTCTTGCATGGGGATTTGCAAGAAGAGGTGTATATGTTGCAGCCACCTGGTTATGAGGATGTGGGTCACCCCGAGCATGTTTGCAGGTTGAAGAAAGCCTCGTATGGCTAAAAGCAAGCACCAAGAGCATGGTCTGACAAGATTTCTGAATATCTTGTCACTATTAGCTTTCATGTAGCCAATGCAGATTTCTCGCTGTATGTGAGACATGGTTAAGATTAATGAAATAAAGTCAAGAAAAATTTCACTTGTAAACCTTCAGATAAGTGGTTTGTTTTTTATTTTTTTAATATACTATCACTTCATACGATTTAGAAAAATCGTATATCTCATATATCCTAAAGGGTTTTGGAAATGAGTAAAATGCTTTGGAGAAAAAATTAAAGGTTTTGGAACTTGGAGAATTGTGGGAAAAAGGTATCAAAAATACTTTCAAGCCGTGGGAAGTTGGTTTCACTTCTACTCGATCCAATTTTGGAATTCATGAGCATGTTATAGTTATGCCGTATGCTATCTTTTGTTTGTGAGATGTTAGAATTTAAAAGCAGGCTTTCAGGTGATAAAGGACATCTTGAAATGATGGATTTGATGGCACTGGATGTATAGAATGTAAATGGTCACATGTATGTTGGAAAAAATTGAAGGTTATGTTATGCCTACATGTGATTGGTTCGAGGGATTTGGAAAAAGGAGCCAGTGAATCTATGCTTGGAAATGGACAAGCACTTGGTACACAAATTTGTGCAATCATCAGGATGAGTTCAAGGATGTATTGAGGTGAATTGACACATGTATATGTCATTAAAAAATGGATATGTCCTATACTCCTTGGAAAATTTGTTTGTGAGTTTCCTTGTTAGATTTGGTACCTTCTCTCACAGCTAGAAGTCTCGTACTTTCCTGGCTATACCGCACACGTCACGACAGCTCTTTGGTGAACTCGACGTGAAACTGCTGGGGTGAGAGTGTGGTGAAATATACAGGGAAGCTATGGCTGAGAATTCTGAGGGTCAGGGGGTTCATTTTGACCCCGGAGTTATGCAGATGTTTCAGATGTTTACTATCTACATGCAACAGCAGCAAGCTGCTGAGAGGGGACAAATTTCCACGACCAAAGCACTACAATCAATTGTGAAAAAGGTGGATCAATTTGATGGAAAGGATATCACAAAGTACCTGCGCAATTACATAAAAGAAATGGAGCTAAACAGGGTGACTGAGGAGGATATGGTTCGAAGTTTTGAGCAGGTATGTGTTCCTGAAATAAGAGAGCACATAAGAGGATTGCAGATAGCACATGGTGGCAGAAATTGGGAGGAGTTCAAGCTTGCTTTAAAGGACGAATATTTCATGGAGGATTTTGAGCGAGTGACCAAACGAACTTTCTTGGAATGGGTCACAAAACCTAAAATGGGAATTTCTGCCACAGAATTGCTAAGAGAGTTTGAGAAGCGCTATGCCCAGCTGTCAAGGATAGAACGCACAACTTTGGACAGAGAAAAAACAGAGCTCTTCTTACAAGCAGCTGGGAAAGATCTCCAAGAGAAATTGGAAATCCTCCTTGAGGATAAGGATACAGAACAGGGACTAAAGAGTGATTGGAATGATGTTGAGGATGCGGTCACCATGTTAGCAAAGCGGCAGCGAAGGAGGGATAAAATGGTGATGGGCTCCGCAACCCCTATAACTGTCGTTACCCCTGAGAATCTACCAAAACCAGCTGCTACAATTCCAAAGGTAGAAGGGCCGATGGATGAGCTTATTAAGGGTATGCGTGACCTAAAATTGAAGATGTCCAGGATTGAAGAAAAAGGGCTACCATTGGGGCAGGCTTCTATGCAAAGGCCTCAAAGCAAAGAAGGGTTTACATACAGATGCATATGGTGTGATGACCCAGAACATGCAAAGAAAGATTGTGCTAGCTATAAAGAAGCTCTTAAAAATCAACTTGTGTTTTTCAAAGATGGGAAAATCCATCTTACAGAGACTGGACTTCCATTGAGTACAAACTTTGGGAAAGGAGGGATGAAAAAGCTGGTCGAGGATATGGCTGCTAGTCATGCCATTTCTATGGTTGAGGCAGCAACCTATGGATTAAAGGTTGGTCAATCAATGCAGGGATTTGAGAATGATGAAGATTATGAGAATGAGGATTTTTGGCCATCAACAATGGAATTAATTGCGTCAAAGAAGGTGTCTAAGCAAGCTTTGCATGAGGCAGGTGATTGTATACGTCTTGAGACTGGCTGGGAGGAGCCTGTGGATTCTTTATCTGTTCATGCCTACATTGCTAAATGCCAAAATAATGAGGCACAGGTAGAGGAGAAGCGTAAAAGGGAAAATGAGGAAGGAGGGCCATCAAAAAGAGTTACACGTGGAAGTGAAAAGAAAGATCCTGGGCCATCACATATGCCTCCACCGCATAGCAGACCTCCACAGGAAGTATCAATGGAAGAAGTGCCAGCAAAAATGAAGCATGAGAAGGAGAAGGGTAAAGGGAAAAGTCCACTCTACAAGCTTCAATTTGATATTGGAGCTGCAACAGATCTCAAAAAGGTGCTTGAAGAGAGGATTCTAAACAGCAGGGTGGAATTTACACTAGGGGAAGTCTTGGGGATTGCAAAGAAAGAATTTCATGATGAGATAATTGATATTATATGAAGAAAAAGGCAGTCTATAATTGAATCTATTCCATCGCAAGGGGAGGCAAGCACTTCCAAGACTCATGGAGTACAGGTACAGCAAAAGGAAGAGAGAGAAAATGTGGTGGAATGTAATCACTCTGCTGATGGGGCACAACAAATGCGTTTTGTGGAAGAGGATGATGAAAAAGAAGTTCTTACAAAGAGTCATTACTCCAGGAGCCATTGGGCAAGAGCAACTACTGAAACCCTTGTCAAGATAGGTGATTTGGAAGAGCCATATGTCGCTCTAATTGATCATGGGTCTGAAATAAATCTTATGGCTAAAAATCTCTACAACAAATGTAAGTGGCCAATGGATGTAGATCATGGGTGGATGATTAAAGCAGCTAATAACTCATCTGGAGAGCTTTATGCAGCATGTCCAAATGTAAGGGTAACTATAGGGGATGTGAAAGATGATCAAAACTTCTTTGTTCAGGAGATGTCGTCGTATCCCCTCATCCTTGGGCAACCCTACATTACAGCTGTGAGGATGGAAACAAAAGTTTTGGACGATGGTTCGGCATATGCAAGAATAAGGAGTAAAGATGGCAAAAAAGCTGTTCAGTTTTTGACAGTTTGTATTAACCATGAAAGGAATCGTGAGTCTCTTCGAGCACAGTCACTCCCAAAGATAAACAGAGAATTCATGAATTACAAGGAGATGAGGGATTTTGGCCAGGTGCCATTGTAAAGCGGGATTCCAATGGTACAAGGGAAAATGAGTTCTCGCAGGACTCAATCAATGTAAATAGCGTTTCGGTAAATTTTCAGGGATTCTCTAGCTATGGGTCACTGGTCTTTGTAAAAAGCAAGGATTTGAAGCGTGGCATGCGTAAACATGTACAAAGTGAACAAAAAAGTCTTGAGCAGTGTGGTCTTTTGGAGAAGAATGAGTTTATTTCAGGGGTGCTTGATGAGGTGTCATTTGTAGATACTATGGATGTGCTTTTTGATATGGGAAGAGCATGCTTACAGGGTGGAAATGAGATAATAGAGGTGTCATCTGTGGAGATGTATGATATAATCCAGGAATTTGAGGGGGTAGAATGTAAAAACATGAATTGCGAGATGGATGCTCATGTTGATACAAAGTACAAAACAGTTGCAAAGAAGGTGAAACCAGTTGCCTTGCCTTTGCCACTAGGAAGCAAGGAGAAGATAGATGAAGCTTCTATGCAACCAAATCTTAGAGATCCGAAGAAAATTGGGCATAAATTTACTCAAGAAACTCTAAAAGAGCTGAAAATTGGTGAGAAGGATTTTCTGTTGCCAGTTGAAAGGGAATGCTTTGAGGAGATGCTTGTAAAACATGGAAAAGCCTTTGCTTTTCAGCCGCATGAGATAGGCTGTGTTGATCCAAGTGTAACAGCACCAATGGTGATCTTTACTGTTCCACACGTGCCCTGGAACCTACGGCCAATTCCAGTACCAAAGGCTCTCTTGCCAAAGCTGATGGAATTACTAAAAGAAAAGATCAGGATGGGAATCTTGGAGCCATCATGTGCCCCATATTCCAACAGATGGTTTACTGTGCCAAAGAAAAATGGGACATTGCGCTTTATTCAAGACAAGCAACCTGTAAACAAAGTCACAATCAGGAATGTGGGAGCTGGTCCGATTGTGGATGAGTTTGCAGAAGCATTTGCAGGGAAAGCTATATACTCTATGGGTGATCTGTATTTGGGATATGATCAGTTCCAGCTGGATATACAAAGCAGGGACTTGACCACAATGAGAACTCCTTTAGGATTAGTAAGGATGTGTACCTTACCACAGGGAGCCACCAACTCGGTGGCACATATGATGAATGGAATGAATAAAGTCTTATGAGACTTTATACCACAAATAACTATGCCATTTCTGGATGATGTGCCAATAAAAGGCTGTGATGAGAAAGACAAAGATGGGGATTTGGATTCAAAGGGGTGCCGCAAGTTTGTGGCAAATCATATAAAGGATTGTGATATGATTCTATCCAGGCTTGAGGAAGTGAATCTTACTTTATCTGGGCTGAAATCAGTGTTTGGAGTTGGAGAAGTGCTAATAGTGGGACATCTTTGTAGTACTAGTGGACGCCGACCTTGTCCGGCCAAGATTGATGCAATACAAAGAATGAAAGAGACATGCATTAATGTTACAGAGCTAAGGAGATTTCTTGGAGCATGTGTCTTTTATGTTATTTGGATCCCACATTATGCACATGTAGCAGATCCTCTTTATCAACTTTTGAGGAAAAATCAAAAATTTCTATGGAGTGCAGTACATATTAAAGCTATGCGGAAGCTGAAATGTTTGCTCCAATCATCACCTACTCTGAGAAAGGCAGATTATGAGTGTGGCAGGCCTGTGATTGTTACAGTTGATACTAGTCCTACTGGGATAGGATGGGCAGTAGGGCAAGATGATGAGGATAATCACAGGTATGTAATCAGATTTGGAGCAAAGGTATTAAGCTTTCGACAACGAAAGTATCCACAGATCAAGAGAGAGTTATGGGGAATAGTCACTGCTCTAAAATGTGAAAAAGAATATCTTATTGGGGCATCTGTACTTGTGGAAACAGATTGCTTGCCACTTCTTGGGATGATAGCAAGCTGTACCACTCCAGATATTGCTATGCTTAGGTGGATTGCCTATATCAAGTCACTAAATCCTGAGTTTGAGCATATTGCAGGAAAAGATAATCCAGTTGCAGATATGCTATCAAGAGCCAGGTATGAAGATGAGAAAGAGATGATTAGTGACATTGATGATGTGGGTACAAGGTTCTACACTACTGCATATGCAAAGGGGGACCATATTTGCCTATCAAATGCACTTGAGTCTTTTATTGAGGAAATGTATGAAGGAGATTGGTTGCTTATTGGTCAATATTTGAGTACTCTGACAAGGCAAGAAAATTGGTCTGACTCAGAATTTAAGAGGATCCGCAGAAAAGCATATGGTTATTTCCTAAAGGATGGGTACCTCTGGAAGCATCCTAAGCAGAGGAATGCTATGCCACAGAGAGTCATATGTGATAAAGAGACTAAAGGGAAGCTTGTGAAAGAATTCCATGAGAGTCTCTGGGCTGGACATCGAAGTGTGTGGGCCACTTTTACCAGAATAAAGGAAAAATATTGGTGGAAAGGAATGTACAAGGATATTTCCCGATATGTGGAAACATGCATGGTATGCCAGATGTACTCAAATGTGTGGCATCGTGATGGCTTGCAACCAACCTACCCACCTGCCATGCACTACAAATGGGTAGTGGATCTAGTTACAATGCCTTTTGGAATTTGGTAGATGCGGTACATAGCACTTGCAAGAGAAGATTTGACAAATCAGGTAGAAGGGCGTGCTCTTAGAACAAAGAGTACGGAAACAGTATGCAAATTTCTCTTGGAAGATGTGATTTGCCGGTATGGTTGTGTTGGGAAAATAATAGCTGATAGGGGTGAGCTAGATGTTGAAGAAGCAAGGGAATTCTTCTCTAGAATTGGTATCAAACTGTCCCTAACATGTGCTTACAATCCTGAGGGCAATGGAAAAAGTGAGCGAGGACATCCTCCAATCATTAAAGCTTTGGCTAAGGCATGCAGAGAAAGAATACGAGAGTGGCCAAAGCTGCTACCATATGCCTTGTGGGCTGACCGTACAACTCATAGCTCAGTGACAGGATACATGCCTGCAGAATTAATGTATGGTCAGAAGCCAGTGATGCCAGTTGAAGAAGTAGTTCTAACTTGGAATGTATTGCCCTGGGTGGAAGGATTGAGCAGAGATGACCTCCTTGCATTGCGAATAAGACAGTTGGAGAGGAGGCCTAAAGATGTAGAGCTTGCTAAAGCTCGCTTGAAAGATGCAAGGTTGAAAAATAAAGAAAGATTTGATAGTAGACACAGACTCCGGCCAAAATCTATTGAAGAAGGTGATTGGGTTCTAATGTATGATAGTAGACTTGACAACCAATTCACTGTTCAAAGAAAATTTACAAAAAGATGGTTTGGCCCTTACATTGTCAAGCGTGTGCATGGAAATGCCACGTATACTCTGTGTGAGCTTGATGGAACAGAAATAAAGAATCTTGTGGCAGGCAAAAGAATCAAGATATTTAAAAGAAGGCATGATAGTGATCCTTTTGATTCACAGGAGACTCAGGATGAGAGGCTTGACAGTGGTAGTATGGATATGGTTGAAGAGGAAGAGGATGATCTTCCTGGTAATGCAGAAGATGAAGACGACATCCAGTTACATGTGGATCTTGATGATGATTTGGCACATACCAGAGGATGTGCAGGTTTAGAGGGGGTGGATGTCGTGCCATGGCACGCCTATGGTGTGAAACCATGCATATGAAACCATTAAATGCAAATCCAGATGCATGGGGTTAAGTGCCATGATGAGTCATTATATGATGCCTGAGTACATATGTTCATATTGTAAATGAGGTTCAATAAGATGGGCTGAGGCTGAGCTAGGTCTCGAAGCCTCTGTACATGAGTGTGGTGTGAATTATGGAGTTTTATGTATATGGTGGACCTTGTAGTAGGGAACACCCTTCTTAACATGTATGGAAATGCAAAGGTTTGATGCCAGAAGACTTAAAGCTTGGAGAAAGTGAAAATGTTTTCCATCTCTTTGACAAAATGATAGGAGAAGGTATAAAGCCAAATTTGGTCATCTTCATTAGTGTGCTTAATGCATGTAATCACACAGGTTTAGTGGATAAGGGCCAGGCATACTTTGAGTTCATGAGCAAAGATTATGACATTACCCCAACTCTTGAGCACCACGCTTGCATTATTGATCTCCTTGGCCGTGCTGGCCAACTAGAGAAAGCGGTATTGATGATAAAGAAGATGCAGGTCCATCCTGATATTGTGGTGTGGCATACCATGTTGGGGGTTTATCAGAAATGGGGCAATGTGGAGCTTGGAAGGCATGCTTTTAAGCATGCAATGCAATTGGATAGAAAGGACAAGGCAGCGTATTTATTTATGTATAACATCTATGTAGATGCTACTATGCAAGAGGATGCGAAAAAGGTTGAGGTAATGAAAATGGAAGATAAGCAAGCGCCAGCAGGAATTGTTTATGCAAGGTGGCGGGTGGCAGCATACGTGGTATAAAAAGGAATACTTTTTTTTAATTGGAAATTTCTGGATATTGTGCAAAATAGAAGCAAGCGCAGCCTTTTGAAATGGGAATCCCGAATCTTGGGCTGCAAAAGGTGGTGAGGCGCCGCATTCCTTGCGGGAAAAAGAGAAAAAAACCAGAAGTGAAGGGGGCGGCGCATATCAGAGTTCGAAGGTCTGCAGAAAACGGGTGAACCAGTGTGCTAACGACCAGAGAATTTCATATCAAGGCTATATCTAATGTTCATAGCTTGTAGGTGCTAGAATTGAAGAGGGTTTTGAGTACTACAATAAGAGATGCTCTTAGTTTTCCACGCTTCCTTCATCGAGCAGTCTGCAGCAAAGCGGCTTTTGAGATTAGTGAAATAAAGTCAAGAAAAATTTCACTTGTAAACCTTCAGATAAGTGGTTTGTTTTTTATTTTTTTTAATATACTATCACTTCATACGATTTAGAAAAATCGTATATCTCATATATCCTAAAGGGTTTTGGAAATGAGTAAAATGCTTTGGAGAAAAAATTAAAGGTTTTGGAACTTGGAGAATTGTGGGAAAAAGGTATCAAAAATACTTTCAAGCCGTGGGAAGTTGGTTTCACTTCTACTCGATCCAATTTTGGAATTCATGAGCATGTTATAGTTATGCCGTATGCTATCTTTTGTTTGTGAGATGTTAGAATTTAAAAGCAGGCTTTCAGGTGATAAAGGACATCTTGAAATGATGGATTTGATGGCACTGGATGTATAGAATGTAAATGGTCACATGTATGTTGGAAAAAATTGAAGGTTATGTTATGCCTACATGTGATTGGTTTGAGGGATTTGGAAAAAGGAGCCAGTGAATCTATGCTTGGAAATGGACAAGCACTTGGTACACAAATTTGTGCAATCATCAGGATGAGTTCAAGGATGTATTGAGGTGAATTGACACATGTATATGTCATTAAAAAATGGAGATGTCCTATACTCCTTGGAAAATTTGTTTGTGAGTTTCCTTGTTAGATTTGGTACCTTCTCTCACAGCTAGAAGTCTCGTACTTTCCTGGCTATACCGCACACGTCACGACAACGGGTTATGGGGTGATGTTGGAGCTGTGAACCGAGCACGATGGTGATGGCCTGCTCGAACTCCGTAGTACGATCTAGGGGAGAATAAGGCTAATTCAAGGGGTTTAGTTGACTTCCTCGTGCTCAAATGGTGGTGGTGGCAAGATCTCCCCTTCTTGGAGTGGTGGATTGGTGGGTGGAGGAGCCAGTGACGAGGGTGGAGGGGGTGTCCATGATGAAGGTTTGGTGGTGAGGCTCGTGTGTCGAAAGGTGGGGGTCTAGCGGAGGTGGAGGGGATATCCCCGAATGCTATGTGCATTCCTAAGTTAAGGAATAGTGAAGGGGGTGAGGAGGGTGTGGGTGATGGGGGTGGAGTGGGAAAGTGAAGGGGGGGAGAAGAAGTTGGGGCACCAAAAAGTGGAAGTGTGGAGGTGCTTGAGGGGGGTGGTGGGGGTGGGAGTTGTGTGTGGTGAGAAGATGCAGACACAAGGGTCTTGATGGTGGAGGAGGGGGTGGTGAAGAGGCTTGTGGGTTCGGAGGTGGCAAGTTGCCCTGCCCATCTGTGCCATCATCATTGTCATGAGGGGTAGGGCCAGCTGCCACCGGCGGCAACCTGAGGACCGTGGGCGTAGAAGAAATTAACTGCAAGTGTAGCCTCGGCTTTGTTGAACTCCCATGGAAAAGCGATGTGTGTGTCATCGAATTGGTATATGCCAGTGGCCTCCATGACCTCGATTTGGGTGAAGCAATGGTGGTAGTAGAGAATGAGGAGGGCGGGTGTTGAGTAGGGTGGTAGAGGATCGTTGAGGAGGGAGATGTAGGAGTCATGAATGAGATGCCAACCTGCGGTGCAAAAGTATTACAATGCCTAGCTCGAGAGGAGGGGGAGATAAGGGTAGGGGCAGACACCATCTGGTAAGGAAAATTCAATGAGGTCAGATGGGGCTGAGGCAAGGAAACCATATCGAAGCAATAGGCTTTCCGAGCTGTTAGGGTGGCTTGAAGGGGGTGGAAGGGGAGTTCAAAAAAGTCATGAGGGTATTGGAAGGTGATCAAACCCTAGAAGAAAAAATGGAGGATGAGTCTTAGGCTATCAAGGGGGGATCTTGGAGAGAGCATAAGTAAACTATTGGACTCCTCTATACAAATATCCTGTTGGAGGAGGTTGAAGCAGATGGCTCGGAACTGTAGGTCGAGGAGCTGACAACAAGGGGTTTGAGGGGGGAATGCCAAAATTGGGAGCTCTATTTGTGGTCTCCAGAAGTGCATCCACCTTATGATCGACCAAGCTAGATCAAGGGGCTGATGGAGTGGTTGGCGGGCTGGGTGGCCCAGGCCTCTACCTCTCCAAGCTGCTCATGTAAGTGATGGAGGGTGGCCTCTATTAAGTTTTGGTGCCTTGCAAAATCCATTGTGGTGCGGGCTAGAGCTTCCTCTACTGTTTGGGCCTGGCTCATGGCCTCCTGATGCAGCCCTTCTATGACTGTAAGCTCTTTGTGGGCTGTCCGCTGCATGGGCTTGGTTAACCTGTTTGCTGGAGCTCAGTAATTCTAGAAATGGCCGTGCTCAACTGCTCTGTCTGTTGATCGAATTTTTTCTGTAGCTCCATGAACTGGACGTTTGTCTGGTGGTATAACTCCTCAAACACTGCTCTGAAAAGATGCAGGGGGAAGAGAGCTTGAGCTCTTGCAAGCACACACATACACTCACAAAACCCTAATAGAGAACACACAAGGTGATATGCTGAAAATCTTCTTCTTCTCTACTCAACACTTAACACACGATATACAAGAATAAGAGTACACATAATATGAAAGGTACTCAACCAATACATACACGGGTTCTCTATAGTGTGAACCCGACTAAATGAGCTGGCGCTATAACTATGCCAGTCTCTAGAATGGCTGTCACACAGCCTATCATCCCACTGGCCGCATATCTCCCATGATCTCACCAACCATGCCAGTGGTGTAAGTGTGGGGCCTATCCCCCAGGCGGGTCATCAGTGGCCACCGCCTCACTAGACGAGCTCGATATCTCAACACTCCCCCTCGAGCTCAACTCCATCTCATGTACACCAAGTGAAGCCCTGAATCTGCGGAGCTTCTCTGTACCCAATGCTTTGGTGAAGATGGATCCTCTGTGCTGACATAAACAAGGTCAAGGTCTCCTGCCAAGACCTTCTCTCTGACAAAGTGGTAGTGGACCTCTATGTGCTTCGTACGAGCATGAAAGACTGGGTTCCTGGCCAACTGTATACTGCTAATGTTGTCACAGAAAATGACAACTTGTCTATCCACTGATAGACCCAAATCTGCAAGTAGCTTTCTCAACCAAGCTACCTCACATGCTGCCATAGCAGCTCCTCTGTACTCGGCCTCTGTACTGGATAGAGCAACCGTAGGCTGCTTCTTGCTGCTCCAAGTCACAGCAGCACTCCCCAAAGAAAACATGAATCCACTGGTAGATCTTCTATCTGAGATACTACCAGCCCAATCAGCATCTGTGTACCCATGTACACATATCTCTGTCCCAGTCTCATAGAATAGTCCACAATGCAAAGTAGACCTCACATACCTTAGTATGCGTCTCACTGCATCCAAATGCGGTTTCCGTGGAGCTTGCATAAATTGACTCACCAACCCAACAGCATAGCTCAAATCTGGTCTGGTGATCGTCATGTAGATCAAACTTCCTACTATGCGCCTGTACATAATAGGGTCCTCCAAGATCTCTCCTGAATCTGCACTCAACTTGCCATTCTGATCCAATGGCACAGAAATATGCTTACAGCCTGTCATACCATACTTGGACAACATGTCCAAGCCATACTGTCTCTGCAGTAATCCAATACCATGTGGTGACCTAATCACCTCAATGCCCAAGAAATATCTGAGCTCCCCCAGATCCTTCATCTCAAACTTCTGTCTAAGCAAGATCTGACATAAACAAGGTCAAGATCTCCTGCCAAGACCTTCTCTCTGATGAAGTGGTAGTGGACCTCTATGTGCTTCGTACGAGCATAAAAGACTGGGTTCCTGGCCAACTGTATACTGCTAATGTTGTCATAGAAAATGACAACTTGTCTATCCACTGATAGACCCAAATCTGCAAGTAGCTTTCTCAACCAAGCTACCTCACATGCTACCATAGCAGCTCCTCTGTACTCGGCCTCTGTAGTACTGGATAGAGCAACCGTAGGCTGCTTCTTGTTGCTCCAAGTCACAGCAGCACTCCCCAAAGAAAACATGAATCCACTGGTAGATCTTCTATCTGAGATACTACCAGCCCAATCAGCATCTGTGTACCCATGTACATATATCTCTGTCCCAGTCTCATAGAATAGTCCACAATGCAAAGTAGACTTCACATACCTCAGTATGCGTCTCACTGCATCCAAATGTGGTTTCCGTGGAACCTGCATAAACTGACTCACCAACCCAACAGCATAGCTCAAATCACAACCAGTGATCGTCATGTAGATCAAACTTCCTACTATGCGCCTGTACATAGTAGGATCCTCCAAGATCTCTCCTGAATCTGCACTCAACTTGCCATTTTGATCCAATGGCACAGAAATAGGCTTACAGCCTGTCATACCATACTTGGACAACATGTCCAAGCCATACTGTCTCTGTAGTAATCCAATACCATGTGGTGACCTAATCACCTCAATGCCCAAGAAATATCTGAGCTCCCCCAGATCCTTCATCTCGAACTTCTGTCTAAGCAAGATCTTTACATCAAAGATCTCTGCATCATGGTCCCCCGTAATGATCAAGTCATCTACATAGATGACAACAAGCACAACTCCTCTATCACCATATCTCACATACAGCGAGAAATCTGCATTGGCTACATGAAAGCCAATAGTGACAAGATATTCAGAAATCTTGTCAGACCATGCTCTTGGTGCTTGCTTTAAGCCATACAAGGCTTTCTTCAACCTGCAAACATGCTCGGGGTGACCCACATCCTCATAACCAAGTGGCTGTAATATATACGTATCTGCATGTAAACTGTCTCCGAATACCATTCTTCTTCAAAAATTCAGAGAACTCATTGGAGAAGTACTCTCCCCCTCCATCTGACCTTAGGCACTTTACATATTTCCCTGTTTGCTTTTCAACCAAAACTCTAAAATTCTGAAAGTGAGTGAACACCTCACTCTTCTCCTTCATGAAATATACCCACACTTTCCTTGTGTGGTCATCAATGAAAGTCACATAATACCTGCAGCCTCCCATAGATAAGGTCTTCGTAGGACCCCATACATCTGAATGCACAACATCTAGTGCATTTCTGCTCACATATCTGTTACGTGGAAACACATGCTTTGTTTGCTTCCCAAATTGGCATGCTTCACATATTTTCTGCATACCTTCCACTTTAAATTTTGGCAGCCCTGTCACAATTCCTTTTGTCTGCATAGACTTCAATATCTGCACATTTACATGTCCAATCCTTTTATGCCAAATGTCTGTGTCTGCAACAATTCTTGAACCATTTGCAAACATCGCAGCACTCATTTCAGGCATGTCTACATTCAATGTAAACATTCTGCCCACTCTGTTGCCTTTTGCAACCAACCTGCACTTGTCTTTAAAGTCTTCAACATAACAACCATCAGGGTTAAACTGAACCTGCGAACCCTGCTCAATCATCTGGCCAACTGAAACCAGATTCTTTGTTATGTTCGGTACATCAAGTGCATCTGCAAGGTACTTCACTTTGCCATCCTACATAGACAATGACACATCTCCAACATGGGAAATTGGATGAGCAGTGTCATCCCCTGTTTCCACAAAACTTGGTCTTTCCGGGTTTTTCATCTCCTTGAACCACTCCCCATGACTTGTCATGTGGTTCGAAGCACTTGAATCCACATACCATACATTATCTTTTTGTGCTGCATCAACATTTTCAGACATGGCATTCACGACATGCTACATAACAAACAACCTTTCATTATCCTCATTATTTTTGCTTGAGGATGCATAGTTGTTTTGCTGCACTTTCCCATTTTGCATGTCAGCCTGCTTCTTATAACATTCTGCCTGCACATGTCCAAGCTTACCACAATAATAGCATTCACGTGCATCATTATACTGCCTTTGCCAATTTCCACGGCCTCTTTGACTCCCCCTGTCTCTGAATTTACCTCTTCCACCTACGTGTTTTTGTTGTTGTTGTTGTTAATTCTGGGAATGTTGTTGTTGCTGCTGCTGGCCATAATTCTGATTACCTGTTCGGCCACCTCCTTGACCGCATCCACAGCCTCCTCTACCTTGTCCTCTTCCTGAACCTGTGTAGAAGGCCTGTTGTTCTGAACTATTTTTGCTTTGTGAAGACTGTTGGTCTTCACCCAAGCTCTTCTCTTCGATAATTAGCATAGACACCAAATCTGTAAAGTTGGGAATGTTTTCCTGCGTCTGAATAGACGTCTTGAATGCCTTGTATTGTGGCCCGAGACCACGTAGACAGACTTCCACCTTGTCATCATCATCTACTGACACACCAATAGATGCAAGGGATTCCACAATACCCTTTATCTTCAGCACATAGTCCTTCACAGACATGCTCTTTTTCTCCACAGTATGAAGTTCATTCTTCAACTGTATCTTGCGTGCCTTGGTATTTGTTTCATAAAGCTTTACCAAGGTGTCCCACGCCTCCTTGGGGGACTTGGCATCCTGAATGTGCCCAATCATGGTGTCCTGTATACTAATGGAGAGCCAATACATAACCTTCCTGGATCCTTGGTTCCAGTCTTTAAATTCTTTCACATCTGCAGCAGTCAGATTTATATCCGGTATCTCCGGTGTCTCTTCATGCTCACCTTCTATGTAGTCCCAATAGCCTTTTCCCATCAGGAAATTCGTCAACCTGAACCTCCAAGCATGGAAGTTATTCTTATCAAGCTTCTCAGCCACAATCTAGGTTATCCCATCATTTGACATCTTGCCAAACACACAATTTTACCAGAAACAGCACTGGTTTTTTTGCACAAACTGCTGTATTTTCTGCAACGGTACTATAGTACTCTCAAATGTCACAACCAGTGACCTCAATGTGCATACATACACCCAATGGCAACTGTAGACCTCTTTGCAGCACCCACAGTGTCTGCACAGTCAATCTGTCTTCCTGCAGTTCTTAAAACAGAGTTCTGCAGAGAATCGATGACTTACCCGCAGTGCTCGAAATCGCCTGCTTTCTGAAAAACGGAGGTCCAGACACGCCCGAAACGCATTTTTGGCCCAAAATTTTTTTGTCCGATAGGACAGTATAGTTGCCCTATAGCTTTACTCCCGCGAAGAAAGCTCCTCAATCAGAGATCGTTTGCCGATGCGTCCCATAGAGCTCTCGACGAGGGTGTAGTCACCAACACAAATAGGGAAGAGTAGTTGAAGCTCTTACCCTCGTACCGCTTCCTGTGGTTCTCTTGCTTGCAGCTCAGCCCTTAGCACGAACCAGGCTCTGATACCATGAAAAGATGCAGGGGGGAAGAGAGCTTGAGCTCTTGCAAGCACACACACACTCCATACCAAGAATCCGACACAGCAGGCTGAACTTCAAATAATGAAGCATCTAGTAAATCATCATTCACTCCCACTGGTTCTTCACCAGTCTCTAACCTACTCAAGTAATCAGCAATGGCATGTTCTTTTCTTGGAGTATAAAGAATAACAAAATCAAACTCCTGTAAAATAACAACATCCACCTAACCAACCTTCCTATTAGCATTGGCTTCTTGATTAGGTACAACAAAGCTTGGTGGTCAACATGGAAAATTACCCTATTTCCCAACAAATAGTGCCTAATTTTTTTAAAAGCATATACCAGGCCCAATGCTTCTCTTTCAGTGACAGCATAATTCCTCTCAGCTGATGTGAGTACTCTGCTTGCATAATACACTAGCCTAAACCAACCTTTGGCTTTTTCTTGCATCAACATGGCTCCTACGGCCACATCAGACGCATCCACAAAGACATGAAAAGGCAAAGACCACTCTTGAGACTGTAGAACTGGCGCAACAGAGATCATCTTCTTTAAAAGTTGGAATGATCTTTCTTGAGGATCAGCCCAAACAAAAGCGACTTCTTTCTTAGTTAAGTGTGTTAGTGGTAAACACACATTAGCTAAATATACCTTGAATGCCACTTAATTTGACCCACAAATCTCATCAACTCTTTAACATTGGCTGGAGCCTTTGCAGATTGGATGGCTTCAATCTTCTTTACATCAATGGCCATCCCTTCACTTGAAACCACATGACCAAGTAGTACCCCACTTCTAACAGCTATGACACTCTTGTAAGGATTCAGTGCCATTCTGAACTGTCTACATCTCTCCAAACATAACTTCAGATGTAGCAAATGCAAGTCTTGCTTGCCAAAAACAAAAAAATCATCTACAAAAGCCCTCATAAAATCTTACAAATATGGCTCAAATACCTTATGTGCGACAAAGTTGAATGATGGTGGTCCATTCTTCAAGCCAAAACTCATTACTGTATACACAAATGCACCCCACTTAGTAATGAAGGTTGTTTTGTATTGATCCTCCTTAGCAATGTGAATCTGATTATACCCAGAAAACCCATCCAGAAAGCTATACATTTCATGACCTGCAAAACTGCATCCAAAACTCCATCACAAAACGGCATTAGAAAAGGATCAGTAATAGTTGCTGCATTAAGCTTTCTATAGTCCACACATACTCTCAGCTTCCCATTCTTCTTAGGTACCACTGTAATTGGAGACAACCATGACACCTCATTCACTGGCTTGATGAAGCCTACTACCAACAACTTATCTAGCTCCTCCCTCCTTAACCTGCTTTGCAAAACTAGGGTTCATTCTGTACCTTTGCTGCACAATCGGAACTACATCTTTCTGCAAGTTAATATGATGTTGATGTAATGCAGGGTCTATACCTTTCACTTGAGAATACTCCCAAGCAAATACATCCATGTATTCTTGCAACAACTGTAACAACTCCTTCAAAAATTCTCCTTCAGCATGGACACTCACCTTTACCATTTTTGGGTCAGCCTCTGTACCCAAATTAAGTTCTTTCAATTCATCTTCCTTAACCCTACTAGAAGTGCCAAACTTCTTGTCATAGATTCTTTCAGCCATAATTCTTGCATCCTTCTCCTCCTGCTCAATCTGTTCCTTGTGTGTTCCATCAGCTGCCTCAATTCTATTCCCTGAATCTCTTGTCCAGGTGCTACATCGGTGAACCTGTTCTTTATCTGGCTGTAATATATGTTCCACATCCACGTCAAACACTGGAACAATTGTTGGATTTGCCTTCAAAATCTCCTCTTCCTCATCATCTTCAACTTCTTCTGCCAAGTTGATAGTTTGTGCAAACAATGGTTTCTCCTTGAGTGGAATATTCTTCCTCCCTTGCATAGGTATAGTCACTTTCTTCTTACCTTTTCTTATAACAACCACATTCTCTCCCCAGTCTTGTCTGACTTTGGCCATTCTGAGCCAAGGTCTTCCCAACAGCATTTCATAAGAGGACGCTGAATCTGACATTCGCATGACCACAAAATTGACCAAGAAGGTCATACCTGTAGTTGCAATATGTTGCTGTTTGAGAATTCCTAACGGTTGTACTCTTGTTTGATTTGCCATCTTCACCTGAAAAGGTGTTGGGGCCAACTTTCCCAAGCCCATTTGTGTATAAACAACTTCAGATAAAATGTTTACTCTGGATTCTCCATCCAACAATACATCTGCAAAAATCCTACCCTCAAACTGAACTTTGACTACAGGCACAACAAAATCAACATCTGCTATGTTTACTGCTGGGAACCCTATTTGATGAACTAATAATTCATTATCTTGATCCTGAAGTTTCCTTAACAACCTCTCCTTAAAAGCTGGCACTAAGCACAATAACTGATCCAATGACAATTGTAAGGGAGAGTTGATGAGTACCTCAAACCAATCTTTGTCCTGATTTACCTCAAGTTTAATGTTGTCCTTTTGTTGTTGTTGGTCGGACTGCCTTTCTGACTTCGATGCAGGCACATCCTGCTTCCTCTTCTCCTTCTGAATCTGCTTCTGTACCTGATCCCTAATTCCTTTCTGCTCCTTCCAATCTATTGCCCCCTTTGCTTTGGATATAGTGATAGCCATGACTTCAACATCATCAACTTGCATGCATTCATTACAATCAGAAACCCACTCTTCCTTATCTTCTTGCTTATGCTGCTCCTCCTGAGTTGGTTGACTAACACCATCACACTCTTTCTGATCTGAGAGATCAACCAAAAGTACATTAGCTTGAGTTGGTTTGCTGTTTCTGTTGCTGTTACTGTTGATGTTGTTGTTGCTGTCGCTGTTGCTGTCCTCCTTACTGGTTACCCTGATTATACCTTAGCACAGGCATTCCCCCACACTGAGCTGTGCTGTGGCCATCCCTTTCACAAATGTGACAATACTGCTTCTCCTTTGGTGCTACCACAGAATACCCAAACTTTTTCAACTTACTTACCAAGTCCGCCTCTTTGGGATGCTTATCCGTCTGTTTCTTTTTCTTACTGCTCTCCTTTCTTTTTCTTTTGTCTTCCTCTTCATCATTTTCTGATGATGTATCTGAATCCTCCTCCTTGTCTGAATCTGATGTTGCATCTGACCCTTTTTTGGAATCAGAACGGTTATCTCTACTACTCTTTGCTTTTGTCATACCCAGCCTCTTTTCAACACTTGCTGCAGTAGCAACAAGATCATTGATTCCTCCAGCAATGTCAATGCTTGCCACAACATTCTTCAAACTATACCTTAATCCTTTCCGACCGACATCTCATTAGTGGGTCTTTCATTGCCCTGCATTCAACCAAATTTCTGAATTTTTGAGCATAGTCTTCCACCAACATATTCTTCTGCCTAATGTCCCTGAGTTTTCTCAAAATATCGATTGGATTCTTTTCCTTTTTGAAGCTCTGCAAAAATGCTGCCTTCAAAGCATTATAATTAACAAAATGTGGTATACCATATTGGCTAAACCAGCTCATGGCTTTACCTTCTAATGTGGCTGCAAACTGCTGAAGTTTAATTGGATCATTGTATAAAGCCTAATAACCGCTTGCTTGCCATCTAGTTTCAAACTAGGCTACATGGCAATTTGCATCTTCCTTGGACCCTCCTCTGAATTTAGCGGCTTTGACCATGGGGTTGAGAGGTGGTTGAGCCATGAGGTTCGGCTGTGGTGGTCTCCTAGAGGTCTTTGCCTGATAGCCCCCTGTAGTGGGTCAAACTGGAAACTTCTTTGTACTCTTGCAGATCTTTTTGCCAAGAGTAAAGCCCCTAACAGTTGCCTTACTTGCCTTCCCCCTGCTGCTCCAGAATTCTCTCTCTCCCCCCCCTCGTTGGTCTACTACTCGATTTTCAGAGAGTGGACTCTCCTGACCATCCTGGGCATCTTGATCGTAATGAAATGGATCAATATTGCGTGCCTGGTCTTGTGCCCTTGTATAATAAACTCTAGCTACTCTTCTCTCCCTCTTGGACATGCATCCTCACTGGCATTCATCGCCTTTGTCCAAATAGGACAAACACAGTAGGATCCCCAAATTGTGTTGGGGTTCATCAACACAAACAGAAATATCACAAATAGACACAATTGCTTGATAAGAAACATGTTGATTAGGCGAAATCAGACATTCAGACACAGTAGAAATGCAATGCTCAGACAGAGGTTCCATAGAGTAAGGTCACACAAGAGATAAAAAACTCAAAATTCTGCTTAATTCTCTCTCTTCATTACATTGCTTCCCCTTTTCTACCTTGCTCAAAAATGTTACTCGTTCTCCAAAACGTTATTCTTGAATAACCGTTACCTATCTTAACTTCCAAGATCCCAAGAAAGTCATCATACATTCCTACCACCTTATGATTCCGACTTAGCATATATTCGACTGACTAAATATCTGACTTCTTACATATCCGACTTACTACATATCTGACTTCTTACATATCCGACTTAGCAAAATTCAACTTAAGAGAACTATGCCTTCAACAATCTATCATCAAGGTGAACCTCTGTCCCAAAAGATAATGTCTCCACAACTTTAGAGCATAAACTACTGAGAGTAACTCCAAGTCATGGACGGCATAATTTCTCTCATGTGTTCTGAGTTTTCTAGATTCAGAGGCTACTGCATGACCTTCTTTCATAAGAGCACCGCCTAAGGCAAACCCATTGGCATCAGTAACTACCTCAAAAGGTTTAGTAAAATCTGGCAATTTAAGGATAGGGTTGGTTACTAAGGCTGTCTTGAGCTTATCAAAGGCACTCTGACACATACTAGTCCACTGAAAAAGGGTACTCTTCTTGAGAAAGTTAGTTAAAGGGGATGCTATTTGAGCATACTTGGGTATAAAGATCCTATACCATCTGGTTAATCCTAGGAATCCTCTGACTTCCTTTACTGTCTTGGATTCTGGCCATTCTATGACTTCTTGGATCTTTGCCAGGTCAGGAGTGAAAAGATGCAAGGGAGAAGAGAGCTTGAGCTCTTGCAAGCACACACACACTCACAAAACCCTACTAGAGAACACACAAGGTGAGAGGCTGAAAATCTTCTTCTTCTTCACTCAACACTCAACACTCCATATACAAAGATAAGAGTACACAGCATATGAAAGGTACTTAACCAAATACATACTAGGGTAATCTATAGTGTGAACTCAACTAAATGAGCTATCGCTATAACTATGCCAGTCTCCAAAATGGCTGTCACACAGCCTGTCATCCCACTGGCCGCATATCACCCATGATCTCACCAACCATGCTAGTGGTGTAAGTGTGGGGCCTATCCCCCAGGTGGGTCATCAATGTCCATTTCCTCACTAGATGAGCTCGAAATCTCAACACTCCCCCTTGAGCTCAATCCATCTCATGTACACCAAGCGAAGCCTTGAATCTGCGGAGCTTCTCTGTACCCAATGCTTTGGTGAAGATGTCAGCTACCTAATCCTGTGTGCTGACATAAACAAGGTCAATGTCTCCTGCCAAGACCTTCTCTCTGACAAAATGGTAGTGGACCTCTATATGCTTCGTGCGAGCATGAAAAATTGGGTTCTTGGCCAATTGTATACTACTAATGTTGTCATAGAAAATGACAACTTGTCTATCCACCACTGATAGACCCAAATCTGCAAGTAGCTTTCTCAACCAAGCTACCTCACATGCTGCCATAGCAGCACCTCTGTACTCGGCCTCTGTACTAGATAGAGCAACCATAGGCTGCTTCTTGCTACTCCAAGTCACAGCAGCACTCCCCAAAGAAAACATGAAGCCACTAGTAGATCTTCTATCTGAGATACTACCAGCCCAATCAGCATCTGTGTATCCATGTACACATATTTCTGTCTCAATTTCATAAAATAGTCCACAATGCAAAGTAGACCTCACATACCTCAGTATGCATCTCAATGCATCCAAATGCGGCTTTCGAGGAACCTGCATAAACTAACTCACCAACCCAACAGCATAGCTCAAATCTGGCATGGTGATCGTCATGTAGATCAAGCTTCCTACTATGCGCCTAAAGAGACTAAGGTTATGTAGAAGGGAAAGAGAAGGGTGTGAGTGTGAATGGACTTAAGGTCCACTTGCTCACCTATTTAAAGGTGGAGCTATGAGACATTTTGTATTAAGCAAGGCCTAGTTGTATGCATAAACAACTTAATAAGCAAGATATTGTTCTTGTATTTTGTGAGTTCTTTTCCTCCACACACTTGATCTAGCATGAGCACCACGTTTTCTCAACATGGTATCAGAGCCTAGGTTGATTAGGACTCTTGTGGTGTAGATTAGGTCACTTTTTCCCTCATTTTTCTTATCTCTTCACTTGTGGAGCTCAACCCCCTGGTAGTGGAGGAGCTCTACCAGCTTGTAGTAGAGGCAATATTTTGAGGAGATTCCAACTTGGGAGATGAAGAGCAGGACCGAGCGCATCAATTCGTACGGCTAATTGCTGTGTTGCTTCATTCCACGAGACGGCACATTACGTCTGCAGCAACCCGACGTCATTTTCTGCAATTCGTACGGCTAATTGCTATGTTGCTTCATTCCACGAGGCGGCACATTACGTCTGCAGCAACCCGGCATCATTTTTTGCAGCAGCAGCGCTGGCCGTACAGCCATACGCTGATCGTCTGCTATAGTAAAAAAACCAGTCGCCTCTCTCTTTCTCCATGGAAGCTTTCCATTAAAGCTTCAACTTTGATTTTTTCTTGCTCAAATCATCTCTTCCCTTGCTTTAATCACTCAAGTGATGTTGTGAATGTGCGTTGCTGAACCTTTATCTTGATTTTGAAGAGTGGCCAACCACATGAGGTATTCATAAACCTCACTCTCAATAAGCTTCATCATGAACATCAAGCTTTCAAGCTTTCAAAGTGTTCAAAGTGTGCTTTTAAGCACTAATTGTGTTGTTTAATACTAATTAAGCTATTAATCCAGCAAAGGGAAGTAATTATAAAGTGTTCTTAAACACTAATAGTGTTATTAAACACTAATGGTGAACTAATCACCAAAAATAAGTGTCATTTGACACTAAAAATGTGCTTTTAAGCACTAATTATGTTTTCTACACATTAATGGTGATCTTAATCACCAACCAAAGTGTTGATTAACACTAAGGTGATCTTAATCACCAACCAAAGTGTTGATTAACACTAAGGTAGTCTTAACCATCAAAGGAGGAGGTCTTAATCACCAACCAAAGTGTTGATTAACACTAAGGTAGTCTTAACCATCAAAGGAGGAGGTCTTTTACACTAAGGAGGCTCTTCTTCGTCAACATTGGAGGCCGGGCACACACCATAAGTGCCACATTACAAGTCTTCATCGTCAACCCGTTTCTTCCAAGGAGAAATGGTGCAACCATGAACCAATTGTCTTCATCTCATAAGCCAAAGAGGTTGAATATTTCTGGTTTTTTCATCTCAACAAACTCAATATTTGAGTGGTTTAAAGCTGAACACACGTACACTAAGTGTTCATCTTCAATGTTGTTGTGTATTACCCTTGAGGCTCTTGTTTGTAAGAGGCATAGGCATGTCATAAGCCATATGCTCTCATTTTCCAAGCCCAAGGCATGTTATTCCACTGCATATTCAACGTTTTCATCGTCTAAGATGAGTTGTTTACTCACTCTCATTAAGCTTGTATCTTCAAACCCGAATGGGTATTATACATGCACAAAAGTTGTTGTAATTGTGGAGTAGACACTGCCCTTGACCAATTCATAAGGCAAGTGGTAAGACCCTCCCTTTCCCTTTCCCATTTAAATCTACCTCATTGCCCATGGAGGAGGTATGGTATTCAAGGAAGCATCAAGCATGTTGAAGGAACGTCTATAAGCAAACCACTTAAGCATGGGTGGCAGCCTTGTTTTGATCATTGTGTGAGAATAGTCAAGGTGGAAAGCATGTGGAAGCAATGGCATGTATGTCTAAAGCATGTTAACTACAAAAAGTCAAGCAAGCACAAAGAGTGGGGTGCACCATCATTGAGGTGTACATCTTCATCGACATCAAATAAAGACTTAGATGGCATCATTATCTTTGCCTCTAAGGCTCTAAGAACATAGTTGTAAATCCTAGATAACCACACCTCCATGACACCCTTGTATGCCTAATGTTATAAAGGCAACTTATGTCCAATACCACCTATTCCAATTCTTTCATAGTTGGTATTGAGGGGGGGTATTAAGAGACTAAGGTTATGTAGAAGGGGAAGAGAAGGGTGTGAGTGTGAATGGACTTAAGGTCCACTTGCTCACCTATTTAAAGGTGGAGCTATGAGGCATTTTGTATTGAGCAAGGCCTAGTTGTATGCATAAACAACTTAATAAGCAAGATATTGTTCTTGTATTTTGTGAGTTCTTTTCCTCCACACACTTGATCTAGCATGAGCACCACGTTTTCTCAACACCTATACATAGTAGGATCCTCCAAAATCTCTCCTAAATCTGCACTCAACTTGCCATTCTGATCCAATGGCACTGAGATAGGCTTACAGCCTGTCATACCATACTTGGACAACATGTCCAATCCATACTGTCTCTGCAGTAATCCAATACCATGTGGTGACCTAATCACCTCAATGCCCAAGAAATATCTGAGCTCCTCCAGATCCTTCATCTCAAACTTCTGTCTAAGTAAGATCTCTACATCAAAGATCTCTGCATCATGGTCCCCCATAATGATCAAGTCATCTACATAGATGACAACAAGCACAACCCCCATAATGATCAAGTCATCTACATAGAAGACAACAAGCACAACCCCTCTATCATCACTGTGTCTCACATATAGCGAGAAATCTGCATTGGCTACATGAAAGCTAATAGTGACAAGATATTCAGAAATCTTGTCTGACCATGCTCTTGGTGCTTGTTTTAAGCCATACAAGGCTTTCTTCAACCTGCAAACATGCTCGGGGTGACTCACATCCTCATAACCAGGTGGCTGCAACCCTCATAACCAAGTGGCTGCAACATAACATGTTCGGGGTGACTCACATTCTCATAACCAGGTGGCTGCAACATATACACCTCTTCCTACAAATCCCCATGCAAGAATGCATTCTTTACATCCATCTGATGTAAAGACCATTGCTTTGACGTAGCCACTGCTATCACAACTCTCATTGTTGCCATCTCGGCACAACTGGGTTGAAAGTTTCCTCATAATCAATGCCATATGTCTGTGCATATCCTTTGGCTACCAATCTAGCCTTGTACCTACTTATGCTTCCATCACTGTTATGTTTTACTTTGTACACCCACTTGCATCCAATGGCTTTCTTGCCTTCAGGCAATTGCACTAGATCCCAAGTCTCATTTCCATATAGTGCATCCATCTCCTCATCCATAGCTTTCTCCCAACACACATTTCCAATAGCCTCGTCAATGCATGTGGGATCTACAACCTGCACAACCTTTGCCATGTATGCATAGTAATGTGCCACATAACCATCATAGGTAAACCTCTGCACAGGATTCTTCACTCTCCCAGATCTTCGCAGCTTTGCATTCATGGCTTCCATAGCCTTCTTTACACCGAGTGTTCTCATAGCTGGTATCCCAAGCTCCTCATCAAGGCTCATCTCTGAGCCACTAGACTCTCCATCAACATGAGAATGCCCTACAGAAATGTCAGGCATACTAAGGGACTCAACCACTTTCTCTTTGCCTTTATGTGATGTACTAATCACATTTGCAGGACTGGTATTATGACGCAGCCTGCCACTCCATAGTCTATCAACTGAACCACTCGATGAGGACTCTCCTAGTGCACTCAAAGACTGTGATTGCTGACTTGCATTTTGTGCAACCACATTTCCACTCACATCAGTCCCAACAGCTTCTTTTTCAGTAGCATACCAACTGCTCATCTCATCAAAAACAATATCCTTGCTTACCCTCAACACACGTGTAGTAGGGTTATAACACCTGTATCCCTTTTGCTCAAGGGAATATCCAATAAACACACATTTTTCAGCTTTTGGATCCAGCTTAGTTCTTAGCTCATCTAGCACATGCATATATGCAATGCATCCAAAAACTTTCAGATGAGACAAATCAAGTTTTCTCCCAGTAAACCTCTCCTCTAGAGTTACATCATGTATGGCTGTAGTTGGAGTCCTATTCATGATGTAAACCGCTGTAGAAACAGCCTCAGCCCAATAGCTATGCGGCATATTCTTCTCTTCCATCAATGCTCGTGCAATCTCAGCAATGTGCCTGTTTTCCCGCTCTGCAACTCCATTTTGCAGAGTGTATCTGCATGTAAACTGTCTCCGAATACCATTTTTCTTCAAAAATTCAGAGAACTCATTAGAGAAGTACTCTCCCCCTCCATCTGACCTTAGGCACTTTACATATTTCCATGTTTGCTTTTCAACCATAACTCTGAAATTCTGAAAGTGAGTGAACACCTCACCCTTCTCCTTCATGAAGTATATCCACACTTTCCTTGTGTGGTCATCAATAAATGTAATACCTGTAGCCTCCCATAGACATGGTCTTCGTAGGACCCCATACATCTGAATGCACAACATCTAATGCATTTCTGCTCACATTTTTGTTACGTGAAAATACATGCTTTGTTTGCTTTCCAAATTAGCATGCTTCACATATTCTCTGCATACCTTCAACTTTAAATTTTGGCAACCCTGTCACAATTCCTTTAGTCTGCATAGACTTTATTCTCTGCACATTCACATGTCCAATTCTTTTATGCCGAATGTTTGTGTCTGCAATAATTCCTGAACCATCATTTGCAAACATCACAACACTCACTTCAAGCATGTTTACATTCAATGTAAACATTCTGCCCACTCTGTTGCCTTTTGCAACCAACCTGCACTTAAAGTCTTCAACATAACAACCATCAGGGTTAAACCGAACCTGCAAACCCTGCTCAATCATCTGACCAACTGAAACCAGATTCTTTGTTATGTCCGGAACATGAAGTACATCTGCAAGGTAAATCACTTTGCCATCCTGCATAGACAATGGCACATCTCCAACATGGGCAATTGGATGAGCAGTGTTATCCCCTGTTTCCACAAAACTTGGTCTTTCAAGGTTTTTCATCTCCTTGAACCACTCCCCATGACTTGTCATGTGGTTTGAAGCACCTGAATCAACATACCATACATCATCTTTATAGCATTAACGACATGCTGCATAATAAATAACCTTTCATTATCCTCATTGTTTCTGCTCGAGGATGCATAGTTGTTTTGCTGCAATTTCTCATTTTGCATGTTAGCTTGATTCTTATAACAATCTACCTGCACATGTCCAGGCTTACCACGATAAAAGCATCCACGTGTATCATTATACTGCCTTTGCCAATTTCCACGACCTCTTTGACTCCCCCTGCCTCTGAATTGGCCTCTTTCACATGCATGTTGTTGTTGTTATTGTTGTGAATTCTGGGACTGTTGTTGTTGCTGCTGCTGTGGCCATAATTCTGATTACCTGTTCGGCCACCTCCTTGACCGCGTCCACGGCCTCCTCTACCTCGTCCTCTTCCTGAACTTGTGTAGAAGGCCTGTTGCTCTAAACTGTTTTTGTTTTGTGAAGACTATTGGTCTTCACCCAAGCTCTTCTCTTCTATAATTAACATACACACCAAGTCTGTAAAATTGGGAATGTTTTCCCGAGTCTGAATAGACGTCTTGAACCCCTTGTATTGTGGCCCAAGACCACATAGACACACTTCCACCTTATCATCATCATCTACTGAAACACCAATAGATGCAAGGGATTCCACAATACCCTTTATCTTCAATGCATAGTCATTCACAGACATACTCTTTTTCTCCACAGTATGAAGTTCATTCTTCAACTGTATCTTGCGTGCCTTGGTATTTGTTTCATAGAGTTTTACCAAGGTGTCCCACGCCTCCTTGGGGGACTTGGCATCTTGTATGCGCCCAATCATGGCGTCTTGTATACTGATAGAGAGCCAATACATAACTTTTCTAGCTCCTTGGTTCTAATCCTTGAACTCTTTCACATCTACAGCAGTCGAATTGATCTCTGGTATCTCCGGTGCCTCTTCATGCTCACCTTCTATATAGTCCCAGTAGCCCTTTCCCATCAAGAAATTTGTCAACCTGAACCTCCAAGCATGGAAGTTGTTCTTATCAAGCTTCTCAGTAACAATTTGGTTTATGCCATCATTTGACATCTTGCTAGACACACAAATTTACCAGAAACAGCACTCTGGTTTGTCCTACACAAACTGCTGTATTTTCTGCAGTAGCGATACTATAGTACACTCAAATGTCACAACCAATGACCTTAATATGCACATACACCCAATGGCAACTGTTGACCTCCTTTGCAACACACAAAGTGTCTGCACAGCCAATCTGTCTTCCTGCAATTCTTAAAACAGAGTTTTGCAGAGAATCGATGACTTACCCGCAGTGCTCGAAATTGCTTGCTTTCTGAAAAATGGAGGTCTTGACGCGCCCGAAATGCATTTTCGGCCCAAAAAATTTTGTCCGATAGGATCGACAGGACAGTATAGTTACCCTATAACTTTACTCCCATGAAGAAAGCTCCTCAATCAGAGATCGTTTTGTCGGTGCCTCCCGTAGAGCTCCCGAGAAGGGTGTAGTCGCCAACACAAATAGGGAAGAGTAGTTGAATCTCTTACCCTCGTACCGCCTCCTGTGCTTCTCTTGCTTGCAGCTCAGCCCTTACCATGAAGCAGGCTCTGATACCATGTGCGCTTTTGCCGCACAGGTCGTAGAGCTGGGGACTTGCCCGACACCGTATGCGAGCCACGAATGGCTGCAAGCATACAACCAGGAAGGCAAGCTCAAAACAGAATGCAAAAGGTGTGTCACTCACCGCTTAACTGCCGCCTTGAAGGATTCTCGCGTCGCAGCCGTGAAGGAGGAGCCGTCGTCGCCGCTCTACCGCCTCGCCGCCGTCGCCGTGCCGCTACACAGTGCGCTCGATCGCTCTCTCACTCTCTCTCTCTCTCTCTCTCTCTCACACACACACGCAGGAGAAGGAAACCAAGGAGATAAGGCAAGAGCACTCTTGTATTCACAACACATGACAATGAGGATTTTAGGGTTACATTTGACTCTTATAGGTGACTTGGCCGTTCACACTTGGGCGCCCATACATGGCCGACCGATCCTAACCCTTATCCTACTGATATTCAAGGTGCGCCCATACACTTGGCCGTTCACACTTGGGCGCCCATACATGGCCGACCGATCCTAACCCTTATCCTACTGATATTCAAGGTGCGCCTCTCATCGGCGATCACCCAATCCCTTCATCCTTAACATATGGTGCCGACAAGCCCGGCCCATGACTCAGAATATTTAAATTAATGACATAAAACATAATACGTCTCAATGTCCGTCTCATAGGTTAACATGCCCCCCTTCCTGATGAAGATTCCGTCCTCGGAAGCTATGGTATGGTAAGCTCGAGAGGGTTGTTGTGGTAGACCGTCTGCAAAACAGGGAAGTAGAGTGAAGGTATACTGGAATTCAAAAGATATAAAGTGTATAAATTCAAGCATGTGAGACCACAATGGATGTTGCTATGAGAACTTAGTTTAAGGGTCACATGAGTGAGCTAGTGTAGCAAATTAATAGGAGTTTGAAATTATTGAAAGGAATTCAAGAGTTAGCAAGGTGTCAAAGGTTAATCAAGGTTTATAACTGGCCTAAGTCAAGGAAAATAACCAAGCTTAATAAATAAACAGATGACCACAGTGTGTCTACTCTAAGAACAAGTTAATACCACGCGTCTACTAGGGACACAAGAAACATCAGAGTTACAGGAGCCTTTTGCCTTTATATTTTTTTTATTTTTTATTTTAATGCACGTGACAATTTTTACACCCGATGGCGACCTTCCTAAGGCAAAACTAACATCGATCCTGGTACCATGTTTAACACAAGGCATTATCTAGGAATCTATTAGCTTACTTTAGGCAAGGCTACCCCCTACCAACCAAGGCATCGGTCTGGAGTAGAATACTCCTCGCCTACCAAGTATCAATAAGGCGATAGGCCAACATTAAAGCACATCATAGACTTGTATTGCCATTTATTGTAGGCTTTTTTTTTAAATCTATTTCTTTTGATCTTCGCTCCTGAACTATAATTTATCTTGCATCCTTTCGACAAAGGGGTAATAGCTATGTCCTAGAGGTCAACACACACATGGCTAGGTGTCAAACATTAAGATGGTTTGACCCTAGACCTAAGACAATCGTATTCCAAGGTTAACTAAAGACATCATGCTACCTAGGAATATTTCCAATAAAGTTAAGCTCATTAATGATTTACACTAGCATGCAAGCAACTTCAAAAACTAAGTAGTACATTGACAATTTCCATGTGGTCATGCATTATAGTTTATGCAATTGATTGAACAGTAAAAACGAAAGAGAGTGGGTATGGAAGAATTACACCTGTAATTGGAGATCTCCTTGATTTGACGAGACAGCTTGCAATTTGATGTAGATATATTTTGATGAACGTTGCGGCAATCTCAGGACTTGAAAGCGAACCCACCTCAAACTTTTCAACCTGTACAATCAACTAACAAGCACTATACCTCAAGAGGCACATCAGTGTGAAAATTTCAAGACTTGTTTAAGGAATCTAAACTAGAAAAAACTTGAAAACACTAACCTGCCTACCAGTCACCACACTACTACTGAGGATACGGTAAGAGGATGTTGTAGAGTCCTGGCTCTAGCCCTAAGGCTAAGCCTCTATCCGCATCATCCAAACAAATAAAGTCAACCTCAGTAGTGCCATGAGTTTCATCCGTCCACTCATCATTGTCAGATATTTCCTTTTCATTTTCCCATCCACATAAACTCATCAAAAATGTAACCATGCGAGGATAGTCATCTTGTGGAAAAGGAAAGCACTAGGCTATCGGGGATATGTCCTCTACGGAGTAGGGGTCAGTCATGGTCAATAGGTGAATTAGCCATTCTAATTCCTCAATATTTTCCTCTCTGGCTAGTACATCTATATGATCCCATTCAGTTTCAATTACAGGATAGCACATGTGGAATATCTGAGAAAGGTACAGATGATACCTCTCACCAAAGGTAGGAGTGGATGAAGTGTATGATGATCGGGCATCTGCCATATCTGCAAACACAGATATAGCATCAGTAGGTTTATGACAGGACAATCTAGTTCTTGATTGTATACGGATATTTCTCTTGTTTTTGTGCTCTTGCTCTTTTTACTATTTTTTATTTTTCTTTTCTTTGTTTTTTTTTAATGTATGAAGCTATATATATACATCCCCTTAAATTTGGCAATTACATGGTCAGGGGAGAAGGTTAAGGAGGAAGCAATAGAATTTCGAGCGTGAGTACATGCTCCCCCTTTCCTTGGGTAGATCATATTATTTGCAATGATGTTGCAGCCTCTTGGAACCAATTTGTCCAGCGGGTCATAGGTTGTGATGTGGGCAGATAGCTTTTTATGACCCTTGTGGCCACATCCAATTGCAGAGATGGTAGTGTACGCTCCCATTGACGAATGGAGAAAATGGTTTCCGACGATACTATTACAAGGGGAGACGTAGACTCATCGGTTTTTTGTTGGGTGTTGACAAGAGTAGGTGTAGAGCATGTAGAAACTTCTATATGAGTGTGTGCCTGGCGTGAGGAGCTAGAAGCTTCATGTGGCTCCCCCCTTCCTGAGCTAGGTGGTAATGATCGATATCGTTTGGGAATCCAAACTAACTCTGGAAGAAGTGGTGCAGAGCACTCTATTACCTTTCCCTTACCACGGTCTTGAATTGTCATTGGGGTGGCAACAATTGGTTTGCAAGGTTTTACAGGTGATGTAGAGGGTTTCAACTTATGTTTAGGGACCCAAATCTGGTCATTTCCCTCGTAGTACCCTTGGGCTACTAATAATTTTTTAGGGATCCATCGCGATGTTACATTGCCCTTTCTTGGGTGGGTAGCTGCTTTCCTTTTACGAGGCTTCTTGGTGGCTAAACGAGATTGAGCAGGGGAAGTAGCTGTTAACGAAGCTTTGGGAACCCATTTGTATGTACTCTTTGGCATAGTAAGCGAAGCTTTAGAGACCACCTTGCCTGTTTCCAGTCTTGGCGTTGAAGCGTTAGAGGGGTGGCAAACAATCAAAGATGGTTTTGCCACTGGACTTGGTGATTTTTCGTTATCCATCATTTTGTCCAGAGTCGATGGCTTAGGAGCGAGATTTTGAGCGGTCAGACCTAGTGTTGGTTCTTGCGTCGTGACTCGTCTGGTTGCCCAATCGATATTGCATTTGGTGGCCATCATCCATTTGCGCCCTAAGCTTACAGTCCCTTCCATGGTACCAGCAGGCATAACCAAAAAGCTTTGAATTATGGTTCCCTTGTCATAAGCAACCGGAGTGTGCAGAATTCCTGAGACAGGGGTTTTCTTCTTGTTGATTCCTTGAACTTGGATAGAGCTCTTGGATAAAGGTGGTTTTCCCAGTTGACACCACACGCCATATGATAGCAAATTGTGTTGAGCTCCTGTATCCAATAATGCATTATACAGCACCTCCCCGTAAGGACTCTGTAACTCAATTGGGTATCTTAGAGGTGGGTCAGATTCCAGTGCATCCTCCTCTGCTTCCTCGAAAAATACTTGCGTAATTCCCAAGTTGGCTTCTCGTTGTCTCCTAGCACGCTGTTGACGTTCTTTGGCTTCGACTCTTGCTTGTATCTTTTTAAGCTCAGCCTGTTCTTTAGCTGCCTTCTTTTGATGGATTGCGTGTAACTCCTCCTGGCTCAGGGGGTCATAGTATCTTTTGAATTTACTCCCATTAAGGAATCCAATAGTTTCAACTCCGTCGAGAGTCTCCACTCTGATGGTACCTTGCGGGGTAATTTCACATACTCTATATGGTCCCTTACCAGCATATTTGAGCTTCTTCTTTTCGTTTCGCACTCCATACATCAGGACTTTATCCCCAACCTTGATGTCCTTGTCCTTTAGATGGCGATCAAACCATTTTTTCCTGGTGGCTGCATTAACCTTTTTGAGATCAACGCACACTCTGAGTTTCCCATTCTTCTTTGGCACGATTACTATCGGAGAAACCCATTCTGAGTGCTCAATAGGATATATGAATCCACATTTTACCAGCTTTTCAATTTCCTCTTGTACAATCTTTGCATACTTAGGATTCATTGGGTAGGGACGTTGCTGGACTGGTTTAGCAGTGCTAATCATTGGAATCGTGGAACACCCTTCATATCATGATATGTCCAAGCAAATATGTCCTTGAATTCTTTAAGAAGCTTCGTAAGTGCAGCTTCTTCCACCTTGGTGAGGTCTTGAGCAATAAAAACTGGTTTAGACTCCTCACCCGGATCTGCTAAGTCTATCTCCTTAACTACCGCAGGACCATCGTAGACACCGCTACTCCCATTGGTAGGTGTTCGTTGGGATTTTGTGTAGACCACTTTACGTTCCCCTGTGGTGAATGATTTGAAATGCTCGGGTGCGGGGTGTAAGTCTACTGGTTCTTGTTGTGCCCGGTTTTTTTCTTTTAATTCCGCCTCCTTTTGTTGTTGAGCCAACTCTTGGTTTTGCCGCCTCCTTGCAGTACGACTTAGTTTTGGCTTCTCTTCGATTTCTAATTGGGCGACGTCATGAGGTTGCGGAATACACCACATGACACTTTGGAGGTATTGTCCCCAATTATCCGCTATCTTCGATGAGCATCAATGGCTCCTACATAACTAAGCCATTCTGCAGTGGATCGCTCCTTGTTTATTGCAGTTCGTACATTAGCTCGATAGCGTTGGCGCTTATGTCTCATTTTCTTCTTACCAAGTTTTTGATTTTTGTTTCTATCAGATTCGAACTCACTTGGTCGATCTTCACTTTCGAATGAACTGTAGGAGGTCACTGTCCTAGGCCTTGAGCACCTTGCTTCCACATTTGGGTGAATATTTGATTCATTTTTCCCATCAGGCTCAGGGTCAGTTTCTTCTTGAGATTCATACTCAGAGTTGCATTGGTCAGAGTCTTCGCTACTTTCAGTGTCGGTGGAGTTTGCCACGTTCTCGCCATCAGGAGTCAAGTGCATAACACCTATCATGTTTATTGGCACTAACGGTGGCATATCTTGCCCCTCAGGTGTTACCCAACTTGTGCCTCTATTTCCCCATGTGTCTATGGTTGCCGCTAGGTGTACACAATCCACGTTATCCGACTCAGTCATACCCGGTAGGACATCCATGTAAGGAGAATCCTTCCCATCATCAGTCTCTTTTTTGCATGTATAGCAATACCTTAATGGCGCGGAGTGAATAGTGGTATCCGATCGATTATCAATGATAACCTTGCTTCCTAAAGGATGTGCACAACCATTCTCAAGATCAACTCAAATGACAGAGTCCTGGAATTGAAGGTAGACATGGTTTTTCGACCAGTCATGCACCATTTGTGCTTCCCTCATGAAAGGACGTCCTAAGATCATTTGATATGACATAGGATGCTTGGAGAAATCCATTACAATGAAGGTATGTTTTACCTTGTATCCCAGGACCTTGATCTTAAGGTCCCTTAACATTCCAATAGGTTTAGCTATGGTTCCATTTGCCATCTTAACCACTATGTTTGTGACTTCGAGATGAGGCCTTCCCATAGATTCCCAATAGTTTTTAGTCACAATGCTCACGCCAGCACCACCATCAAGGATTCCCTTTAGAGTTAATCCCTTGGTAGTAATGGGGAGGGTTGCATTAGATTCGTCACCTTCAAAGTACTGTCCCAACTTGTTCACAAGTATTTCCATGACCGAATCTTCATCAAAGTTGGGTTGTAGATCCCAATGCTCCCCTTCATCTTGAAGCATGTCGGGTCTATCCATATTTGCAAATTGTGGTAGCCCCGCCTTTAGTTCTCCATTGAGAAATGCCCGAAGAGCTAAGAATAGCTCAGGATCTCCGTATAATTTGGATATGATCGTGGTTCTGATCTCGGAGGACATGAAATCCATTAGCTTGGACACATTCAACGGTACTTTTCGAGACATCGCCCCTTGACTAGGGACTGGTGATGGAATCACTTCCTCTTCGATGGGGTCAGGCATTCCCTCACTAAACATTCTTTCCAGCAAGAAGGGTGTTTGCCCACTTCCGGATGTCCTATCCTCACTTTCTTCCCGAATGATACTAGGTATAGCTAACGGTTTATGGTTCCGGTGAGGCTGAACTTGCGTAGGAAACACTGTGTCTGGAATTTTGATTTTTCTCGGGTTTGGCTCCAGTTCTCTTTGTGTTTCTTCCACCAAACCCCTTAAGTGTTGCACTTGTTCAATCTCCTCAACTGGGTTTGGGTAAGTTCCAATCTTTTTCTTGAGGGTTTTTGGCCCACGTGGCTTGTCTTGGGGAGTCTCAGTCAATTTTGGTGGTCGAGAGGGCATTTGCTTCTGGTGAGAGAAACAATAGGCAATTGGGAGATGAGATTGCAAAATCTAAGACTAGGAACAATTGGAAAGGCTCACGAAGCTAATCCCACCACCTACCTTAACCTGCTGAGTGTTAGAGATGGTTTCATTTAAGCAATTCCCCTCAACGCACCTGGTTGTTGTAGAACAAGCAAAGGGCCGTAACACATGTTGCAGAGGCATCAAAGTCACCAAGGTTGGGAAGGGAGAAAATCGAGTGATCATCAAAAGTGGTTCTGACTCAGGCACAACAACTCATCCTCTGACTTATTCATCTAAAGAAGAAGATATGCTACGTGCAATCGCCCGCACACCCAAGAACCCATTGAGCCCCGTCAACTATCCAAAAAGCTTAATATCCAAATCCTATTGTGAGGAAAAAGAGAGGCTCCTAGCCTCCCAAGAGTTAGTTCGTGAGTTCCAAGCTCAGATGAAAGTTGATCTTCCTACTGCCTACCTTGAACCATGCCCGCGTCAGTCTCAAACTAGAGACCTACGCATGATGCTCAGGGTTATCCTTGTGAGCTTCAAGATCCACCACTTCCGCAAGAGCTAACAAAAGAAGAAGCCACCGCCCAACTAAAGGACAAGGTGGCGGAATATCTTAGAGACCTAGGAGATGAACATCATAGGGAAACTAATGCAAAAATCCCTATTCCTATCCCATACACCTCAAAAAGCTTGAGGCAAAGTAGACCGAACCTTCCTCACACAGGACTGCCTCTGCTTCAAGAGACATTGCAGGTCTCTCTTCGTTCCTCTCTTCGCAGGTCCAAATCCCTATTGGCACCTGTCTCCAAGGTAACCCAAGCCTATGGAACGACCTGAAAGACTGGATGGAAGGATGTCTTAGGGCAAGCATGCATGAAACCATGGAGCCTGATAGCTCTGATGAATCTAAGGGGGGAGAAGAATTCCACATGCATATCCTTGCTACACTGGGGACATCTTGCCTAGAAAAACTGGTACGAGATTTTCCATGGCGGCGGATGGGCAAGATCTTACATCGTTATATATGCTTAGTTCAGCATATATGCCTAATATGGCCATGCAAGAGGAGCTGGATCAGGTTGTTCGAGCTAAGCCAGCAAGGAGTACACGCTCTGATAAAACTCACAGGCCCAAAGGATTCCCTGGGCCAGAGCGGTACATCTTCCCTGTAAAATAAAAAATACTCTTTTATGCATACTTTTATGCATAGAAATCAATATGATGAAAGTAACACTTTTATTAAAAAAATATTCTTTTATGCATACTTTTATGTATAGAAATCAATAATGATAAAAGTAACACTTTTATAATACAAAAAATTATTCTTTTATGCATACTTTTATGCATAAAAATCAATAATGAAGAAGGTAACACTTTCATAATAATAAAAAAATATCAATAAGTATCTTTCATAGAATTTAATTCTATTGAAAATCATTCTTTTATAAAAATTAATCAATATGCATCTTTCTATGCATGAATGAAAATGACACTTTTAGAATACTCTAACGATGGGGATTACTCTTTTTGATTAATAAAAGATGAAATTTATTTCACAAATTTTCAGTAAGTTTTGCCATAACCTCCTTTGTATGGTTGACCATTTTTCAATTTTTAAGTCTCTAAAATTCATTAGAAGTGCACCAAGAGTATTTAAATCATTCTAAAGTAAACATTTTTCTACTTATTTAAGAGAAACATTATGAAAAACTTGATTTTTTTTCATTCTATTTATAGGAAAAAGTGAGCTTCTAACCAAGCCAACTGATTCTAGAATTTTCTAGATTAGTTTGGTCAATTTTTGACCATTTTTAGGGCTATAGAGAACCCTTTTCACTTAGGTTGGTGATAACCAGATGGAACTGGTAGCCCACACGGAAATGCCCCTCTTGCAAGTAGCAGTGTGACCACTTCTCCCTCTCTCTCTATACTTATGCACATATTTCTTTATGTTATGCGTTATCTTTGTTGCGGACGATTGCTGAATTCTAAACATTGAAGTTATCAATTCTTTCACCAATCTTTTGCATGTTACATTGAGTTCCTTGCAAGCACACACACACACACGCGCGCGCGCGCACGCACACACACACACACATACACACAAGAGAGAGCACGACACAAGAGAGATGGATGGTTGAATTTTCTTCTATCTTCTTCTCTTCTCTACAACCATACACTAAAGAGATAAGAGTACATACTATAAGGGAAACAACTCTCTTACTACAACCACCCAACTATATGAGCTAGCGCTATAAGTATGCTACACTCTAGTAATCCAAATGTGTTTATCACACAACCTATGATCCACTGGCAGCATATCAACCATAATCTCACCAAACATGCCAGTGGCATAAATGCAAAAGCTATCACCACCTAGACGAGTCATCAAATGTCCGCAAACACTAGTTGAATATCTCAACACTCCTTACAATGCAAATAATTCATTTGAAAGCTAAACTAAGAGAGAAAATTCCACCACCATAATTGATGGGAAAACAAGTCATGATGTTGTGTGGCTGGATGATGGCCTCTATAACACCACCAAGAGACACACAAGAAGAAAATGTATAAAGACACCAATCATCTTAGAATCTATCCTTTGACCATCGGTGACACAAATGGACACCTCTATACCTTCAATCTGACTTGGCCACATCACCTCCAATTATCCTCCCCAATCAGATCAAACCACCAAAACTCCAACGACACCAATCAGCTTAGACTCTATCCTTTGCCACCGAACTGACACAAATGGACACCTCTATACCTTTAATCCAACTTGGCTATTACCTCCAACTGTCCTCCCCAATCAAATCAAACCACCAAAACTCTAGATCTTTAGCCTATATGCCTCGGCTTACCCCAGCTGACAAAGTAGCTATCTTGAATCTCTCCCAGCTTTGACTCTATCCTTTTACCACCAACTGACACAAATGGACACCTCTATACCTTCAATCCAACTTGGCTATTACCTCCAACTGTCCTCCCCAATCAGATCAAACCACCAAAACTCTAGATCTTTAGCCTAAATGCCTCGGCTAACCCCAACTGACAAGTAGTTGACTTGAATCTCTTCCACCTAACATAGACAGATCATATATTGACTGTCTCCCGAATCAGACACTAGCTGATGACCCCAAGCAAAAACTATCTACCAACATCAACACACTTTAAAACCTTGCTTTAGAACTCCATAGCACCTTTTAGCACTTCTTTGCTGACTGAATTCACCTCAACTGCTGCTGATATAGAAATGGTAGAAAACTACCTCCGAAATCCTCCTTTTATCTACAGTCCAAAATGAGTCCTCTAGGATCCTATAAAATCCTCCATCATCAGCTAATCTTATGGCCACAACCCCAAGGGATTACCAAACACTTGGCTGACCCTCTTCTGACCTCCTGTCGAACTGAAAAATTGACTGAAAACTACCTCAACAGTCTCGCACAAAAATGATCAAATTCTGATCGCAGTCTAGAACAGATGCATGTCTGCCTATCTTCCAAAATGTCCTTTAGTGTCAGCCAACTACAAACACTTGACCTTGAACTTCTTAGAACATGTCGTCTCTCCTTTGCTGACACCCTGTTGACTCTAGTCTACCCTAGCTGCCTGTAAACTGGTTCGAATGACTGATGCAGAATCCGATCCCAATATCCATCCTTCTTGCTCTCTTTTTGTCCTCTTGGTCTAGCTAGACTCAAGCTCTCAACCCCAAAACCATGCTGTAAATATCCCCTTATGCTCTGCAGACCTTCTGTTAACACTAGTCCAACTGGTCACACTGACAATGATTCTGCTTTCAGAGGCAAAACCAACCGACTCAGAAACCTTATCTCGACTAGGAACTCTCTCTTAATTCTCCTCTAAATCTTCTTAACCCTTAGGCTGCCCTAATTTCATGAAGATATAACCTTAAAGATTCTTTGTTGCCCATAGTTGGTTTATTATTGGACTGATCTGACCGCCCCACTGATTTGCTAATTTGTTACTGACCGGCGGCTGACTCAACTAGAGAAAACTTTACTAGCTCTAAGTCCTCTAACACCTCTAAATCCTCTAAACACTCAAATCACATAAAGATACAACTGTATAGACATCTAACTGATCGCAATGAACTCAGCTGATCCAGAATGACCAATTTACCCACAATCCTGTCTGACTATTAGACTCAACTCAAAATAACTTCCCTTGAATCCAAAAAGATCAAAACAGCCCTTTTACCTTAGCATTTGACCCCCTAGACATACAACTTCCTAGAGTTGACACTCTTCTGACCCTATCTGACTGTATTCTCTCAACAGAAGATGGTTGCTTCAATTATGAGGCAGCTCTGACTTCTAGGACATCAGATATACCTTCACAGTTGCTCTATCTCAACAAAGACAATCGAAACAACTCAAACCAAGCTCCATATCTCAAATTCTCATCAATCATGACACAGATACAAGCTTTGAACTCTCAGCTTTCTTTCCAAAAACAAAGACAGACTATCTCAAACACCCCTCAGACAATGGATTCAAACATATCAGAATAACACACTAAAAAACTTGGGGTTTTCATAGGTAGGCTCCAGAGGCAACTGACTATCCAAACTATAGTTAATTTACAATCACAAACTGTAGGCCTTCCCTAAACAGACTCAATTCAAAACTCAGTTGATAGCAGCAACAATTAAACATGAATTTGGACTAAACCATGTCTCTAACAGAGTCGCCTCATAGAAATCACCAGGGACACATCTCTTGTCTGATTCTCTGGGGACCTTTGTGCCTTCTCTGCTCTGATTTACCCACTACACTGAACTCTAATTTTGCAACTTTTGTAAACTAGAAAAGCATGCGTCTGCACTCTAGATCCTTCACACACTTCACTCACTCTACTCTCTTGTTCCCGTCCTTGTCTACTCTCACGTAAATTATCTCAATTCCCCCATTTTGGCCCGTCACCGCCTCGCCACCTTCTGGAACAATTGTGTCGGCTCCCTTGTTCGTCCATGCTCCTTCGATTTTGGTTTTTTTACACTTTCTCTTATCCACTCATGTCACCACGTTTTTTTTCCCCACTTAGGATCCATGTGATCCTCCTTATATACATTTGATGTTCCCACATTTCATGTTTGTTTTGAGCTCTGGGCTCCTCTCACATATAACCCCAACCTTGTAGTGAAACACTTTGTAGTGTTTCACACGCTCTGTTTTTTGCTTTCACATATCCTTGATATTATATGGCCTCAATCTCAGGTCGCTGACATGCATTTGACCTCCCAAAGTCCTACAAGTCCCATTAGGAAAAGCTTCATGTATAATAAAAGGTCCTTCCCACCTGACTCTAAATGTAGTCTGAAATGTAGTATCTAGAGCATTATTGTACCTCAAGACCAACATTCCCTTCTTCAAGTCTTTGCTTCCAACTTATCATTAAAAGTTTCAATTATCTTCTAATTGACCAGTTCATACCATTTAATTGCTTCCTCTCTGTCCAACTGTAAAGAATATAAACTGGTCATGTTGTGTTCTTGGGTCATGTTGTGTTGTAACAAAAAATAAAGTGATGGTAGCGTCACATTCACTAGCAACACACAATCTTCTCCATACACCAAGTGATATGGACTATAGTGAGTTGCACTCTTCTCAAACACGCTAAATGCCCATATTGCTCTATTCAGGTACATGTCCCAATCACTAGGGTGATCTTCTACTAGTTTTAATAACAACCTCTGCAGAACTCCATTAAAGCTTTCTACCAACCCATTGCATTGGGGATGGTATGGTGTGGTAAACCTGTGCTTAATTCCCAGTTTCTTGGTCAAATCTTTGACTAAATCTTCTCTGAACTCCCTCCCTTGGTCACTGACCAATTCCAAAGGAACTCCAAACGTACAGCAAATCATTTCATACATAAACTTGTAATGTAAAACTTTCTACTTCTAGTTCCTGGAAGAGGCCCTATTACATCTATTCCCCACTTCTCAAAATCCCCATAGCTCATAATGTGATGCATGGGCTCAGGAACTAGAATTTTCTTCTAAAAAGCCTGGCATTCATGATAGATCCTACACCAATGGTAAATTTCTCTATTCATGCTTGGCCACATAAGCTTTGATGTCAATAACTTCCAATTTGTAATGTCAAGTCCATAGTGGCCCCACCACATCCCTCTTCATGACAAGCTTTTAAACAATCTTGAATTACTCCTGGTGTAAAACCCTTCTCAAAATACTTTATGATACAATCAAATCAAAATATACTTCATAACTCTTCTGACAGTTTCCCTCCTTTTTGAAGCATCCAGCTCTCTTCTTGTGCAAAACCTGTTCAAAGGACTTGTTCCTCCTCATAAAGGGTTTCCCTACCTTGATTAATGGTCCTTGGGCTGTCACACAGCATGCAAATCTTTAGAGAAAACCTGCTCTACTAAGTCATGGACTCTCATATTGTCTTTTCTTGATACATGCCATATCTGAAAGGCTTGGAAACAATTCAGGAGATTCCTCATCTTAAAAAACCAAGTCTTCATCTCATCTTTGTTAACTTTCCAAGTATCATGTGCATGCCTTATAGCAAGCAAAGAGTCTCCCTTTATAACCAATATCCTAATCTTCTTCTGCTTACACTCCTCAAGACCCAAACTAAGGCTATTATATTCAACCTCATTGTTGCTTCTAACTTGAATCTCATGGCTAATAGACCATAGCTCTATACCTTGTTTGGTTCACAAAGACAAACCCAACACCCCCTTTACCCGGACTTCTCTTTAAAAGCACCATCAAAGAATAGAGTCACGTCTACATCCTGCAATTCTTCATGCAACCTATGATCAGGAACCACCTGCCTTTCAATATCCTTAATAGGTTTGGGCTTCACCTGTACCTCTTTGTAGGTTAGCATGTCTACCATATAGGCCAGCACACTATCTTCCTTGATAAATCTCATATCAAACTCTTGCAATTCCATGATCCACTTCTGTACCTTTGGGTTATCCCTAGGATACTTCACCACATGAGGTAAAAGATTAAGGGAAGTAAGCACAACAAAAGGTCTATAAATTAAGTAGGACTTCAGCCTCTTTGTAGCATATACAAGTGTCCAGACCAGCAGTAGCTCAACCTCACCACCGCCAGGCCTTCTCAATCTCACTGTTTACCATGCTGGTAAAAAACAGGTCTCATATATGACTACTTGGTTCGTTTTTGCATCAACACTGCCCCTATTGCATGTTTCCCAACACTGAGACTTAGATAAAAGGGTTGGCTCCAATCTAGGGACATTATTATTGGAAGGGTAGACATCTTATCCTTAAGGCTTTCAAAAGCATCCTCTTCTACCTGACTCCACTTGAATGGATCTTGCTGACTAGCCAATTACAAAGGGTAAACAAATTCAGCTAGCATAAAAAAAGATATGGATAGATATTTAAGCTTTTGAACAAAGCTCATCAATTATTTAGTTTACTTGGGGCTTTCCATCTGCAACAAATTTTTCTACCTTTGATGGGTCTGGGGCTATTCCATTCTCACTCACTTCATGTCATAGAAGCACTACTGTAGTCCTTGCTATTTTCCATTTGGTTGGGTTTAACTGAGCTCCATCATCATCAAGATGTTTAAAGACAACATCAAGCCTCTTTACATGCAACAACCTATCACTATATACACAGAAACCATCCATGAATATTCTCACAAAAGTTCCCAGGTATGGGGCAAGCATCTTGTCCACCCAACTCTGAAAGCTAGCATAGGCATTAAGCAAACCAAAAGGCATCACTCTGTAGCAAAACACTCCCCATGGAGTAACAAAACTGGTCTTCTTCTAGTAAAATCCATGGAAATACTTTCCCACTTATTACCTGGGATTTGCAAAGGATGCAACAACCCAGCCTGTCTAAATCGTTCAACTTTATTTGCTTAACAAATCTGACATTTGAGGACATAATCTTCTACATACCCTTTCATCTTTGGCCAATAGAAAGTATGTTTCACTAAAGCTAAAGTCCTATGTAGCTTGGGGTGTCTATAGCAGAAGGGGAATCATGACACTCGTTAAGAATCTTGGACCTAATGTCTGGGACGTGCGGTACATACATTTTATCATTACAAAACAATAAACCATTCCGAACCAATGGCCTCCCGCAGCCTGAATGGTAGAGTGCTCAGTCATCATCACTGAGTCTTAGTCAATCATCAATGAGCTCCCGTCGTCCTGGATCCTCTACCAATATGGACCAAAATAACTCTCAATCCTGTAAAGCCCTCTCAATGACTGAAATTAGTTAGTGGAAATCTCGGTGAACAACAAAGTACTCACCTCTCTGATCTGACTAAGCACATCTGCTACACTATTCATGGACCCCTTTCGATAGCATATTTCAAAATCAAAATCTTACATTAACTCTGCCCATCTAGCTTTTCATCCTCTCAAATCATCCGAATCACACACATGATTGATTGATGATTAGTCTCAATAGTATAAATTTAGAGCCATATAAATAATGCCTCCAAACCTTGAGAGCGTAAATGAAATAACAGCATAAAGCTCCTTCTCAAGGGTTGGCCAACAAGATTGAGTGTTGTCTAGCTTTCGACTCTCGAAAGAAATAGATCTACCATCTTGGAATAGAGTAGCCCCGATCACATAGTCACTCGCGCGTCAGTCTCAAGAACATAAGGCTGTCGATAGTGCTAAGGTAGGGGCTTCCTTGAATTTATCTTTCAAAATTCTAAAGGCCATATCCAAATCATTATTTTGAGGGATAGGATGATTTGACTTACGTCCACGACCTTTAAACAAGTCGGTCATCGGTAGGGTGAGCTGAGAGTACTCCCACATAGATTTCTAAAGAAAAACAACAAAACCGAGAAAAGAACGAAGTTGTCTCACCGTCTACAGTATCCGCCAAGCCAAAACCTTATAGACTCGATCATAGTCAATGCTCAACTTGTCTCGTGTGATCTTTTGTCCCAAGTAAATGATTTCCGTCATAAAAAAACTCACATTTACTTAATTTAGTATACAATTGATTATATCTTAAAATAGTCAAGAAAATCATCGTGAGGTGTCTAACATGATCCTCGAGAGTTCAACTGTAGACTAAAATATCATCGAGGAACACCACCACAAACTTTTCACGAAAAAGATCGTTCATCATTTGTTGGAAAGTGGCTGGAGCATTGGTCAACCTAAAAGATAATACGAGAGACTCGTAATGGCCATACCTAGTCCGAAAGGCGGTTCTTTCGACGTGCCCTTCATGAATACATATCTGGTGGTAGCCACAGTACGTAAATCTATCTTAGTGAAATACTTTTCTCCCACTAAATGGTCAATCAGGTCATCTGATCTAGGGAGAGGATAGCGGCTCTTGATTGTCACTTTGTTCAGTCTCTTGTAATCTGCACACATTCGCCAAGTGTTGTTCTTCTTTCTCCTAAGTAACACAGGCGCACCCCAAGGTGATTTACTTGGACAGATCTGGCCCATCCTCAAATAATCTACGGGTTGTTTAGTCAACTCATCTTCCTTAGCCTAGCTCATCCTGTAAGGCGGAATGCTAACAAGTTGAGCACCAAGGACTAGATCAATACGATGATCCACTGCCCTTTAGGGTGGTAAGCCTGATGGCAGTTCTTTAGGAAATACATCTTGAAATGAGTCAAGTAACTTCTTCAATCCTTTGCTTTTTCAAACACACTTAATTCATTAACATCCATAGTAGGTATGAGAAATGAAGAAAGTGGAATCAAGACACAGTGGAAAGCAATATACAAAGAAGAATCCATTATATTTCCAAAATCAACAGTATTTACAAGAGGTCCCTGAGTGAGATGTATACAATCAACTAGGATATAATATTGGGTGTTCCTATGTTCAAAAGAAAAATTATGACTAGACCAATCTATCTGGACCTGAAGGGTCTTAAACCACTCAATCCCTAATAGCAAGTCTACATGCTCTAGGTGCATAACATAGCACTCCAGAATATCTTTGTAGTCCTGAATCCATATCAATAACCTTTCGATACCACACTTGCCAACCCACAGGTAGGCATACCTCATAGGTATGATCGCTAAGGTGTCGTGTCCAGATCCAATTTCTGCACAAGTTTGTAATTAACAAAGTTGTGTGAGCTTCCGGGGTCCAGAAGAATGCGGATTCTATGGTCATTCACTTCTCCACTCAGAGAAGATCGTGCAAACCAAAAACCTCAGAATTGAACAGACAATCAGAACATGAACTAGAGCAAGAAAGTATAGTGACTAAAGTACCTGACAACTGGTTGGCTGCCTTTGTCTTGGGTCCTGCATTGGTCTTAGCACCCTTCTTCCTCGGGCACTCGTTACGCATGTGTCCTTTTTCTTCACAGATGAAACAACGTCCCTCCTTCTTGAGCTTCAAAGCCTTGAGGAGACGGTTTTTCTTCGCTGGAGTCGAAGGAGAATTCTTCAAAGGTTGGTCCGAAGACTTCCCTTTTGTTGTGCTAGTCATCGGCGTGGAGAACTTCCTTTTGTGCTTGTTCCCCTCCTTGGGCTTGGTTTTGGAAGAGACCATCGTATCATCGTAGTAGATACGTGCAAAATGAATGGCCTTGTCCAAAGTTTTACACTTGTTATTCTTGACCTATGAACGATACGAGTCGGGTAATCTTGCTATGAAGAAACCCAAAAGAGTAGTAGAATCCATCTTTGTAGCTTTCATCTGCAAGTCTCTAAATTTTTGGAGGTAGACCTCATAAGCGAGGTTCTGCGAGGTCATGGTCAAACTAGCAAATTGAGCAACTATATCATAGTCATCCTCCTTCTTGAGGAATTCTTTCTTGAAGACTTCTTCAAACTACGTGGTTTAGGTTTGATTTCTTTCCACCAGAGCAAAGCTTTGCCCAAGAGGAAACCTACTGCCAAGTGAATCTTTTTGTCATCGCCATATGGATGAAATTGGAAGTGGACCTGCCACTTATGTACCACATGTCCACAATCTCCTTGGTACGCTACTTTTCATCACCCCCAAGCTTTTTTTGGAGTAACGTTGGGCCCTAACGCAAATGCCAAGGTATCCATGCCCAAGAGAGTAGACAAGGTAGTGGTCATAATAAAGAGATGGAATTCTGCAAAGCCTGTATCTGCGCAGCAACCTGTGCCTGATGCTCCGCGAAAGAAGCGTTGAAAGTAAAATTAAATTCCTGAAAATCAAATTTAGTTACAAAGTCTTTGAAAAGATCGCCATTGGTAGTCTCGGTAGAGCCGACAGGTCTTCACGTTCGGGAACGGGTTCCATCTCCGATGCTTGGGTCGACGTCACGGAGTGAAAATTTTTGAAAGCGAGAGAAAAGCCTGGTTGCAAGCAAGAGATGGCGCTAGAGAACTTGAGGAGATGAGTGGCTAGAAGCCCACTCTAGGCGTATTTTATAAAACCCCCAAACAAAAGCATTTGTTTTTATGTGTTGCTTTTGTGTTTTTTGTTTTTTTCAAAAAACCATGCTAGACAGCTTTTATAAATGCCATGATTTTTTTAAATTAAAAAAACCAAGGCGTGTAAAAAAACATGCTACTTTTGTTGTTTTTGTGTTAGACATGTTACATTTTGAAAAAAAAAAACGTAAGATTCAAAATAAATCGAAAAGCAAACTGACGGATTTAAAAAACATGGCTAAGAAAAGCATGGGCCAAAAAAAACGTCACCCGGCATGCGCCCGACTGCCAAGAATTTGCTCTCCTCCTCTCTCAGATTCATACAATCCATATGATCTTTCTCTCCATCCCTCTTTCGCTAATTCACAACCGACATGCTTTCCCTTGGTTTTCTCTTTGCCAAAGAAAACCGACTCTTCGCGTGCCAACCCTTTTCAAGACCACAGGGTTCCAATGATGCAACTAGAAACCATATGCTAATTTTTTTATTTAAAAAAACAACAGTTTACATGAACAAAATAGCATCTCAAACTCATTCCTCTTTCTTTGACCTCTTTCTTCTCTACCTCTACTATCGACTTGCATGCTCTTCAAAGCATGCTCTGATACCACTATCAAATCCCCACGGATCTACTCCTAAAACACGACTCAAAACCTGCAAAACAAAGCCAAACAATGTGAAGGGAGTGCATGCCTGACTCACCACCCAACCATTGCCCACAAGTCTTGGCTGTCCCCACGGAGCCACGAGCTGAGCTAACTAGCAAGACCCACCAACCAATCTCTACCCAGTGACGTCCCATATTGCCATGGAGCTACCCTTACAGGCCTCAAGACTAGTGCCGACCTCAACTGCACATGAAGCAGGTGCCTGTCCGCACTAGATCCAGGCTCCTGACCATAGAGCTCTCGCAAAGACTCGCGAAACTCTATGATCAACTAACTAACCTTTGCCAACTTTTTATAGGATCTTGGCCGGTCATCGGGTGTCCACACTTGGGCGCCTACACTTGGGCACCTGCCCGTCAGTCCATCCCTAGTCCAACTTGCCAATCAGTCTACCTAGCTCCAAGCTTCCCCAAGCCTCGCAGCTAGTCTTGTGTGCATGTTGCACACGGTAGATACACTCTATGCACATGACATCTCTCTCCCTATGGTCTCCAGACTTGATTTTAAATGCCTTGCACAGCAAGGTTGAAATTCCCAATTTGCTCAGTCAGCCTCTGGATTTCCTGATGCAGTCCTTCCTGGCCCCTGTCTTTGACCTCTGCTACCCTAGGAATCTCAGCATGACAGTCACTTTCTACTTGAACTTCAACCGCGGCAACAACTCAACAACATGTCCAAAAGTACCATGTTCATATCTGGTTGACAAACCTGCCTCCCTTTCTTTACAAGCCAGCTCCTGCCTCCACACCCTCTTCTTCCATTGTTCTGATGCAAGCCTAACTGCCTACCCCGTGCAGCAATCATATGAATCTATCCTTCGTCAAGAAAATGGGAAGTATCTGATTCTCCCCTAATACCCTCACAATTTGCCTCCAAACTCCTTCAAATCTATTTACAAAAGCAGTAATTTCCTCTTCCTCCCCTTGGTACAATCGACTGAGCTCCTTCCAAAGCTCCTTTGGACTTTCAGTCCTCCCATAATTCCTCCCTGATGCATTTCTCAAATAATCCCAATTACCCCTCTGTTCCTCTGTCAACACATCTTCATACCATTCCCTGGTTGCTCCCTCCAGAAGCAATCCTATCATCCAAGCTTTATACACATCATCATCCCTATTATTTCTCAATGCTATCAATTCAACCCTCCTTAAGAACTGAGAGACATCTTCACCCCTCTCACCTCTGAAGACATCATATGCAGAATCAGCCACATAAGTTCTGAGTTGATTTCCAACCTGCAAATCAAAGCCTTAAGCAAGAGCTTTCTAGTCTTCAGTGGGGGCACCAAAGCAAGAGCTTTCTAGTCTTCAGTGGGGGCTTCAGTGGGGGCACCAAAGCATGTGTGGTGGCTGGGTGATGGCCTATATAACAACACAAGTAAACACACAAGAAAAAATTTATAAGGATCAGAACTTAGGAACCCTAGGATCCCAGCTCTAAAGACACCAATCGGCTTAGACTCTATCCTTTGACCATCGGCTGACACAAATGGACACCTCTACACCTTCAATCAACTTGGCTATTACCTCCAACTGTCCTCCCCGATTAGATCAAACCACCAAAACTCTAAATATTTAGCCTAAATGCCTCGACTAACCCCAACTGACAAGTAGTTGACCTGAATCTCTCCCAGTTGACATAGACAAATCAAATATTGACTATCTCCCGAATCATACACTAGCTGATGACCCTAGGCAAAAATTATCCGCCAACATCACCACACTTCAAAACCTTTCTTCAGAACTCCATAGCACTTGTCAGCACTCCTTGCTGACCTGAATTCACCTCAGCTGATACACAAAAATGGCAAAAAACTACCTTCGATATCCTCCTTTTATCTCCAATCCAAAACGAGTCCTCTAGGATCCTCTAAAATCCTCCATCATCAGTTAATCTCATGGCCACAATCCCAAGGGCTTACCAAACACTTGGATGACCCTCTTCTGAATCCTCCCGACATAAAAACTGACTAAAAAAAGCCTCAGCAATCTAACACAGAATTGATCAAATTCTGATCGTAGTCTAAAACACATGCTTGTTTGCTACAAATCCCAGTTAGAAACACTTTTGCCTATCTTCCAAAATGTCCTTCAGTGCCATCCAACTACAAACACTTGACCCTGAACTTCTCGGCTCTCCTTTGCTGACACCCTGTCGACTCTAGTCTACCCTAGCTGCCTATAAACTAGCTCAAATGATTGATGTAGAATCCAATCCTAATAAGCATCCTCCTTACTCTCTTTTTGTCCTCTTAGTCCAGCTAGCCTCAATCTCTCAACCCTAGAACCACACTGAACATCCCCTTATGCTCTGCGGACCTTCTGCTAATACTAGTCCAACTGATCTTGATGACTGACACCGATTTTACTTTTGGAGGCAGAACCAATCGACTCAAAAACCTTATTTGGATCAAGAACTCTTACTTGTCCTCTGAATGTTCCTAACCCTTAGGGTGCCCTAATTTTATGAAGATATGCCTTCAAAGATTCTCTGTTACCCACACCAACTTACTATCTGATCTGATCAGCTATATCTGATCAGCTAATTGTTGATTGCTGTGAGACGGTTGACTCAACTAGAGCAGACTTTCTTAGCTCTGAGTTCTTTAACGCCTCTAAACCCTCTAAACACTCAAACCACACAAAGATACAACTCTATAGATATCTAGCTGATCACAATGAACTCACACAGCTGATCCAGAATGACCAATTTACCTACAATCCCGTTTGACTTCTATCAAGCTTCTTACTGTCAGACTCAACTCAAAATAACTTCCCTTAAATGCAAAAAGATCAAAACACCTGTTTGATCTTAACAGCTAACCCCCTAGACAGACAGCTACTTATAGCTGACACTCTTTTGACCCTATTTAATTGTATTCTCTCAACAGAAGATGGCTGCTTCAATTATGAGACAACTCTAACTTCCAAGACATCAGATATACCTTCACAGTTGCTCTATCTCAACAAAGACAATCGAAACAACTCAAACCACATTCCATATCTCAAATTCTCATTAATCACGACACAGATACAAGCTTTAAACTCTCATCTTTCTTCACAAAAACAAAGACAGACTGTCTCAACAACCCTAAGACAATGGGTCCAAACATGTCAGAAGAACACACTAAAAAACTTGGGTTTTTTCATAGGTGGGCTCTAGTGACTATTCCAACTACAGTGAATTTACAATCACAAACTATAGGCCTTCGCTAAACAGACTCAATTCAGCACTCACCTGATTGATAGCAATAACAATTGAACATGCATTTGGACTAAACCATGTCTCTAACAGAGTCGCCTCTCATAGAAATTACTAGGGACCCATCTCATGTCTGATTCTCTCTGGACCTTTGTGCCTTCTCTGGTTTGATTTACCCAATTCCACCTCAACTGCACAGATTTACCCAATTCCACCTTAACTGCACTGAACTCCAATTCCACCTCAACTGCACAGATTTACCCAATTCCACCTCAACTGAACTCAAATTCTGTAACTTTTGTAAACTGGAAAAGCCTCCGTCTGTAGATAGTCTCTCCACCGTATATCCTTCACACACTTCACCCACTCTATTCTCTTGTTCCCCTCCTTGTCTACTTCTCTACTCTCACATAAATTATCTCAATTCTCCCCTTTTGGCCTGTCACCGTCTCGCTGCCTTCTGGAACAATTGCACCGGCTCCCTTGTTCTTCCATGCTCCTTCTATTTTGGTTTTTTTATACCTGCTCTTATCCACTCATGTCGCCACGTTGTTTTTTGTCACTAAGAATCCATGTCATCCTCCTTATATACATTTTATGTTCCCACATTTCATGTTTTTTTTAGCTCTAAGCTCCTCTCAGAACGTGACTATGTATGCAAATATCTAAGAGACCGGTGATCTGTACAGATCGAACCAATCAAATAGTGGCACCACTTCCAAAGGCGTGCACCACTGCAAGCATCTCATGGTCACATGTGGAATACTACAACTTAGCACCACAGAGCTTTTGGCTTTCATAGGCAATCAAATTCCCATGCTACTGCAACACTACTTTAAGACCACCTCCACTAGTTCACTGAAAACCGTGAAGGGCTCATCCAAATCGGATAAACCGGAGAACAGGAGCAGATGACATAATAACTTTGAGCTTCTCAAAATAGGCCTGCTCAATCGGAGTCCAGCAAAGTACCCGATCCTCCTTTGTAGCATCTGTCAGAGGATTGGTCTCATGGACATAATGCTCGACAAAACGCTGATAAAAGATTGTAAGGCCAAGAAATCTATGAAGCTTGTGTACAATTTCTAGTATGAGCCACAAAACAATGATCTCAATCTTTTCCAGATAAATCGTGATTTCATCCTCGGAGATGACGTGTCCCAAAAAAGAAATTTTGACCATGAAAAACTTTATGGGCGTCAATCAACCACAAGGCCGTCTCCACATGATTCTGATGCTCACCTTTAGTCCTGGTAAAGACCAAGATATCATCCAAGAAGACATTGATGAATATCCCAAGGAAACGCTAAAAGATCCGGGACATCATCCTACTGAAGGTAGCCAAGCCATTCGTTAACCCAAATGGCATTACAAGAAACTCGAACAAACCGAATGAGTTCCGAAAAGCCATCTTCTTTATATCATCCGGATGTATATGAACCTAATCCGGATTTCAAATCCAGCTTACTAAACCACTTTGCCCATTGGCGAGCTAATCCAACAAGTCATCAATGCAAGGTAGGAGGAACTTGTTTTTGATAGTGAACTTGTTGGGCGCCTGGTAGTCCACACACAGATGCGTATTCCCATCCTTCTATTTGACCAAGAGGACCGGAGCTCCAAATGGCCGCGAGGAGCACAAACGGACCAAGCCTTTGGCCGACATTTTCTCCACCTGCTGCTTGAGCTCTATCATCTCGAGATGACTCATCCAGTATGGGACACGAGATAGGGGCTCTACACTAGAAATGAGATCAATTTGGTGGTCCTAGACCGTGATGGAGTTAACTCCTCAAGAAAATCAGCACTAAACAAGTGTCCATGCTCGTCCAAAATGCGTTGTCTATCTGCTGCCAAATCCTCCAAGCTTTCTAGCTACATTATTACGTCCCAGGGCTAACTAGGGTTAAGATATGTTACGTCCCAGGGCTAACTAGGATTAAGACCCTCAGGTTGGGTTAACCATAGTCCAAGGTTAGGCATACTAAGTGAAGGGATTAGTAGATTTTATGAGACATGTGCTATATTTGGCTCCTGGTTTATAGGAGGCCTATATAAGTCACTTTATGGGTCAGTTTTGAGAGAGAGCTCCTCAGACCTGGACTCGAGACCTTGAGACTACTCCGTGCTTACATCTGATGGGTGTGTACTGGTGGTATGGGACGCCAGGGACTTTGCACATGGAGCCATGTCTCGGATGCTACTATTCCCCTTACTCGAGGGTGAGCTTGAATAGCTCTATGGTTGGGCGGAGGTGAGCTTGATGCTATGTCCTTTTGTTTCCATGTTCCCTCCGCGCACCGGATTCTCAATTGTTTAGCAGCAGAAGTAACTTCATCTTGCGTGCGGGGCAGGGTTTCTCACTCGGGGCCTCGCCCTCGAACACTCCCTCCCCCTTGGGGATAAGAAAGATCAAGCCCTCTGAAAAGCTCTGTGGCATCACCCCAGTGTCCAAAACATACTGAAAGCCCCTGCGGAGGCCTGGCCCGAAAAGATCCCAATAGCGCATAAAAAAGGCAGGCGTCAATCCGTCCTCCCCATGGCAACTATGGCACGGAAGGACCCTCAAAGCCTCAGCAAGCTCAACCTCTAAAAGAAGCTCACCCAGAACTGTGCGCATACGATCTGTAACCCTCCTCTGCACATGGGCCCACACAGTCTGTCTGCAAGCATCCGAGCCTCCGTGGTGGCTGGCTCCGCTGAAAGCAGGTCTCTATAGAACTCAGTGGCAATGGCTCTGATCTCCTCAGGCTCAGTGGGTGACTACCGATCCGTCCTGCCTCTCCTGAGCTGGTGTACTCCTGCTCGAGCATGGCGAGGTCCAGTAATCTCAAAAAACTCCCCAGTCACTCTATCACCAAGCTACGTCCATTGAGAGGCGTGTCGACGATAGTAGAACTCATGTCTCTGCTCCTGTCTCTCTAACCTCCTGGCGTGCCTGGCTCAGCTGGGACGCCACCCACTCACATGAAGGCTGCTGCTCCTGAAGGCGCTGGAGCGAAGCAAGGCTACGTCTCAACCGACGCTCCCGCTCTCGAGTCTCTCCCAACCGTGTCAAGGATACAGCGTGCAAAAAAGAGCTAAGATGAGTCCCTGGGCACACTGGCCTGCTATATCCTGGTCAGAGCTCTAGCTATCATGCCATATCCTCTCAATGTCCTCAGAAAGACTAGGATCTATAAGTACCCTCTCTGGGATCCTCAACTGCAAGCTGGTCTCCCGTGTCCTCTCCTCAAGTGTGCTCCTCAGGTGTGGCGCATGGTCTGAAAAAGAGGTGCCAGCGAGAATGCCAACGGAGCCCCCACGATCCCTGAACCTGTCCCCCATATAGAAGCGATCAATCCGTGATAGATTAGTCCCTTCCTGCCGGCGATCTGACCGAGAAAAACTAAGACTGTCCTGAGAGCGGGAGAAAGCCTCATGCTGCCATGCATCAGTGATCCGCAGTGTCATGCAAAATCGCTCCCAAGCTGCAAGCTCCGTGCCGTGCACTGTAACATGACTGCCTCCCACCCTATCAGCCGGGTCCTTAAGCATGTTGAAGTCTCCCTCGACACAACAATGTGTGGCCTCTGGCAATGCATCCGTAGCAAGAGTCCAGAACTCTGCTCTGGCAGCACTAGCATGGTTGGGCACATAGACATTGAGCACGCCAAAGAGCTCATCATGCATCCTCAGAATGACATACTGTGCTCTACCAGGCACAATGACCCCGCGATCCACAATGGCCTGCCGCCATGAATCCGCAATGACCATACATACTCCTCCCTGCCCACCCAAGGGGCCAAACCCTGCAGACCAAAATGTGTCCCATCTACCACGCATCACCAAACCGTATCTCCGGATCCTGCTCTCACCCAAATGGTGCTCCTGCATCATCAGAATATCAATACTGCCCCCAACCCGGCATCTCTGAAGCTCCTGTCTCAAGCAACCACGATAACGTACAAAGTGTGCGCGGCCAAGGCCCTGTACATTCCATGAGATGATCCTCATGGATGACCTGCTGAGGTGGAGGCTGTCTCAGCCGTACGGTGGGCCTTCGCAAGCGGCTTGGATGGAGAATAGTCCCCATCCGAGCGGCTACGAATCTGCCCACCCGGTGTGCTGCAAGAATCTCGGATCAGGCACCAGTGGCTATGTCCCATGGCGACTGCCTCCCCCTCAGAGAGAGCAACCTCGTGTATGCATACATGACCAGGGTCGCGTGCTAAGTTTGCCACTATGCGAACCACCAAATGTCGAATCCCGGAGGCATCCACACTCCCGGTATCAAAGAAAAAATGAGCCAACTCCCAGAGTCGGCCTATCACGTCTGTCACCTCCAGATCGCTCACATGGTGAGAAAACTCAACTGCCTGAGTCTTCAAAATGCTAAGAGCGAGATCCAGAGTCCACTCGCGGTCGCTAGGGCCACAGAGAGGGAAGGAGAAGGCCACCGTTGAATCAAGTGCCTCCTCCCCTCTCGGGCCGGAGGTATCACTACATGAACTCTGATGGGTGCTGGCTCATGGGGGCCCTCCACTCCAAAAAGCCGTGTGAAGAAGTAGTCAAAAGCTTCCGAGCACTGTCTAGTGTCGAGACGACTCGACTGCGGATAGAGGATATCCGTGAAGCCCAAATCGACATGGTAAGTCTCCTCTGTGGTGCTCGAGCAAGGTCGGTGCTCAATGCCCGCCGGACTGCATGTGAGCGCCAGGGAACTGCCAGGGCCTCCCGGGGAGCTGAGGCGAGTGGAGGGGGAGGAGGGGGGGGAGAAGGGGGTGGAGAAGGAGGAGAAGGGGAGGAGAAGGGGGTGGAGAAGGAGCCGCAGCCAAAACCGGAGCGGGAACGGGAGGAGGCGAAGGTGGAAGCGAGGCAGGAGGGGGGGGTGGGGGCGAAGAAGGGGGTGCTGGCATCTCCTGGTCCTCACTCGGCGCTGGGGTCTTCTCTTGGAGGGGAGCAAAGCTGTTCCTCACGGGAACCCAGTGATGCTGAGACTGTGGCTCTGCTGCTACATCGGTCTCTGGGCGTGCTGCTGTGGCTGTCTCCCTCTACGGCGCCCCTGTCCAGGCTGCCACTCCGAGGTCTCTATGGGCTGAGCAGGTGTCTCGAAGGCTGCCTGCCGAGCCGCATCTGTGGACGGGCCATCGGGGGCCTGTTGTTGCGGTGAAGGTCGGGATCTCCTGCGAGGGTAGCAGGCCTTGGCCATGTGGCTGACCTGCCTGCATATAAAACACTAGTTCGGGAGCCCCAAAAACTCCACTCTCTGATCAATCCATCCCCCCCTATCCTAGGTAGCTGAATGACCTTCAGCTGCTCTGAAGCTACTGTGGGGCCAGTCTCAAGCACCGAGCCCACCAATGCTTCTAGCCTAGAAAGGAGCGGAAGGTACTCGCGGCGGAGTCCAAGGAAGCAAACTGTAACATGGAATAGGCACTCTCCCTGCTCAGCCGCTGCTGGGTCAAAGCCATGCTGCCAAGGTCTGAAGAATGCCCGAGCACCCCTGATGTCAAGGAGACTCATGGCTAGGACCTGAGCCACGCTCTGGGCTGTCTCAAACTCAATCTGGTAGTGTCCACGGCCCAGTAACTGAACGTCCAGAATCTTGCCTACATCTGCAAGAAGGCGGGCCTGGAGAAGATCCCGAATCTCCCCTCTGCTGGGGCGAGTGCCGACTATACGGCAGATGGTGGAATGTGCCTGGAGACGTTCCACCTCTGCGGCGAGGCTCGCTTCCTTTTGGCGAAAGAGAAAGCCTGATGGGGGTATCCTCAGGGACGGGCGAGAGGACTGCGGAAGAGTCCCTCTGAGGTGGGGCGGGAGGAGCCTCCATCAGTGTCTGAAGCTAGGTCGAAGGCGAAGCGAATGCGGAGAGTCCTGCAAGAACCAAGCTGCACAAAAGGACGGAGGGAAAAAGGCGGAAGACAGAGAAAAACAGAGAGGGCAAAACAAACAGAAAAAAGGGGAGGGACGAAAGACGGCGACGAAAAAGCAGGGGGAGAGTGGAGGCAACGCGAAAGGGAGTGGAGGGGAGAGAGGGCGAAGGCTGGCGGAGGAGGTGGGACACTGAAGAAGGAGAGAATCAGGGGGACGCGAAGGAGAGGAGCAGGGGACGGCGAGCGCTACAGAACTGGGACGGGGGACGCAAGAAGACCAAGCAGGGGGGAGCAAATGCGAGAGCAGCAAAAAACGGAGCAGGCCGGGGGAACAGACACGAGGGCGAGGAGGGGGGAGGGCATGCAGACTGCAACACAAGCAGGGGGAGAGCGAAAGAATCTGCAAGCCGTGTAGTTGAGGCGAGTCTCGTTGCTTGGTCCTCTGACTCGACCTTCTGCTGGCACATGTCCACTTTACATCTTATGTGAGCATTTACTAATTTTTGGGGAGTTTTTTTTTATTTCTTTAATTTATCTCCTCCCTACATTTGGATTAATCTTATTAGTCCATCAGAACCTTAATCCAAAATTTTCAAAAAATCTGGACCTTTAAGCTAAGGTCTTTTATGCAGATTATAATTTATTTCTAATGCACCTTAGGAATTTCTTTTTAAACTTCTGTTTCGAGGAAATTTATTTTAATAAGAAATGATATTTTTCCATCCAAATATATCTAAAAATTGAATTACCTCTCTCTAAAATATTTTCTCTCTCTAAACTAAAACAGGTAAAAACAAGATCTTTTATTATTCTGAAAAGGAGATTGATTACAAGGGAAGAAACTAGACATCTTGAGAGGCTGGGGAGAAATCTTACAAATTACATTGCTATCAGAGCCAGACCTACTTGGATTAAGCTTGGAAATCTCCGAAAGGAGGAGAGGAAAAAATCCATCGCCTGGATCTTCCGGAGCTTAAGTCGTCGGGTTGCTCTTTCGCTTTCCAAGATCTGGGTGGTATGGTACACTTGGACGAAAGGCGAAGAGTAATCGGGCTGCTCAAGGGAGAAAATCAATGTGGTTGGATGTGTGGGAGTTTTGCAAAGAACTCCATGTATTCAGCCATGAATCTGTCCAGAAAGAGTACTTGTAAAGAGAGTAAAGGTTTGAGGTGGTGGTGTAAACTTTTGTAAACAGGTGAGGACAGAAGTGATGCACAAGAAGGAAACCAAAAGCAGGCAGTTCAGGGTGTCAAAAAGCACAAATTCTGGTCGACTACAGAATTATGTGTGCATAAGTGACCAAACACCCAAAAAAGCGTACTTGATGCCAAAAAAAAAAGCATCTCAGATATGCGCCCACCAAAAAAGCTCTTAATCGACCTGTTTTTTGGGCAAAAAGCACCACGTGTGCTTTTTTACACACACCACGCACCTACCAGCCATATATAGAGTACTCGGCCCTTGCTGATATGCGCTCACATTCTGGCCATCCAGCCCAATTATGGGGCGTCCCCCTTCACACCCGGGCATGCCCACAACCACACATGGGTGGGCAGTCACACAGGACAGCCTGGATCGGCTCACAGCAGTGCTTTTCCCCTCTCTCTGTGCTCTGGGCAGTGCCCATACAGCCTTCTCTACACGTCAAAACCTCCATGCATCATCATCTCTTCACACCTCTCTTTCCTCCTATATCATGGCGACCAGCAGGGCTGCTCACAGTAGCTCTAGATCAACCTCAAATCTACAGATACCACTTGTAGACAGGTTGACCAGCCCACACAGAAACCCTAATAGTTCAACCATGGAGAAAAAAGCTATGGGATGAAGCCTAGAGACGCAAAAGCACAGGTACAAAATAGAAGGTTTTAGGGCAAAGAATTCCCCCGCATAAAACTCAAAAAACCACCAAAAGCACGATTCTTTCTCTCTGCTTTTTCACATGGAAAGGTTTCATCTGTGGAGGTGTCTGGACCTTTGTCAGCCTCTCCTGCAACAACTCAACTTGGGGTAACTACAGTATCTATTGCTCCTATGCAAGATGGTGATACAGTTCAACCTAGTATATCACAGGTGTTCCCTTAGTATGTGGGACAACCTATACCCGCTTTACAAACACGTGTAGTACTGGTGGTATGGGATGCCAAGGACTTTTGCACGTGGAGCCATGTCTTGGATGCTACCATCCCCCTTGCTCGGGGGTGAGCCTGAATGGCTCTATGGTTGGGCGGTGAGCTTGATGCTATGTCCTTTTGTTTCCATGTTTATGCTTAATCGTAGAGTTTATCTGGTTGGGGCTCTACATACATAGCCCGGACATATACCATACATGTATGACCATCTTTGTGTACCACCCATTTCATCTGAAGGACAGGTATAACTGCAACAGGGCTGTGAGACAGTAAGGACTCCCCAATCACCTCTAGGAATGGCCGGAAGTATCCTGGATAGTCAACATGTGCTCCTTGTGGTAGACCATGCCCGCATGATCATACAACCATGGGTGGAGGATTAGGAGGTCCAAACCAGTCCCAAATCATTTTACAGCAAAACGCAGGTCATCCAGCCTGTGTGAAGGAAAACGCACATCATCAAGCTATCCAGCACCTGCTGTACAGTAGGCGGCCAGCATTCAGCCCAAGTCTCAGACTCTGCATGTCGTTTTGGTCACTACAGACAGGGATTTACAGCCCTGTACGTCAGTCCAGTTGCACATACAGCAATACAAGAAAATACACCTACAGGTGGGGGCCCTTCTGTCAAACCTCTCAGACACGATGTCATCAGGCCAAATGTTTTTGCTCTCCAATGCTCATGATCGCAGTAAAGAGTGATGACTTTTTCTTGAAAACCAGGTAGCATCAGCTCTTAACACGTCTTACTTAAGATACCTTCCCTACCAAAATTTCAAGGTTCTCTTCATCCTCCAAGATCTCATCTACAGAATAGATGTTTGAAAGAAGTACATATGGGGCTGAATACTTTGAATCCAAATCAATAGCCTGCTCTGCCGCCCATCTTCCTCGAACAACATCACCATGTTTTTTGCAGGCACTAATCAAACTTATCCACAAGATAGAATCTGGTTGAAGTGGCATTTTTGTTATGAAATCCTCAGCCTCTTTCAGGCGCCCAGACCGCCCAAAAAGGTCAATTACACACCTGTAATGGTCCAGTGTAGGTATGATGCCGTGCTCTTTGCTCATGGAAGCAAAATAGTGTAGGCCATCTTCTATGAAGCCAGCATGGCTGCATGCACTCAAGACAGTGACAAATGCAATTCCATCGGGCTTCACACCTTCATGCTGCATTGATTGAAAGATTTGAACAGCCTTCTTAGCTTGCCCTTGCTGAGCATATGCAGCAACCATTGAAGTCCATGTCATGACCGTGCGTTGATGCATTCTATCAAATACCAAACATGCATCATTCAAAGTGCCACACCTGCCATACATGTTTAAAAGGGCATTCCCCACTAGAACATCTGACTCGAATCCACAATCAACAATATTTGCATGGATTAGTGTACCCTCTGATAGTGCTGCCAGGCCAGCGCATGCGCTCAAGACACTGAGAAAGGAGGTTGCATTTGGTTGCATGCCTTCACTTAGCATCTGCTGAAACAGCTGAAGAGAGTCCTTATGATGCCCCTGCTGGGCATACACCGCAAGCATTGCATTCCATGAAACGAGATCCCGTGGGTGCAACTGGTCAAAAACTGTTTGTGCTTTATCGATAGCCCCACAATCACCATACATCTTGACGAGGGCAGTCTGCACAAAGTAGTTCATCTCAAACCCACCATCAACAATGCAGTCATGGACACGCTCACCCTCCATTAACGCTCTTAAACTTGTACATGCACTGAGAGCACTGATACAAATAAACTCATCTGGCTGGACTTGTCCCTGCTGCATTTGCCAGAAAAGATCAAGAGCCTCCCTTGCATGTCCTTTCTCATTATAGGCATCAATCATGGTTGTCCATGTAACAACATTACGCTTACGCATGCCATCAAAAACTATACGAGCAACCTCTAAAGCCCCACAATTACTGTACATGTTGACAAAAGCAGTCCCCACTACACAGTTGTGCTCAAAACCTGACTCAACAGCATAAGCATGGATTGTCTTGCCTTCCTCCAATGCTGTCAGTCTAGCACATGCATTGAGCGTACTCACAAATGTGAATTCATTAGGTTTCACACCTTCCGACAGCATTTTTTGGAAACAGTCAAGGGCATCCATACTATGTTCTTGTTGGGCATAAGCAGTAATCAATGCTGTCCAAGACACTACATCATGAGTTTCTATGTCATCGAAAATGACACGTGCCTCACCCAAAGCTCCACACTTACCATACATGTTGACAAGGGCAGTTCCAACAATGGCATCCGAATCTAGCCCACTTTCTATGATGCATACATGGATAGCCATGCCTTCATCTAGGGCTTTCACACCATCACAAGCATGCAGAACACTGGTGAAAGTGATCCTATCAGGCTCTATGTGTCTTTCCAGCATGAGCCAAAAGAACTTGAGGGCCTTCCTTCTATTCCCTTGCTGGGCCAAAGCAGAAATCATGGAATTCCAAGACACCACATCTCCAACGTTGCTCCTTTCAAACACTACCTGTGCTTCTTCGAGGGCCTCACATTTACCATACATGGTGACAAGGGCACCCCCCAAGATGGGGTCGTGCTCGAGCCCATTACTGATAACACATAGATGGATGCGTCTACCCTCAGGTAGGGCTGTCAAGCTGTCACAAACACGCAAGAGGCTAAGGAATGTTATTTTGTTAGGCCTAAGACCCTCTTCCTGCAATTGTGTGAAGAGTTGGAAGGTGTCCTTCCTAAACCCATGTTGGGCATATGCAGAAATCAGTACATTCCAAGAGACAAGATTGGGTGAGTGGATGTCATCAAAAACCGACACCGCCTCTTCAAAGGCCCCACACTTGCCGTACATACTGACAAGGTGGTTCATGAGAAAAATATCAGTTTCACGGCCAGTTCGGATGATACAAGTATGTAGATTCTTGCCCTGTGAGAGAGAAAGCCCCCCTTGTAGAAGAGACCCTATTTGATGTCTGTCGAGAGGACCCAAATCATCCACAGATGATATATGGGGTTTTGATGGAAACTCATCTCTGTCGGCAACTGCAGTCTTCCTTTCAAATACCAGGGTACTGCAAATAGGCTTCAAACAGCTATGAGAAGTGTTTAACATTTCTCTTTTGAACCAACTACGCATATGACAGTCAGGCTTTTGTGCCCTAATGAGGAGCTTCAGCCTGTTAGTGATGTTGCGATTCTGGGCTTGGGAGGGCGGCCATGGGCGGAGCAGGAGGCTGTTCCAACAAACAAACCAACACTCTATCTGCGTGCTACAATAGTGTGCTTGGGAGTAATCTTGTTGCAAATGATGTATAAAAGCCAGTAGTCTTTGATTAAGTTAATCATTGTGTAAAGAATGGAATGCATGCGAAGGAAGAGCTTTTGATGTGGTACTCTCGAGCCTCCATGTCTACGTTTGACCTGAGAGAGGAGCACTTCCCCTATGCCTACCCCTTCATGGTGAACACCACCAACATGAAGACATGGTATTTATGAAAATATAAGCATGTGGTGCATATGATTAGTCTCATTGTCGCTTTAAAGAAGCAAAGATGACACGCTAGTTTGCTCAATGGTGGCATTAATGTTGGCCTAAGCATGCAAAAGCACTAACCAACATTCTCATTGTTGCTACAAAACGACATAGGATCACCTAACTTAGGTGATCCTATGCATGCAAAAGCACTAACCAACATTCTCATTGTTGCTACAAACGACATAGGATCACCTAACTGCTAGAAGGAGACAACGTGCAAAGAGTGTGGTTTGACGCCCTGTGCATCAATCAAAAGGACCAAGAAGAGAAGAGCAAGGAGATTTGCAGAATTGGAGCCTATTACTATAATAGCAAAGGCTGCTACGTCCTGATACTTGGAGTAGGGCAAGGGTACCATCTTTGGAGCACTAGTGGAGGTAAAAGTGCTCTCCATGATAAATTCCCAAGGTGGTTCACATGAATAGAAACGTCAAAAAATATTGTTGTCTATTTCTCTTAATTTTGAAAAAGAACCCCCTTTTCTAAGTAAATTTTTTGAAAAAGACATGTTTTTATCTATTATTTTTTCTTGTGTATACTAATACCTCCTGTTTTTGCATAAACTTAAGTGATCCTATGTCGTTTATAGCAACAATGAGAATGTTGGTTAGTGCTTCTCATTGTTGCTAACTACAAACAACTTAGGATCACCTAACTTAGGTGATCCTATGTCGTTTATGAAAGAATGGATGTAGATGTATGTGGAAGAACGGATATAGATATGTATGTGAAAGAATGTGATGTGATGTGATATGAATATATATGGATGTGAAGTGATAGATATGAACTTGGTGAAGAACGCCAAGCCAGTTTATATGGCCGAAGCAGTGCTGTGGATGGCGAAGGATTTCTCCAATGCCTTTGATGTCAAGGTCCCACCAAAGCCAGCACCATCACCTTTCAAAGGTTTTTAGTTCCAGAAGGTGATTCCAACCTTCCACCGCCTAAGAGATATCAGGATCAAGCCCAGGATATGGAAAGTTTCAGAATGGAAGAAATGTCCTTTTCCCGAAACTCAATCCCCTGGAATTCAACTTCAGAAGTTCCACCTTTGAACAAGGGAGTGAAATGCTATAACTGTCAAGGATTTGGACATCGTAGTATGGATTGTCCAACTCCTTTTGGATCAAGGTTTTTAGGGCAGGGAAATCAGGGATCAAGACTCCAGACTCCAGCTCCTTCCTTCCAGAGTAATCAGGTTTCTATCTGCCACAAAATCAGGGAAATCCCAGAGGTATAGACCCTCTAACCCGGAGTTTCAATCCAAAGTAATGCAAGACCTCTGCCCCAAAATAGGGGAAGTCAAAGAGAATTGTTCCCAAGTCGACCGTCCACTTCCAAGGCAGTAATGCTGGAAGTGATTGAAGAAGAAGAAGATGATGAAAGAGATCATACTCCACCTGCGAGATAAGGACATCTCGTATTTTTTAAGTGGGTTAGGATGTAAGATTCCTCCCATAGCCCCTCAAGATGTCCAGTTTCTCTCCCTGTAATCAATCCCCTTTTCAGAATAATAACAGATCTTGTTTCTATCTGTTTTGGTCTAGAGAGAGAAAATATTCTAGAGCGAGATAATTCAGTTTCTAGATATCTTTGGATGGAAAAATATCCCTTCTTATTAAAATGATTTCCTCTAAAACAGAAATTCAAAAAGAACTTTCCAGTGTGCAATTGGAATAAATTGAAAATAGGTAAAAAGGACCTTAGCCTGAGGGTCCAGATTTTCTAAAAATTTTGGATTAAGGTTCCTATAGAGCAATAAGATTAATCCAAATGTAGGGAGGAGATAAATTGAAGAATAAAAGAAAAATCTCCCAAAAATGAGTAAATACTCACATAAGATGAAGAGTTGACTAAGGACAAGGTTTATTAGTTAAAAAAGAAGAGATATAATTTAGAGGAAATGATGCATTTTTAACACCTCATTGTGGGGAATTTCCCTCATGAAGGAGGCACCTATTTCACATGTGTGGATGAGTTTTAAACTCACAAATAATGAGATATTTTCATCTCTCCTCTCTCTTGTTTGATCCAAAAAGTAAGCTAAACTGACCTAAAAATGGTCAAAAAGTGACCAAACTGATCTGAAAAATTCTAGAATCAGTTTGCTTGGTTAGAGGCTCACTTTTTCCTATAAATAGAAGCCTCCCCCCTTGTAAAAGGTTAATAGTGTTTATGCGCTATTACTCTACTCCTCCCCAGACATTGAATTCACTTGATAATTCAATTATTTTTTACTAAATTCTTTCCAAAAGAACTGGTGGCCAATCTTGTTGCAAACAAGAGTAGAGCCCTCAATCCTTCGAGCCAAAGGAAAGCTTACAAACTCCATGTAAGCTTAATTCTTACTTATTGTGAATTTTAAATTCTATGGCTTTCTTAAATTTTATGTATTGATGAAAAGGCCACCCCCTTCTCTTCTTTACAATTCAGCTCTTCTTAATCCTAGAAAGTTTAATTAAATGATTGATTAAACTCTTTTCATTGTTTACTCTCTTAATTTTTGGAAAATGGAGTAGATTAGAGATATTGGAATTCAAATTGGATTAATTCAAGTCATAAATTGAATGTTAAAATTGAGAAATGGTCAGCCATACAAAGGAGGTTATGGAAAAATTTTCTTAAATTTTGTGGAACTAAAGTTTATCATTAGGTTATTCTAAAAGAGTAATTCCTTCCGTTTGTGCATTCTAAAAGAATTATTTTTATTTCAAAAGTGTTATTCCCATTAAAATTGAATTTATGCATAGAAAGATGCATAAAAGAATTATTTTTTATTTCAAAAGCATTATTCTCATTAAAATTAAATTTACACACAGAAAGATACATAAAAGAATTATTTTTTATTTCAAAAGTGTTATTCTCATTAAAATTGAATTTATGCATAGAAAGATGCATAAAGGAATTTATTTTTATTTCAAAAGAGTTATTCTCATTAATTTTGATTTTATGCATCGGAAGATGCATAAAGAAATTTATTTTTATTTCAAAAGAGTTATTCTCATTAATTTTGATTTTATGCATAGAAAGATGCATAAAGGAATTTTTTTTATATCAAAAGTTTTATTCTCATTAAAATTGAATTTATGGATTTTTTAATATCAAAAGTTATTCTCATTAATTTTGATTTTATGCATAGAAAGATGCATAAAAGATTTATTTTTATTCCAAAAGTGTTATTCTCATCAAAATTGATTTTATGCATAGAAAGATACATAAAGGATTTATTTTTATTCCAAAAGTGTTATTTTCATTAAAATTGATTTTATGCATAGAAAGATGCATAAAGGATTTATTTTTATTCCAAAAGTGTTAATTTCATTAAAATTGATTTTATGCATAGAAATATGCATGAAGGATTTATTTTTATTTTAAAAGTGTTATTTTTCTTAAAATTAAATTTATGCATAAAAGGATTTTGTTAAAAGTGTTATTCCCACTGAAGTTGACTTTATGCATAAAAAGATGCGTAAAGAATCTTTAGATCAAAAATTAGAATTCTCTTAAATTCTATGTTTAAACGAATGTGATAAGAATAGATGTGATAAGAATCAGATAGATGTGAATGAATGGATGGATGGATGTGATATGAATAGAAGTGATGAGAATGTGTGAATCAAATAGATGGGAATGAATGGATGGATGGATGTGATGTGAATAGAGGTGATGAGAATGTGAGGTGGATAGATGTGATGAGATGCGATTGGAATCAGATAAATGTGAATGAATGGATGAGATGTGATGTCATGTGAATCAGAATGTAAATGAATGATATGGGATGTGAGTGAATGTATGTGATGATAATGAATGTGAATGTGTATGTGAAGAATGGATGTGAATGAGTATGTGAAAGAATGGATGTGGATGCATGTGAAAGAACGGATATAGATGTGTATGTGAAAGAATGTGATGTGATGTGATATAAATATATGTGGATGTGAAGTGATAGATATGAATATATGTGGATGTGAAGTGATAGATATGAATGTATGGATAGATATGAGTAGTCGTACATGTGAACGATTGGATGGATGTGGATGAATGAGATATGATGTGGATAGAAGTGATGTGATATAATGGTGATGAGAATGAATGTGATGGATATGAATGAATGTGAATGTGATGGATATAAATGAATGTGATGTGATGGGATGTGAATCGGGATAGATGTGAATGAATGAGATGTGAGGTAAAATGAATGGATGAGTTGTGAGTGAATGTGATGTGGTCTGAATGGATGAGATGTGAATGAATGTGATGTGATGAGATGTGGATATGGGTAGATGCGAGTGGATGAGATCTGATGAGGGTATGGGTAGATACGAGTGGATGAGATCTAATGAGGATATGGGTAGATACGAGTGGATGAGATCTGATGAGGATAAATTGAGGAAAGATGTGATGAGATGAAAATGATGTGATTAGATGAGAATAGAAATACTTGTGAAATGGCTGTGGAATTAAATAATGTGGTTGATGTGGAACAATGTGGAAAGACGAGAGTTCGTTATAGAAACTGTATTTATGACCTGTTTTTTTAATGAATGTTTTATGTCAAGATTGCTGGGGAAGCATTTTTGACCATCTTGTGAATAAGGTCGTGGTGGAGACCTAATCTAATAAGTTGCAACAACAGCTGACAGAGAGTCAATGGAGGACGTCTCGCGTAGCAAGGTCGGCCGAAGTCTGGACCAGCCTCGGTTCGATTAAAATGGTGAGCTTCCAGTACGGTGGATGAGGGACCAAGGAACCAGCCTATGAGTGAAGCGCTAGGTCACCTGCGAAGGATCCTAGAGGGTGCTGACCATACGGAGCTCGGGCTCTAGGGGTCACCGAGACGATACCCACACGTGCGTCGTGGAAGATATTAGAACAAGGAGTAAGAGTTGTTTTTTGAAATTCGGGCATGGATCTGGTTGATTGACCTTGCTGGTCCTCAACGAATGAGTCCATGGCCCTTTTATATGGATCCGTTGGTTGATCTTGCTGATCTTCAACGGAGTTTCCATTTTGATATGTGAATATATTGCCGGTTACTATGAGCTAGGAACTATCGAAAAGGTCCCTAAGTGGACAAGTGGTGAGCGTTCTGGTTGCCAATGATGCCATAGGTACACTGATGAAGGAATAATTGAATATAAGGATTTAACCGAAGATTTTGAGGATTAGGATCAGTGACTCAATGGTTTCATTAAATGATTGTTTTTAAAGATAGCTGATTCTGTGAAAAAGGTAATTTCATATTGGGTGTGTAAGTGGAGTGACTAGTTTTAAGTTTGCATGAATATCCGGTTAGGGGGCCTGGGAACCCCTGGTACTTGGGACAAAACCTAACCAAATTCCTAATTGGATCCCATCACCATAACAGAATTGAGTCGTCTCAATCTAGGGCGCATCGGCTCAGGGACTGTCGGCCTTGCAAGAGAAAGGTTCCTCTCTCTCTCTCTCTCTCTCTCTCTCTCTCTCTCTCTCTCTCTCTCAGCTCTCTCTCAGGTCTCTCAGCTCTCTCTCTCTCTCTCTCTCTCTCTCTCTCTTTCAAACACCCACACACGGTCCCTCTCACACACAATTAATCTCTCTCTCTCTCTGATTAGTTTAAATTAAAATCTAATTAATCTCACACACAATTCTCTCTCTCTTTCTCTTTAATTAATCTCTCACACAATTCTTTCTCTTTCTCTTTCTAATTTGTTTACTTTGTTTAAAATCTAATTAATTTTTAGATTCTTCTAGTATCTCCTTATGTTCAAGGGCTACCCAATCTAGGCAGTCTGGTTTAATGAGGATTAATTCATAGAAAAGTCTTGCCCATTGTTGTTTACTTACCAAAATGCCATACAAGTGAGGACAATTGCGATACATGTAGGGGACAATGTGACACACCTAATGAGTATGTAGATCACAACCAGACATCAAATAGCAGTCCAACAGGTTGAGTCGAACAGCAAAAAGGACACATGGCACTACCACATGGCAATGATTATGTGGTAGTGGTCAAGGTACAGGTGGCCGATATCAATACTATTGGTCGACTAGGAGAATTGGTGCATATATATACGTGGGTAGCCAAATCGTCATATTCATCTGGTTTCATTAGCGTTGGACTTCACAGACTGTTTCTTTGTAGGCAAAGTGCTAGCCAGGAGTCTACAGTAGGTCATAGGGCTATGATTTAATGTCTTCATTCTCAACCATGTCTTGTACTTGAATTTTAGTTGTATTACTTCTTTCTTCTACATAATACATAGCAAAAGTTTTAGGCCTCTTGTGTGTGCTATATGTGTGATTCCACTGCACTCTTCTTTCTATCTCTAGAAAACAATAGCACATAGGTGCAAGTGTTCTACATTTAGTGTGATCATAAATGGTGGATACAAGTATCAATAAAGTAGGTATATTACAAACAACTGGTAGAATTTGTGTCTTAGGGTGCAATTGGTATAGAAATCCTAATCATGGGTGTTACAATAGGTGAAAAATGAGGTTTAGTTCGTAAAAGACTACCACAAAGAGTACAACTAGTACATATATTGTTACAACACATTTGCAAAAGTACAATTATGTATGTATGCAAGTGTATAGGCTAAAATAAGGGAACCACTCTACCTTTACAACACATTTTCAAGAACAATTATGTATGTATGCAAGTGGGAACCACTCTACCTTTACTCCAAATACTATCATGGGGACTTCTAGGCTTGAGTCACGTTCCAAGAGCTCAACTCTTCCTTGAGAAGTTTCTTCTTTTGATTCTCTCCAGTGAGTGTTGCTTCCATTGCTTCTCTCGAGTGAGTATTGTCTCCTCCTTGGGATGTTGATTCCATTGTTGTCACCCATTCGTGTTAGATTATGGGTCCTCATTCCTCATCTCACCTCACATACTCCCTCACACAAGCTCACTTGCATGCAATTAGGCAGATGATTAGTAAGAGGATTAGACAAGAGTAAGCCATTGCATAATGGGAGAGTATATTTGCATCATAAGAAAAGTTGACTTGTATACAAGGCTTTATGTGTTCACATACATTGGTTAACCAAGTTTCCATGGCTCATGGGTGGCCTATTGCTTATACAATGCTTAATGTCATAACATATCCATGAAATACATCATTTGGGAATTCATCCTAGCATGGTGCCATACACTCTTTGGATCGGCTATCACCCCATCAAACCATTGTGGTGTTCATCCAAGTTGGAGATATGGACACTATTTCTTCATAGCTTGATCATATATCCTTTTGATGTGTCCATCTTTGCTCTTTGGTGTAGAATATTATTGGCAGCATCTGTTAACCATAAGAATGGGTTAACATTTCCCTCTTTCTGATGTTGTGATCACTGCCTTGAGATCAAGTGAAAGACTTTGTTGTTTCTAGATTTTGTATCAAATTTGGTTATTTGAGTATCTTGAATATGCACAAAGTGATCATGCCCAAAAACTCTCAAGTGTGCTTCTAAAGGCTTCTTACTCGAGTAAGCTTGTTTAGGAGCCATCCCCTTGATAACTTTTGTGGCACTTTTGTTGAGGATGTACACCACTATATTAACTACCTCTTCTCAAAAAGACTTAGGCAAGTTTTGTGGCACTTCTATTGAGGTTGTACACCAAAATCTATATTAACCATCTCTGCTCAAAAAGACGGGCAAGTTTTTGCCATTAAGCATGCATCTAGCCATTTCCATAATAATAGAACAATTCTTGCACTCTGTAACACCATTTTGTTGTAATGTGTGGGTTGTGAGTTGTCTATTGATGCCTCTTTCTCTATAAAAACTTTATAACTCATTACACACAAATTCCCCTCCTCTATCTCTGTTCTATAACTTCTTTAACCTATTTCGTATCTCATTCAACCATCTGTTTCAATCAATGCAAGCTATTCTTTGAACTTCATGAGAGAAGATCGAGACTTATCCTTAAGAAAATACACCCAAATCTTACTATTGAAATCATCAACCAATGAGGAAAAAAAAGGAAGAACCTCCCAATGTAGTAATTGTTCTCATCTTTTCATAGAGACACTTATAATTGAAGAGGAGCCTAGGCCTCTTAGAAAGGATATCTAGTGTTGCTTTGCTAATCATACAAGCTTCGCACACTCTAGATAATCTAAAATTGGTGGCAAATGTGTAACAAGCTTATCTCTCTATAGCTCTTATAATGTTTGCATGTCGAGATGCCCATACCTCTAGAATTTTTATAGCTTATTTCCTAGTAAAAATTCTCAAGTCCAATATATCCTACAAAAATTTAAAAAAAATTGATATAAATATTATCTATTTTTGAGAGGGAGGGACCTTACATCATCATATCTTTGTGATAGCCAATGGGAAAATATTATGTTTTTCACTTTGTGTGTCTTTGATTTACACAATATGTTGGTATGTATGTAAATGAAGGGAGTTGTTAAATAATGTGATCTACATTACATTAGTTTATAGAGGCCACAATGTGTGGTGGCTTTAATAGGTTATAGATTATGGACTATGGTCTAGCTAATGGTCCATATTGGGTGATCTTAGTACATTCACAAGGCACCTCTTGGGTGGATAAAGGGGCATGCTTTCAAGTGACAAGTGGCCTTAGCAAGTGGCTCTATGTGCCTTTTCTTCTTCCTTAGCATATATAAAGACCTTGTGATCCTTTGTGGACACACCTTCTGTAATCTTGAGCCTTTTGTGACTCTACTCTCTTGTGGAATATACTTCTATCTGATCCTTTGTGGAACATGTGGTCTTGTTGCCTATCTTTGAGTGCTTAAAATTAACTTCCAAGGGCTACGCCGCTAGCACCCTCTGACTCACATTCTCTGATTGAGGTGAGCTTTCACGAGCGCTTGCAGGTCCCTATACTCTACAAATATACCCGTAGGGCTTTGCGTTCTCAGAAATTACATCTGAGGTCGTTTCGGGCTCCGTTTTTGCATTACAAGTTCTGTACAGGTGTTTTTATCATTTTGCGCAGAAATTTTGACAAAACTGACATACGTATTCTACTGTGGACCGTGCTACATAGCACGAGTTGTTTTTTGTTCACTCTTTGCTTCATTTACAGGTAGCTTTTGCATCAGTTTCAGTAGGTGGCCATGGCTGATAACAGCAATGATGTATTTCGCATGTTGTCTACTGATGACAAATTGGATGGAGATAGCAACTACCCACTTTGGGCATACATGATGCAGTATGTTTTGGTTGCAAAAGGAGTGTGGAACATTATGCAGGGTATGGATGTACATTCAGGTTCTGTGGATGTAGGATCTGTTGAGGATGTTGCAGGTTCTAGCAGCTCTACTGTTGCTACTGTTTTACCCACTGCTGAACAAGCTCGTTGGGATGGTAAAGATGCGCAGGCTCATGCCTTGATTGCACTTTCTGTGTCAAACGTAACATCACTCCACATATTCGTTCAGCTCTAAAACAGCAAAATAGGCTTGGGATATTCTAGCTGGTTTGTATGCAAGCTTGGGATTTTCTAGCTGGTTTGTATGCAGGTCGTAACGAGGCAAAAATCTCTTACATGCGTAGAGCTAAAATCGAAGATTATGCAAGAAGATGATGACATGAATGTTTTTCTTGCTGAGATTAAAGATCTCAAGGAACGGTTGATTTCTGCAGGTGAGATTATTCCTGATCATTCTCTTGTGCTGACTGTTCTTGATGCTTTACTTGAGTCATATCAGACTTTTGCTTCCACGTGGAGACTTGTTACTGAGGACAGACCTGATGTTGTCAAGTATGATACTTTAGTCAACAAGCTCTTGCAAGAAGCGCAGTCCAGGAAAAACAGGACTAGGCAACGTGCAGTTGATTAGGCATTTGTTGCTGCCCAGCAGAGAAGAAGTGGTAAGGCAGTCCCTTCCACTATTTCTTCTCCTATTAGTAGGTCTGCAACTTCTTCTCCTTCCACAGGTAGCAACAATAGGTCTGAGAAGGCTCTTGAGATAAAGGCAAGAAAAAAATCAGGTGCAACTATTGTAAGGCAACTGATCATGTCATTAAGAATTACCCTAAGCTAAAGGCTAAAGAGGCAAAGAAGAAAGAGTCAAATGCAGCCACAATAGCGGATGCTTCTACAAATGCAGATTCTGCAAATGTTGTGCAGGATACAGAATGGGCGTTTAGCGTGTATTGCCAGTATGACCCATCTATACATGATGCATGTTTGGCAGTTTCTGTTGACTCTGATGTATGGTATTTTGACAGTGGTGCTACAAAGCACATTACCTCGCATCGTGATATGTTCACTTGTCTTGAGGCTGTCTCTAATGGAAATACTCACATGTGCCAATAATGCTTCTTACCCAGTGAAGGGCATTGGTAAAATTATGCTTAGTGCTGCAAATGGTAGCGCTTTCAGATGCTTTGTATGTGCCAGGGATAAAGAAGAATCTATTGTCTACCGTCTCTGCGCTTGCTAGACTTGGACTTGTAGTCAAATTTGTGGATGACAGATGTACTGTTCATGATTTGACTTATGGTGATACGATTATTGCATCTGGCACCTTGTTTCGTGGGCTATATAGGCTCAATTCTTATGACAAGTGTGTGGAAGATTCAGCAAATGCAGTTTCTGATGAAAAGGTAGTTTCACATGCAAAACTATGGCATGCTCGTTTTGGTCATCTGAACTTTGCTAGTTTGCTGTGTTTGCAGAAATTTGATATGGTTGCTTCATTGCCCCCTCTTGGGCACCATTAAAACATGTTTGTGAAGGTTGTATTTTGGGCAAAATGAAGCATTCTGCGTTTCCAAAGGATGGTTCTGTGCGGGCCACTCGCAAATTGCAACTTGTACATAGTGATATGTGTGGGCCTATGCAAACTCCGTCATTTGGTAAACACTTGTACTTCGTGACTTTTATTGATGATTACTCAAGGCATGCATGGGTATATCCACTGAAGGCAAAGTTCGAAGTGTTTTTGTGCTTCAAACAGTTTTGCTTATGGTGGTTGAAAATGTATCCAATTGTACTGTGGGCACCCTCCATTCTGATCGAGGGGGGGAGTACATGTCTAAAGAGTTTGATGCATTTCTGGCTAGTCGTGGGATAAAACACCAATGTATAGTGCCGTATACCCCTCAGCAAAATGGTGTTGCTGAGAGGAAAAACATGTCACTTATGGAGATGGCACGATGTATGGTCAAGAGCCAAGCTTTGCCACATGCATTTTGGCTTAAGGCTATCATGTGTGCTACATATGTACTCAACAGGTGTCCCAGTAAGGCCTTGCAGTTTGTTACTCCATACAAAGCTTGGCATGGCAGGAAGCCTTCTATTGGTCACTTGCGTGTCTTTGGTTGCTTGGCCTATGCTTTAGTGCCTGTGCAACAACGTAGAAAATTGGATGATAAGACTGTCAAATGCATTTTTGTTGGTTACAGTGCTGAGAGCAAGGGTTACATATTGTATCATCTGTATTCAAAGCATATCTTGATTAGTCGAGATGTTGATTTTGTGGAAGATGCTGTGTAGCCTTTGTTATCATGTACCAAAGAGACAGGTGTGAGCTCACGGGATGTATTTGATACGTTGTTGCCTCTGTTTTTACAGGTGGGAATTCAAATGTAAGTCCTAATGAGGCAAATATTCAGCCTATGCAGATTTCAAATGACATCATAGATCAGCCTATTTCTGATGCAGATTTACAGGATGTAATTTAAGAGGATAGGCCTGAAAATGAGCAGGCTAGAGGTATACCTAAATGGCTGGTGCAAACCTTGTGTGATAGTAAAATTGATGCACCTATGTCTAGTCGTACTCGTTCAGGTTTTCAGCATGCCTCTTATGCATCAGATTGTTATGCTTTGGCTGTGTCTAGTATGTGTGAAGAGGAAGAACCTCTTTCATTTATTGAGGCACAAAAATCAGAAAATTGGTTGGCTGCAATGCAAAGTGAATATGATGCTATAATGAAGAATGGTACATGGTCTTTGTGTGATTTGCCTATTGGTAAAAAGGTCATTGGATGTAAGTGGGTTTTTAAGTTGAAACGAAAGCCAGATGGCAGTGTTGATTGCTATAAGGCTAGGCTTGTTGTTGTAAAGGGTTATGCTCAAGAAAAGGGCATTGATTTTGATGAGACCTTTGCTCCCACTTGTCGTATGACTACCATTCGTAGCATTTGTGCATTGGCAGCTCATAATGGTTGGAATATACATCAGTTGGACATAAAGACTGCGTTCTTGAATGGAGATTTGCATGAGGCATGAGGAGGTGTATGTATCGCAGCCTCATGGTTTTGTTCAAAGAGGGCAGGAAACAAAGTGTGCAGGTTGTTGAAAAAGGCTTTGTATGGTTTAAAGCAAGCTCCACGAGCTTGGTATGAAAAGATACATGCATATTTGACTGCACATGGTTTTTAGAATAGTCCAACAGAAAGCACTTTGTATGTTAAACGTGTGGATGATGTACATCTAATCATTGCTCTCTATGTCGATATGACATGCTGCTCCTCACAAGACACCCTATGACACTCCAGTGATCCCAAGAAATATCTTAGACGAATAGTACAATTTATAGACATGTTTGTTATTTGTGGCCTTGTCCATTTATGACCATCAAATCTTTGCTCCATGCCATCCAGTGTTTTACATTGGTTGTATGTAGGCAGCAGCTCAAACAAAATGTCTCCATTGTACTCCCTTGGTAACTCAAAAATAGGATATTGTCCCTGTGATTTGTCAATCAATTTTCTCAAGTGGTGGGCAGCACCTGTAAACCCCAATATCCATGGCAAAACACTCCTGACCTTCCTCTTCTTTGAATCATCTACCCTACTGTCTATTTTCACATGTCTATCTTTATCCATGTTCTCAAAGTCCAAAATGTCATTGTCTGACCCCTCAGGGAGGTCTCCTATAGGATCATCACTAGCATCAATATCTGGCAAGTCACTCCTAAAGGTTGAATAAATTGTTGGTGTGCTCTCAAGGTCAAATATTTTTGTGTCCTCATTATCATTAAAAGTCCCTCTATCATTGCATAGATCAACATCATCTTCATTGTCAGAAACATACAGAGTGGTAATAGTGTGTACAATGGCATAACTGCTTGTTGGCAATGAAGCATCCAATAAGTAATATCCCCTTGAGAGGGTGCTTCTACTTATGTAGTTTCACTTCCAAATTGAATCAATGCACTCAATGTCACAAGCTTGAAATCTGGAGGTAATAGACTTTGCAAGAAATAGGCACTCATTTAGGAGCTTATCTCCTCTCATCTGAGCTTACTAACTAAGGTTTTGTGCACCAATAGTCCATGAGATAACAGCCTCAACATTTTCGTTTTCCACAGTTACTTGTGAAACAACTCTTTCTTAGGTTGCAAGAGGATGTTAAATGAGGAGAAAGGTAAGGGTAGGGGCCTCACTTGTTTCATTAAACAAGCCACAACTACTTTACAAAAAGTTGGGCATGTCTAATGTTTTTCATGAGATCCTCTTGTTAGGAAGAATAAAACACTCTATCCACCACCCGTCATCCATTAAAATAATTACTCTCTTGATGCACATTTATTATTCGCATCTCCTTAGCTTTACATACATCATTCAAGCCAAGGCCACAACCAAAAGGCCACAACCAATCGGCTTTAAATGCAAGCCATTCTCATCAACATGATTTTATTAATTAAAAGATTTTTTTATTCAAAAAAAAAAGTTAAGATTACTATTAGCTTTTAATATTTATGATGTTGAAATTAGAAAATTCTTGCTTTGGTGTATAAATTTAATTACATCAAATGAGAAATTATCTTTAGAATAGAAATTGCCAAGGTTTATTCTAAATGATATGTGGTAAACCTCCCTTGATTTTTGGGTTGGTGAAAAGTGAAAATGGTTAGCTCAATGACACACATGTTCAGGTGTTATCTGATCACTTTCCCTTGTGTGTTAACTTTCAACAGTCCAATTCTGCTAATGTTTTCCCAATAGGAAGTAAAAGACTTCTCATTATCAATAATGATCTACTCAAGGATGTTGAATTTAAAAATAGAGTCACTCAGCAAATCTGTATGCTCAATTGCAATTTGATGAATGGCATCAAAAACCCCTAGGGAGTTTGAACAAAGTGCAGGAGTCCCTCAAATTTTGTGGAAAGAATCTTGCTTAGGATAGGATATTATCCCTCTCAGAATGTGAAAGAATCTTGCTTAGGATAGGATATTATCCCTCTTAGAATGTGAAAGATATCTCTTTGCTTTGAATGAAAGGGAAGTCTTGGGAACTACCTTCAAAAGCGATCATGAGAAATGGTTGAAATTAAGGAAAAGGCAGGAGAAGCTTTTTTTGTTGTAGTTTAAGAAAGCCACACTCCTAGCCAAGAGACACTTCTTTAAAATTAATGACTGCTTGGATGGTTGTATACATGGAAGTAATATTGCAAGAGGCCAATTTGGTTCCTCATTGGTGACTACAAGAATTTATGTACATTTCCAAATTCTATGAAAATATGGTCTTTGTTACACATGGGAACATCAATGTCATGAGTCTCTAAAGAAGGTATGTATTCAACATCTAAGGTAGGGCACTTTGTCCTTGGTCATGAGATTGGTATCACTTGTGAAGTTAGGTTGAGAAATGGTTTTAATTGGATGTGTGGGTAATATAAGAGGTTGCATTGAATGCTAATGTGGTAGTAAGTCTAGTGGGTGTAAGTTTAGGATGGTCCTTCTTGTTGGTCTAAGGTTATGTCATGAAATTGTTTGTTCGTTTGAAATTGTTTGTGTGATTTCGTTTGAAATTGGCCTTATGCAGTATACATTTTTGATATGGCTCCTAAGAGAACTAGCAACAAGCGTGGAGCCAATAATGCAGTCAATCTAAGCGTGGAAGAGGTCAGTGATTTTTCTATATTAAATGCTTGTTGAGTATAAATTAGTGGGTGGATATTTATAGCAAAATTTTTGAATGGTTTCATGTTTTGATTGCATGTGTAGGATGTGGCATGCAACTTAGATCTAAGTCCTTCGATCATCATAGACATGCCAATGACCAGGAGGCCTCCTCTAGGAGTAGGGTGGATAGTCCATTTAAGAAGAAAAGGAGGTCCTTAAGACAACGTATGTTTGTTGATGATGAGGCATTCGAGGAAGCTTTAAATGTCCTCAGTGAGGGCATGTAACCCACAACTATTGGGACTACTAGCCAGACAATGGTGGAAGGTACTCAAGGTGGTGGGCACACAGAGACTCAAGTTCAGGAGAACATTGAGGGACAACATGAGAATGCTGACCAAGGTGCCAAAAAAGATGATCCTTGTCATTGCCATCAATCGGGTAAGAGAGTTCTGTTAGGGTTAATGAGTGATTTTTTGGAGTCATTCTATGTTAAATGCTCTAGCCCTCCTCCCAAAGTTCCTCTATGTCACCTTGTTCCACATGACGCCATTGGGTGGGCATCTCCTAACACCTCTTAGCTCTTGGCTAGTATCCGCATTCGATACTGCAACCTACATGGAGAATATGGTAGTTTTTTGGTATCTACAAGAGGACCAGATGGTGACTTCATAGCACTCTCTCAGAACAGCCTAAAGGAGAGGGGACCAATTTGGAGATAGGTAAATGAAGAATTTGAGAGAGAGATTACTAATGAGTGGGCTGATTTGCAAGGCCAAAAGTTCTTGGTTTGGGGATGGGAACCACTGACTAAAAGCATGGATGAAGAGAATCCGATGGTATGTTTTCAAGTATGTTTGGTATATGAAAATTGTTTATCTCTATGAAATTATTTCTTTATCTCAAATTTTGAATATTACTTGTTAGTGTATTCCGATCATGCTCCACATTATGTTCGCATCAAATGCATGTTCCTCAATGTGGAGAAGAAGGAGGGAGAGCTCTCACTGGCCCTCGACACCACTAATACATAAGTCCCTATTTTCGGTTAATGTTTTATGCATGCATTTGTGAAAGGGATATTATCTGCGCTTATTGTGTGTTCTATTAGTATCACACATAAGCACATGTGAAACCAGATTTAGGGCATGAAATATACATGTTTCATGAATTTGGCATCCGGACAAGGAGAGTATCCTTGATAGATTAACTCTCGAATAGAGGAGGTGGGCGGAGATTGAGATAGAGATGGAGACATGCCAACAACATGATCTTGGGGATCAGAACACAATGTTATCTCCCACTCTACAAGAGAGGGGAATCACTCAATGGGAGTGTTGGAGTGTCCATGGTGGATAGAGTATCCCATATAGGAGTGATTCCTAAAAAGAAAATGACTTACATGCAAGTGAGTATTGGTTATAGCAAATGTCTTTTCAATATGTATATCATTGTGACTGTAAAATTATAAGTTTTGTGTCATTTACATCCATTTGTAAGGGTTTCTTGAGGAAGTTTGTCCTGCAGATGGGAGGGAGAAATCCCCAATGCCAAAGAAGAGCAATGCAGAGGAGAGGGGGAATGCAAGGAAGGGGAAGGAGAAGAAAAGTCAGAGAGGAGATGAAAATCCTACATTCATAGCTCTATCCTCTCAAGAGGTGGATGCTACTAAAGAGGAGAAAATGATAAAGAACAATAGAGAAGGGATGTCGTCCAAGGGAAAGGCACATGATAGTGACCCAAATCCATCAATGAGGGACAAAAAAACCCAAGGAAGAGCAGGTTGTCTTCCTTTGTAGAAGAGCCATCCAATCGTCTACACGACAAAGAGGTATAGTTCCAATATCTTCACTTGAATATATTTTTGAGACATAAGGGCTTGCATGTAGTAAATATTATACTTATTTACTTATGAACCAATTTGGGTTTTCAATATATCACTGTGGTCGATGCATTGCTCATGGATGTGGAGGCCATTGATGACTTTTCTCACATACATGTATTTAAGCGTTGTGGTCTATTTAAATGGTTATTGTTTGTGATGATTTATAGTAAATTACTATGTGCAGTATTCAAGAATTCATGGAATCTCACAAGAATGACATGTATACCTATCATGGTGCACAATCTGCGGGGGTTGCTCGGCTTGTCTATGTCGCCAAATTTTCCACATCGCTATTAGTTTCCAGATATCTTGGGCCAATGACAGAGAGTAAGTCATGTCACTACACAAGAAAGCATAATACTCTCTTATGTGATTTCTATTTATTTGTGGATAAAATATTTACTTTGTTCTCTCTTTTGTAGCACACAAAATATTGAAGAGGGCATTGAGAGAGAGATTATCGAGTGGAATGTTTTCTCTATAGGGCTCGTGAAGGGAGTTGTGGACTTGGCACAAGAGTTTCTTACAGACCAAGGGTTTCTAGCTACTTTATGCCTTGCCCAACATTTTGGGAAGGTTTTGAGGTGTGCAAGCAGAGGTGGGTTGAAACTCCAATGTACATGGACTCTCATGTGTGACAGAGGATACATGCATCCCAACACTGGCGATGAGGTTTGTTAATGTTTAGTTATTTTTGTATGTTTGATGGTGTCTTCATTGAAGACCATCATCTTGACCTATGATCGTTTTGGTGGTGCATAAGTAATTGACCTCACTTTAGCCTTGTTCTACCATGCCGATGTGCCTATCCCTTGCTATGATAGAGAGGTGGGAGAGAAGGTGTCTCATTATATGTTCCTTGTGAGTTTTCTTCAGAAGGAGGAGACTATGACAGGCGGAGATGTAGAGTGTACGATGGTGGATGGAGTATCCATTTGGGGAGGTGATGAATGCTCGTGTGCTTTTTTTAGGTATGTGAAACAACTTTCTTCGTTAAGAATTTGCAAGAGAATATAATAGCGTACATGAAGATATGTGGGCTTTTTTTATTCTTGGGGTTATTGTGTAGGTGGTTGCTCGCCACATTCACGATGGAGTCAGATTTGGTACTCGATATTTTTGCAGGTTGTAGAGGCCTTGGTTCAGCTAGTGCGGAGTTGTTTTGCACTACTTATGCTTAGAGTTGGACTGGTATGCATACAATGAGTGCTTGCTGAAATTGGTGTGTGATCCACCTTTGGAGTAGCGCTATATAAAGAGACTAGACTTATCTTTATGAGCCTTTATTTCCTATGGATTATGTATGTGAGGGCTTTTGATGTTATGTTTTTTTGCGACTATGTTTGCTGCAAAGCTTTATAGCTCTTTTTTGGACACCTTGGCTATGTTCTATTGTTATAAATTCAAGAACATGTTGACTTATTGACACATTTATATGTCGTTTAGCTCTTCACTATTGTAGGTGAGGTTCTTTGTGGTAGTATGTCTGATTAATTGTAATGCTTTGATATATGCATTTTCTTCTTCAAATGAATGCATGGTTTATATGGACAAAAAAAGTCCTATCAATGTTTTTAGATACCCATAAGTAAATTTATGGTAATAATGAAAAATGATAAGAAACAATTATGTGCCGAATAATGCGTAGTATAAACTTAACCTTTATGTACTAAGGACATTTCAAAAAAAGCTTGAAATTTTGTTGAAAATTGCATAAAAGCTCAAAATGCAAAGCTCATAAAATACTTGCACCCGATTTATGGGAGAGACTAATTTATTATTATAAATATATGGGAGAGTTCAAATCTAAGCAACAAAGAGACTTGCATGTAATTTACAATTTTTCAAAGTGTATTATAATAAATATATGGGAGCAGTTTAGGAACATAGAGAGACAAGAAATGCCCCACATTTCTAATGATTACCTCTATCTCTCTCTCACACACACATGAATATATGTCAAATAAATTATCAAGAAGATGAAGAGACATAGATATTATAGTAGGCAATCAAATTCTTAAGAAGATGAAGAGACAGTCATTATAGAACGCACAAAAAGATTATTCTTGTCAAAAAATGCTCTTAAGAAAGTGGAGAAGACATATAATATTCTCTCTCTCTCTCTCTCTCTCTCTCTCTCTCTCTCTCTCTCTCTCTCTCATACTTTAGTAGTTGTTAATTAATTTCTTAAAAGGACATAGAAACATAGTAGCATAAGATATAAAAGGATCATTACCATTTTGGTGCATAAAATCTTGTGCTTGGAGACAAGTCATTGTAAGAGATGAAGTATATAAGGGATTATTACCATTTGGTGCATAAAATCTTGCACTTGTATAAAATTCATTGTAAGAGATGAAGTAATATAAAGGTAAATTAGTGCATAGAATATATTTACAATGTCATTAAAAGCAACATTTTAAAGTCATGTGCATAATTAGTCCATATGGATGCAACTTACAAGGGTATGAGTAACCTTGAAAACGGTCTTTAGGTATTGATTACAAGTCAAGGTGAGGTATAGCATTAAAGAAGCTCCATTAAGTGGATGAACTATGTAGCTCTTTCTAAAGTATCATGTTCATTATGGACTATTTGAAATCTTGGCATCAATCTCATAAGAGAATTTCATCTCTATGATTCACCATTGTGAAACTATCATACACAATGTAGCGGGCTTGCTTTGCACACCATACCACTTGCCTTCTCAACCTTCTCTCTTATAACCCTAAGTAATCCCTTGGAACCTTCTCTCTAATAACCCTAAATGAGCCCTTGAAACCAACATTGGCTATTCTTAATCTCCCTATTGTTATCACATGGGATATACTCTAAATGATCTCTTTTGCTATAGCTCTTGGACAATGAAGATTTTTTATGATTACAAAATAACATTGATGACACTTAATCACCCTTCCATTATCACAATAATCACCATCTATTGACCTTCTTGGAGAGCAAAGAATTGTTTCAATAATCACATGGATTGGCATCTAATGACCTTTTTCTTGCACTTTTAGAGAGTGGAGATTAACATAGTTTAGCCTATTAACCTTTTGCTAGAGCTTTTGGAGAGTGAAGGATAGCCATCTGAGCGAATGGCTACTTGTCTACATGCTCTTACTCTCCCACATAGTTCCATAGGAAAATCTTTGTTTTAGAGGGCACTCTCTCAAGATGATGTTGAAGGTCCTTATCATAACATGCATGGGTGATGGGATGTAATGTTTGAACCTTACATTGAACCTCCTCCAAGTGTCCAACAATGGTCTCCTCAAGAAGGATGCTTACCAGCTCTCTCTATCCTTTGTGATGCCTAGGTGGGCCCCATAATCTTCTTTGACATTATAAGGCTCTCCAGTGTTGAAATTTTTGCTCTATAAATCTCCATAACACTATTTATGGTTCAATAGGTAAGAGTCTCCCCACATGGTTTTACCAAGATGAGACTATGGTAGAGGGGTTGGTCTTTGCCTCTTGGTCCAACCTTGTGTGTAGCTCCACTATTAATCCATTGCTTTGTGTAAAGGAGATCCATGAGGTGATTCTTAAGCTATAAAAACAAAAGGCATGCAAGAATTTCCATTTCAAGCTACACCCTCCCCACATGGTTTTGCTAGCAAAACCATGCTGAAAGGGTTGGAATTTCCCTCCATGCAAGCTCCATGGTTTGCATTCCCTTCTTGCATAAAGAGATCCCTAGCATTTTCTTACATGATTTAAGCCTTTAGCCACATAGGCATGAGGACTCACTTTTTTACTTGCTATTTATTATGCCCCTTTGTATCTAGAATTGAAGTGGGACATAGCTCCTTGATTATTTGTGCTATGAACAAATTTCTTAACATGTCAGTTAAGAAATTATGCCCTTTTATTTATTTATTATGCCCCTTTGTATCTAGAATTGAAGTGGGACATAGCTCCTTGATTATTTGTGCTATGAACAAATTTCTTAACATGTCAGTTTTATGGCTTGCAATGCATTGTTACATGGGTGTGTGCCTAAGGAGACATTGTAGAGAATCCCCTCCCAACATAGTTTTATTGGCAAAATTATGTGGGAGTCTACTAGCTCTCTAGCCTCTCTACATTGTCACCCTCCCGCATAGTTTCATTGTAAAAGCTATGTTGGGGGGTGATTTCTAGATATAATTAACAAGAATTACTTGATCAGATGACCTTAAGTTTCATTTTCATTAATGAAACATTGTTTATGTGCCACACTATGTATAATAAAGGACAAACCCTTCTTCATGAAAGTGAGTTATACCCTTATTACTTGGTCTTCACAACACTAAGATGGCCTTCAAAATTTGCAATCTAATCACTCTCTTGCCAATCGTTTCATGTTGGTTCTTTGTAACTAGAAATGAATACGCATGTCTCTCTTCTCCTTTGTAACTAGAAATGAACTAGGCATGTCTCTCTTATCCTTTGTGCTATGAAGAATTACCTTTGTAGTTCACAAAGAATAGTTATAGAGAACCCAAGTTGGCTCTCCACACATCACACTTGTGTGCTCATTATTTGGCCATGTTACATCAAAGGTCACATCCCTTTTCAATTTATGGTCGAGGCACGGTACTAACCAGTCACACAAACACATTAATTTTCGGAGCTTCACTCCCCCTTGATCACATATAATTAGCATGACAAGATGATGTGCAAAACATTATGACCAATGCTAAAGAGAGTGCCATTATTGATGTCGATGTACAAAACATTATGATCAATACTAAAAGAGAGTGCCATTGTTGATGTCCATGGAAAGATTGTTGAAGCCTATAGATATGCAAATGGCATGCTATTACTCATTGTTATTGTCCGCTTCGGTCTCTACTAGAAATGCATTCACAAGAGATTACCTTAGCAAGCTATAAATCATCGTGGAGATCTTTCCAACAAGCTCGGGCACCCCGCTTTTCACACCTCTTTGGATAGCCATTTTCGTTGTCACACCGTCACATTGGACCACGGGTCCTCGTCCCTCCTCTTACCTCACACCACTCATACACACTCACTTGCATATATTATAGAAGAATATTAGAAAGAGGATTAGCAAGAGCAAGGCTCGGTTGCACAATGAGCGAGTACGTTATATTATGTAAGAAAATGACTTGTATACAAGGCCATAAGTGTTCACACACTTTAAACTATGGCTAGTCGGGCGTCCAAGGCTCATAAGTGGCATATTGCTTATACAATGCTTAATCTCATAATACATATGTGAAGTACATCTACAAGGAATCCATTCTAGCTTGTTGCCACCCGCTTTTGGAGTGAGAATCGCTATAAATACTCCATCAAATCATTTTAGAGCAAATTTGGATATCATAGATTGATCATACATACTTTATTGCTTCATAGATTAATTATACATACTTTTGGTGTCTCGATCTTTGCTATTTGATGTAGAATTATAGTGGCAACTCTTGTCAATCCCAAATTCACGCTACACCCATTAATTAATTAATGGGGCTCTTATTACGAGCCCCATTAACTAATTAATATACTAAGGTTTAAACCTGAGTCTTTCGCAAACGTTCTCTCCATCATTAACACAATTGCACGCCATCTCTCTTTTTTTTAAAATAATTTTTTTAAAATAATTTTTTAAAAACATATGACCTCAACGCAGACATATTACAGGCCATCGCTCTTTTTTTTAAATAAAAAAATCGGCATGCTCTCCATCGCATCGCTCTCTCTCACTATGCATGCCATTGCATCGCTCACAAGTGGGGCAGATTGGCTAGTGCAAGGGCCCTTAAAAAAGCCATGATCCACCCGAGTTCAAGTCCAACCGTTGGTCGTATATGCCCTCGTGTTGCATTCTACCGACGTTAATACCCCTCTCTCTCTCTCTCTCTCTCTCACCGTGTCTCTCTCTCTTCGCCATCGTCAAAATTGAGGGGCTTTGTCCCAGCCTCAAAATGTAAGACACGACCCTTTTAACCCTCCCACTCGAAGGCTAGAAAACTCGAACACTCTAAAACTCGAAGGCCCCAGAACTGCAACGTGTCTAATCGAAAAAAATTCTTGCTTAACTAAGGTCCCCATTCAAAATTTTCGATCACTTAAAGTACTCCACTGTCTCCAGTAATTAATTAATTGAGAACAAAATTTTGGTGCCAATTATTAAGTTAACACCCAATGCACCCATAATGTTTGTTTTTCTTATATATATATATATAGACTCCCTATGTGAAAATTGTGGGGAACCCAAGTCGTTACCTTGGAACCTAGAGCACCTCTCTCGGGCTAATGGTGAGCTACTAGAGAAAGGTTCTCCCCTGCTGCTTCTGCTTCTTTTGTTTACCTACACATAGTTATTCTGTACAGTCCTCACTGGAGCACTTCACTATATCAAGCAACTTCTTTACCTTCTTTGCACTCTTAACTGCCCTCGTGCTCGTCTCTTCAAACCCAAATGGAAGTTCTAATTAACCTACTAATCATGCACTATGAACCAACGTTGCCTTAAGCAAACCCTAAGCACCTCCTAACGAGAGGATCTGGTGCCAAGTTAAGACTTGGATCTAAGAAGGTTTAAAACCAATGCCACACTCCATGATTAAATGTTTAGAATAATTAAACAAAACTTAAAATAATGCTTAATCAATGGCACACTAGTGAAAACTCAAAACCACACACAACTACATTGCCTTGGGGCTCTTAAATAGCCATGAGAGATGCATCCAATGTGACCAGGTTCATTTTTGCTTTTTAGGGATACTTACCCTTTTCCATCTCCAAGAGACACACCCTTTACACGCATCATTCCGAATCTTATATGAGATCTACCCTTTCCACCTTTTACATTCACCACTTGCAATCACCAATTCTCTTTAACCTTTGTCCATCTAACCTTTGATTTAAATTCTCTCTAAGGTGCACACTCTCACAATGTACCCAGTCATCACTTGTATTGTTAAATATTAACAATGATTAATGTGGGAATATAAAAGTTCTAGGTGTTGTGTAAACTAGCACTTTATGAAAATGATCCTTTTATTGGAAAGACTCCCCTTTACAAGATGCATACATATGCCGCCACCACATATGCCACATGTCAAACTATGATGCCAAGTGTCCCTAAGAGGTATCACCTACATACATCATTGCTTATTAATAAGATCCTCTTAAGAGGTGGTTCCCACACACAAAAGAATCCACACACTAGGGACTATTCACACACACTAGAACTCCTTCATTCAAAACCTAAGCTTACATATACTAGAGTGCTAGTTTACACAACCACCTAGCACTTGTTTATTCCTACATTAATCACTATTAATATTTAACATTCTTCCCATGGTGATAATGTGGCTCATCATCATCAACATTGAGATTAAACCCTAATAACCAACATGGTGATAATGTGGCTAGAAAGCCCAATCATCATTGACATTGAGATTCTGATTAAACCATAATAACCAACATGTATTTCTCAACAACCAACAGCATAACCAATCAGAAGACAATCCAAGAAGACTGGAGTGGATCAAATCAGCGTGTGGCATCGAATGCCTATATATAGTGTTTGTTGTGGTTGATCAGATTCTTAGTGTGTATCTGAATACATTGTACATCTTTGTAAGAAAGCAAGCACTGGTGCAAGCCATTTCACTTGTAATTCATCACAATATTCTACAAAGCATATTCCCAATGTCTTATTTACTTTCCCTGCTTAAATATGTTGCAGCATGTTTTTCATTTCCTCTCAAAGCGCATTCAAAGACAGCTTTCTCAAGCTTCACATCACACCACTTCAGACAAGCACCCAACATGGTATTCCAGGTCACAAGGTCAGGTTTGAAAGGAAGCTTCTCCAACATTGCGACAGCCTCATCTAGTTGGCCAGCACGGCCAAGAAGATCAACCATGCAGTTATGATGAGAAATAGTTGGAGTGATTCCGTATACATTCTTCATGACCTCAAAGTATTTCTCACCTCTATCCCTGAGGCCTGCATGACTGCATGCAGCGAGAACACTAAGAAATGTGATCTCACCTGGTTTGATGCCTGCCTCCATCATTCTTTCAAAATGATGAAGAGCAGATTCAATCTCTCCTTGGTGAGCATAACCAGTAATCAATGCATTCCATGTCACAAGGTCCCTTGTCCGTGCCACGTTAAACAGCCTCTGAGCATCAACAATGCTCCCACAACCACCATACATGTCCATGAGGGCATTAGTGAGAGTTAATTCATCATTCACCTCCAGTCCACCATGTCTGTAAATTTGAGAGTGAAGTCTTTTCCCAGTTTCTAGGGTGGTTGTGTTGCGGCAAGCCTTCAGATTGCTCACAAAAGTCACATGATCAGGCAATAGACCTTGCTCTTGCATTAGGGCAAAATACACATTAGCCTTCTCACTTTCTCCTTGCTCTGCATAGCCTGAGATCACAGAATTCCATGAGACTATGTCAGGAGAAATTGCCTCCAATTGCATTTTGTGGAAACAATTCAGTGCTTCCTGGCCATGCCCATGTTTTGCATACCCTGCAATAAGTGAGTTCCACGAGATGACATCCCGAGCTGGTAGCTTGTTGAACACTTCCTGTGCTTCTGCAAGTGCACCACATTTGGCATACATATCCACCAGAGCATTGCCCAGAAAAGAATCAAAGTCGAATCCATGATTTACAAGCTCAGAGTGTAATACACATCCCTTGTCTATGGCTCCTATGCTTCCACAAGCTTTCAAGCAACAGATAAACGTCACGGCACCTCCACACACCTCTGATTGCATCTGTTCTAGACATATGAGTGCTTCCTCACCAAGCCCGTACTCAACAAAGCATGTTATCAACGTGTTCCACGAGACCGCATCTCTAATTGGCAGCTTGTTGAACACATCTCGCGCTTCTGCTAATGAACCGCATTTACCATACATATCAACTAAGGCATTTCCAACAAAGGAGGCTCTTTCAAATCCCCCTTTAAGTATCTCTGCATGTATTTTTCGACCCCTCTCTAAGGCTCCTGTGATGCCACAGGCTTTTAAGCTGCAAACAAATGTGCTGGAATCCGGACAGACACCTTCCAGATACATCTGTTCAAAACTCTTTAGTGCTTCCTCACTAAGCTCATGCTCAACATACCCTCCAATGATTGCAGTCCAGGCAACAACATCTTGAACTGCCAGCTCACCAAACACATAACGTGCTTCTGCAAGCAAGCCAGTTTTGGCATATATATAAACCAAGATGCTGCCAACAAATTTATCTCTTTCACATCCCTTTTTGGCAGCTTCGGTATGGATATTTTGGACTGTATTTAAGTTGCCACAAGCTTTCAAGATACAAACAAATGTGACAACATCCGGACATATGCCATCTGATTGCATCAGTTCCAAACACTTGAATGCTTCATCACCGAGCCCATGTTCGCCATAGCAAGCAATTAAGGCGGTCCATGAGACCACATCTCGACTTGGCAACTCATCGAACACATCTTGTGCTTCCAATAATGTGCCACACTTGCCATACATATCCACCAGAACACTACCAACAAAAACATCTCTTTCATATCCCCCTTTGGTGATCTCGAAGTGTACTCCTTGGCCTCTTTCCAAACAATGCAGCCTAGCACAAGCTTTTAATAGGGCCACAAGCATACCCTTGCGACAGGGTACACATTGGACTTGCATTTCTTGAAACAAGTCAAGTGCATGCTGCAAATCTCCACATTGAGCATACCCTTGTACAAGAGAGTTCCAAGAGAAGTCAGCGATAAACGACAGCCTGTTGAAAACCTGCTGGGCCTCTGGTAAGCTTCCACATTCCACTAACATTAAAATCACATGATTTCCAAGCACTTCAAGTCCATTGGAGCAGACATGCTTGTGCATGCGCTTAGCATACACTAAATTTTTTGCTTTTCTGCAATTATTCAGGATGCATATAAGGGATTCCACTGAAGGTAGCCTGACCATGTCTTCCATAAAGGTTGGTGCCTCTTCAATGCTGAGCATCTCCAAGCCACAGTTCACTTGCAGTTGGACCCTAAATGATGCAGACAGTTGCACTGAATAGGGATTGCACTTGTAGCCATGCTTTACTAGCCCCTCCCCAAAGGCAGGGCCTCCAGCATGTGACCATGCCTTGTTATCATAAGTTTTGTTCATGTTGATTCACTTGTTCACATCTTTTAGTTCATGACCAATCTGTCTACTAACTTATCATGATGACACATGTTTATTTACTAGCTGCCATATAGTGTGAAGAACCAACTGACCCAGCTGTGTATTGACCCATGATATGCTTAGTGAAACATGCTGTTTTAGACATGCTTCATACAAATCCAGCAGTCAAGCAACTATGCAGATGGGGTTGAATGGTAGCCTGTCCATATTAGCTGGATAAAGAGTCTGGGGTGGTGGCGCCAGGTGAGATCTCTACATATTAATCCCCACACATCCACCTGTGACTAGGACAGCCACCTCGCCGAAAGCAAGCTGCCATTCACCCGTCTGCTTTGGCCCCATCACATGACATCCGCCATTGTTTCTGCACCCTTGTGTGAAGTGTGCCTCATAGCTCAATGAACTTTAATCCATAAGACCCAGCAGTCTACTGACCCATGACAAGCTTGATGACCCATGTTTAAATTATAACTTGATGACCCCTAACCCAATAGCCTAACTGCCTACAAAGCTCATGACATGCCATGTTTTTCTTGATTGTTTTTTAATGACTCAATGACCCAAACCTGCTTGCTTTCAGTAGCTCAATGAGCCATATGTTTACTAGCCCATGAAATGTTCAAATCTCCATGCCAAATTTCCAATGACTAGGTCACCCGGCCATATTGATGTTCGCGGATTGCATTATATGCTCTGCCTAGATAACTCAATGATGTTTAAGTACTTAGTTATGTGATGTAGCTGTCATCTTCTACCCATTTCTGTATAGGCAGCCTTTCTCAACCCTTCATAGCGTTTCAATCTTAAGAGGAAGGCAGGCTAAAATTTACCATGAAATAGGTCGCACTACGGTCTGTTTTAATGCTCTGCCCGAGGTCCTGCCCTTTATCCCACATGCCCTTCCCATCTTCTTCTGCACAAAATTATTTCATTCACTGCGGTGAAAGCCGTCGCGTATACCTGTGATAGATGCCTTCTGCGTGTGCTGCTACAGGAAAAAAACCAAGAAGAAACTTCCACGTGTACATTAAAATCTTGAAATTTCTACATTTACAAAGCTCAAACAAACTTTCAAATTTCAATTATTCTTTCTCCAACTAAATTTTTGGTATTGAACCCAAGCCGTGGTTGTGTAAGGCAAGTGTGTAAGGCAAGAGCCATTATCGTTGGGCTATCTTTGCAAACAGTAAGAGCCATTATCGTTTGCAAACAGTGTAGCATGCGCATGCTATTAATTAATGCAAAAATGCAATTTGGTGGACAAGTCATATGATAATATGATGTGAAGGGTTCACCCGAGCTAATCAAAACATATAGCTTAGGCCTGGTTCATCAAACAAACTCCCAAAAATCTTGGGAGTCTTCTCCATGGTTTCACATAATGCCGGCCATGATAAAAATAACCTCACATCCATTACCATCAATGCGGTAGAGCAATTGGTGAAGCGTGTGTGCTAGCTCTCATCCATAATAAGGACACTGCTTAGTACAAATAAAAATCTCGCATTACAAAAAAAAAAAGGAATGGATTGCGTCCAAGTGAGGGGTTGGGGCTAGAAGCTTTTTTTAACATTGAACATGTGTGACATGTTCAGCTCGCACTTCTTGCTACCTACCCTTCTCCGCACCAATCGTGTCTGAACCCAGACTTAAGTGTAGGAAATTACATATTGTGGTGCCACAAGTGATACTAAGCACAACTTTCAAATGAACTGAGATGGAGAATAATAATGTTGGAAAAAGATGATTATAATAAAAAGCTTTTGCTTTCCACTCGTGCGCTCTAGAGAAAGAATTTTTTATTATATGAATGGAAACAAATTAAGGTTGTATGCACCCAAAATACAAGCGCATACAAGCAATGAAGGTAGATGATTGAATAATGAATGAGAAGTTACACTACCAATCTATATATAGCCTCTCATTGGGTGGTGTATACTATTGTCAATTGTAGTCAACATCCAATTGACCATACTACCTTCTAGGCCCAGCTGAACTCATTTAGATACCCAATTTGGCCCCGTAACCAAGGAGTCAAGTTGTCTTAGGAGTATCTCCCTAAGCCCTTGGTGTGGCTAGATATGGGAATACTAATTCACACTACTATACCAAACTTTATTTAAGCTAGCAATAACCATCTAGCCTCTAGCGATCACCATCTCATGTCTAAATGAGGTCTTGAAGTGCCTCCAAGATGCTCACTCACCACATGACAACTCCACTGGGCATATCGTGATGGCATTATAGTAGTATCATAAATGAATGTTATCTAGGCTTATCTTGAAGTGCCTCCAAGATGCTCACCCATCGTGACAACTCCACCGGGCATATCGCGATGGCATTATAGTAGTATCATGAATGAATGTTATCTAGGCTTATCTATTATTTAGGGTTGCTGTTCATTTGTACTTTTTCCTTTGTACTTGCAAAGAGCTTCATCGGTCTCCCCTTTGAGCTAGCCATTCTCTCTCATGCTCTACACCTTTGTGTTCTTGTCTTTGAGCATTTTGTGTGTGTGAGTTCAGCTCCATTGTGCTAACAATGGTATCAGAGAAGGTTTAAATATCTGCAACACTTAGAGGTTTTCTTGTGTGGCTATGGTGGTTTTTTCTTGGCTATGGTGTTTGCTTCTTGTTACTGGAGCTTTGGTGTTTTTCAAGCTTCCATTGAGAACACCTTAGAGTTAGCTAGTATATAAGCAACCTTATCCATTGTTTAGGGTTTCTACTCATTTGTACTTTTTCCTTTATACTTGCAGGGAGCTTCATCTATCTCCCCTTTGATCTAGCCATTCTTTCTCACACTCTACACCCTTGTGTTCTTGTCTTTGAGATTTGTGTGTGTGAGAGAGAGGTCAGCTCCATTGTGAGCTAACAATGGTATCAGAGCAGGTTTCAATATCTCCAACACTTAAAGGTTCTCTTGTGTGGCTATGGTGGTTTCGTCTTGACTGTGGTATTTGCTTCTTGCTAGAGATTTGGTGTTTTTCAAGCTTCCATTGAAGCTTTCTTACAAGCCTTTGAAGCATTAAAGCTCTCTATGGTGAAGGAAAGAAGGTGACTTCACTTAGAGCAGTTGTGTCTATTGTCTTCATACACTACTGCAACAATGCTTTTGAGCCTTAGCTTCACTCGTTGTCTCCAAAAAGACTCCTTCTTCTTGTAGCACTCAGCTTCTCACAACCTGCACAGTCAGCTTCAACAATGTCTCCACCAATAGTCATCAATCATCTCCATTGCTACATTAAGCTCGGTAGTCTTTATTAAGAAGCATCAAGTGTCCATTTCTTTCCAATGTTGGCACATCGACTCCAATGTTTGCAATGACTCCATCACTCTATAGCTTAGTTACTATGGCCATCTTCTCTCAGTCGTTAAAAGCAATGTCTAATTTCATCAATGTCGATGTTAGTGTCTACTAGTTCCAGCTGCTGCAGCTCTATCAATCACACTGTCAACTCGCCCCTTCTCCACAACTCGATACGTAAAGGATAGGTCGTCTCAATTCACCGCCTGTATGCTTGCCATGTGGCAGATAATATTTATAATCGTCAACCAGGCTCAATTCAATCGCTCGATCCAACTTTTGCAATTGTTGACTAGATTGGTGATCTAACTTTTACAATCGAGTGATTCAACTACATAAGTTGTGGAATTCAATATGATTTAATCGTGTGATATAGGTTTAGTTTGATTGGCAATCCAACTTCTTCAATCACCCGATTCGATTGTTCGAACCAATATAATCGATGATTCGACTTCTTCAATTGCTCTTTTTTGATCCTCCAATTCAATCTTTTAATCGACGATTCAACTTTCTTGATTTGATGATTTAGCTTCTTCAATTGACGATTTGACTTCTTCAATCACCTGATTCTACTGCTCGTCGGATCCAGGATTTCAATCGTTCGATCCAAGACTTCAAGCATCTGATCCAGGACTACTACACTTTGATTGTACTTCAACAATCATCCAATCTAGGACTTCAATTATTCAATTTAACTGCAAACCTGTGACTTCAACTGCAAAAATTGATGTTCTAATTGCTTGCCCATATTAAGTCACAAAAGTGATGTTGTACTAAATGTATTTCAACACCTGCACCCTTTCCTTTCAATGGTTCTCCTAGGGCGTATTTCAAAACTGACCTACTAACACATCAATTGCAAAGTTTATTTCTAGCTATGTGTTACACAAGAAGAGAAGCCTACATACAAGCCTTTGGTAAAGTGACTCGTTGACCAATGTAGGAGTGTCTAGCTTCGCATCAACCTCCATTGAGGCATCAGGCGACCTTGCAATCAGCCATGTAAAATGCCTTAAATATGTCCCAAGTATACTTATGATGAGAGACAAAGAAGTTGTGTTACTAGGCTTGGATGATAAAATAAAAAATGCATGACCCCTAATGCATTTCATTTCAAACTCTTAGTTCAAAAGGTGCTATGTCTTCGAAAACTTTTCTTCATGGTTACCTACTATCAAGATGAGGTTCTCTATACATAGGACAATATATTTATCCCCTACTGAAACAATGTGTAAATTTGCATACGAGGGGCTTCTAAAGAAACGAATACTTACAAACAAAGTATTAAACTGGTAGTACCATGCTTTAGAAGTATGTTTTAGCCCGTATAATGTTTTGTGCAATCTATAAACTTTCCTTGAGGACTTGGACCATGAATCTTAGTATCTACTCAATGTAAGCCTCCTCCTTGACGTTCGTGTTGTGGAAATAGATTTTTGCATCCATTTGCACCACTAGCTAGTCCTCTTGTATAACTAAAGCATTGTTGAATTGTTCTCAATTTGGATATAGGGTAAAAGTGTATTGGAAGTTGTCTTGAATTGTTCCTAATTTGGATATGGGATAAAAGTTATCTTGGACATTGATTCCTTATAATCTAGCCTCTAGATATTCCTTTAAAGAGCCATAAGAGTGGTACTTGGTTTTGAGTAGTACCCACTTGATGCCAGTGACTGTAGATGACTCTGTCGGTCCTCGCTAGGGACTCGAGGACTGCCGACACAAACACTAGGGTTGGGAAAAAGGGAGCATGGAGTATACCCGCCAAGGATGAGTCGACCTCACTGGCTAGACATGCAAGACCTACGCTCTACACTGTCTACCGTGCTCTCCGACCACCACCTAGCACCGCCATATCCCTACAGGCATCTCACTCACACCACACCCACCCACTGACCACTCACTCACTCACCTCGCTCACACCATACCCACCCACTGACCACTCACTCACCTCGCTCACACACAGAGATAGACAAAACACCACAAGAGCGCAACACTCTATATCAAGATATCGAAAGAAATGATACAAGTGAGACTGTGCTCCAATAGAGAATGTGCTATAATGTATATCCTACAAGAAGAGAGTGTTTGTCCCCTACTGCCAAGAGAGTGCTCCCCTTATCTCCTCCTTGAAGTCCCAACCCTCATCTTATAGTGTACATGGAAGATCTTCCATTCGGAAAAGGAAAATGGTGCTCAAGAGGATCTCGTCATCCCTTGGGAAAGGGAGAGGGGTGTTGCCTCCATGAGTTCCATCGGAGTTGGCCATGCACGTCCGAGATTTTGGAGGGCATTGACGGTGTCGGCGGTCGGAGATGTCAGAGGTGTCGGTGGTCGGAGCAGTCGATCGACAATGACAGTGGTAGGAGGGCACCGGTGGTCGGAGATGTCGAAGAGGCACTGGCAGTCAGAGGATATTAGTGGGGAGGGCATCGACGGTAACGGCGGCCAGAGCTGTTGAAGGTGATGGAGGGAGGCTCTTGGTGGAGTGTGGAGGACTTGGCTTCCTATTGCCTCCATGAGTGCCATCGGAGTTGGCCATGCATGTGGAGATGTTAGAGGGCATCGACAGTGACAGTGGCAAGAGATGTCGGGAGGTGTCGCCGGTGACAGGCGATCGGAGCGGCACCAGCAGTGATGGCGGTTGGAGATATCGAAGAGGCACCAGCGGTCAAAGGGTACCGACAGCGGTCGGAGGGCATCAACGTGACAACGGCCAAAGCCATCAGAGGTGATGGAGGGAGGCTCTTGATGGAGTGTGGAGGACCTGGCTTCCTATCCACCATTCCCCCACTACTGTAACTCAATTCACCATCTCGATGAATGCCATGAAAAAAATAGAAAAAACAGGTGGTTCTTTGGAGAGCTAGTCTCCGGGCAAAACATCCGCCGACAAGCAAGCTCCCAGGCATATCTCATACAATGATCCTTCCAGGCAAACCTTTTAGAGAGAGACTGAATTTTAAAAAAATGATTCAAGTAGGCTCTTGGGCAACTTCATCCAACAAGAGAGCTGTGGGAAAAATGATTGAACTGAGAGCTCTTGGGAACTTCATCCAGCAAGCCATTTTTGAGAGCTCATGGGCACTTTATCCAGCAAGCCATCACTACTTGTATTACCACACTGTCATCCCCCGGGCAAGGCATCCGGTAGGAAGGTTACTCTGACAGCAACAAAAACATAAACCAACAAAACAATAATCATCACTGGCCACTTTGTCCACGCAAAACTTTTGGCACGAAGTTCACGCATACAAAGATGCAAAATAAAACGTGGCCCTAGCTAATACATAAAATATCCGCTTCTCATTAACAGAAAAAGATCAGCTTCTCCCAAGCCTCATTAGCATCTGCCAAGGTAGCCTCCAATAGAACTTTTGCTTCAGTGTCAAGATCACTCATAAAATGCCACACGGAGATGGCCATACCAAGGGCTCTACACTCAAAGGGTTGAGAAAAGCTACACATGATGTGTTCTGGTACAGCAGAGCGATGAAGAACGGGCGTGCCCTTGAGAGTTTCTCTGCAACCTAGCTGCACCCCATGCCAAAAGCTCTTTAACGCTTTCTGATGATACTCCACATGCTACAAAATGCAATGGTGTGCTTCCAAAACCACAGCCGTTTCCACCAGATCTTGTAGTCATTGCACACACGAGAGACCTCGTAGTTAAAAGCAAGCAGACTACTGTAGAATGGCCTAACGAGCTGCCAAGTGTAGAGGTGTAACGCCACATGTTTGTGCCATTGTGGGCATCTGGGCAGCATCCAAAACTCATTGGACACAATCAAGGTCAAGGTGGCCGCTCTTTGCTGCATAATGGAGGCACGTCCTCCCATTGGGAGCATCAAACATGAGGATAGCAGCTCCCAAGTCCACAAGCTGCTCACTCCCCATTGGCCATGTGAGGCAGTATTGGCTTGTTATTGAGGATAGCCATGGCATGCTGTAAGTCACCCTCCCGAATGGTAGAGAAGAGCTCCCTCTCCACATCGTTCCCACAACTCACAGTGATCTCCATGGCTATATGGGATAAGATCACAAAATGGAGAGAGTCGTCCAAGAATGGCCACAACTACGAGGGATCTTCTACAAAGATCCATCTCCATAGCCTTGTTATCAGTGATGGAGCTCCATCTCCATCGGTAAAAAGCTCCAGCATAGCTCGTAATTTCTTACTTCTCATGGCAACCCTTCATCACCATAGCCAAAAACTTTGCTTTTGGAAAATTGGTTACTGATCGGAACAACCCTTTTAGGTGGTGGTTGGCGAGAGGGGGCGACGGGTGAGAGAGGGAGGGGGGAGAGCCGTGAGGGGGGCCTAGGAGGGTGGGGTAGGGTGAGGGGTGGTTGACGGTGGGTTGGCGAACGACGGCGGGGGGCGGTCGGGTGAATGGGGGGGGGCTGGGTCTGGAGAGAGGGGGGGGATGGAGAGGGAAAGGGAGAGGAAAGGGGGTGAGTGACCAAGGGGGGGCGGTGAGTGTGCACAAGTGAGGGGGCACATGAGAGAAGAGAGGGGGTGAAGGAAGGTGGCGGTGAGTTGAAGAGGGGGTAAGGGAGAGAGGGGGTGGGGGGGCGCGCACAAAAGAGAGTGAGGGGGATTGGTTGGTGAGTGAGGGGTGAGACCTATACATCCGACACAAGGCAGAGCAGACTCCTCATTGGTCGGAACATGCAGTTTTTAGAGGACTTGACCGTGGTTGATTCAGCACCCATGAGTAGACATTAGCCACCATAGCTTTTGGCGATTTGGCCACCGTGAAGATTTTCCACAGTGAAGGTGGTGTAGTCAATGGGCAACAACCAGGGTCGATGGGGTGGGGTGCGCACCCGAGAGAGAGGGGGCGTGGGGAAAAAAGGGGACCGTCAGATGGCTCACACGCGACAACAGCACGCATCTATGGCTGTATTTGTAGAAGGTTTTCTACAGGGACCTGATGGAAATGAACCTGGGGGGGGGCGGCGGTAGCGAACGAGAGAGGGGGGGTTTGGCAGTGAGAGAGGGAGGGAGAGACACGAGGGGGGAGGGGGGGCGGTAGCGAACGAGAGAGGGGGGGTTTGGCGGTGACTCGGGGGGGTCACTCGTATAAATATGTAAGTATCACGTGGGTTCAACAGAAGGACATTTTAAATATTTAAAACTTACAGAAATATATTTACAGAGGGGATTTATTTATTGTATTTTTAAAAAAAATTACAGATTTGAATAGGAAAGGATACATTATATTCACTAAAAATTTCACAGATAAGGGACTTTTTAAATAGGCCTTGAACGCACGTGATATAGAGGATTTACATATAGTGACCCCCCCGAGGGCGGTGAGAGAGGGAGGGAGAGCCACGAGGGGGGAGGGGGGTGGCGGCGGTAGCGAACGAGAGAGGGGGGGGGGTGGCGGTGAGAGAGGGAGTGTGATGGCCGTACGGACGCGAGCCCAGTACGAGCGGACGTCCGGCACGAAACACCACGTCTTTGCCGCACGCGGCCCTTGATGGCTCATGACGGCTCCACCGGCCCGTCGAGCGCGTTGCGCGCGTTTGCCTTGCGGGTCTCACCGTTCACTTGCCCTTCATGCCCGGCTCGGCTCCGTGGGCCTCACCCAAGACTTGCCTTCCATCCATGCCCTGCCGGCCTAGGGTCCATCGCGGCCCCGTCGGCACGGCCTGGCTCACCGACCACGGCGGCGGCCGTTTTTCCACCGTTCTCGGTCCCGTCGGCTCATTCGGTCATGACCCCGTCAAGGTTGGGAGGGCATCTCCCGGGCACACGGCTCCCTAGCAACCCCACTCGCAACGCGGGAGGCCTAACGTGCCTACCCGGTGCGTGAGTGCGTCTAGGTGCCTACCATGGGTCCATGCTTTGCCCCTCCAAGTACTTCCTCCCCATATAGATGCATTATATTCGGGGCGGTCTAGCATACCCCTCGAGCACCATGTCCCTCCGGATAGTAATCCCGTGACGCGTCACGGTAAACGGCCGTTTTGGCTGTTTTTAGCCAAAACGGCCAAAAACTGACGGAACGCGTCACATACACCCCCCTTTATAGAATTGACGCCCTCGTCAATTACTTTTGAAACGAAAGGTGGGATGCATGACCTGATTATATTGCATCTGTGCAACGTGTTAATATATAATGAAGGACGGGAGGTCCTTACCCTGCTTTATAGCCATGAGCAGAGTAGGTGTCTAACCCGTTTACAAAAGAAAGAACTGTGCATATTTTTGTATTTTTGCCATTTTTCAATTTTTTTTTTTGGCTTTTTTCACTATATGGCATGGACTTCAAGCCCCCACTTGAGAGTCCCCCAATCCCCACAAAATTGGCGAGGTGACTGCGTGGTCTCGCCGGAGCTCCTGTCTGAGCTGAGTAAGAGTGATTACCTTCAGCAATGCAGTTTTGCCGGGAAAGTAAAAGTCTTCAATGGAGTCAAGATTTGTTCGCCGAGTTGACACCAACTTGGTTTGCAAGATCTTTACTTCAAATCTGACTTCACATTCCTTGTCGTTGGAGCTTTGTTTTGAGCCTTGATGCTCTCCGATGCCCCTTGCACTCATTGTGCCGAATCTTTAATGGACAAGAGTTGCCCACCTCACTGACTCCAGCTTGGTTTGCCCTTCTTGTGCCACTTCAAGTTCTGCACTTTGTTGACCTTGGACCTTGACGCCCAGCTTCAACCTGTTTGGTACATAAGTGCATCCATTCTCTATGACAAAGTGCCTTTGGCCCACCTGACTCCAAGTGAAACCACCGCGAACCTTTGGCATTCGAACTTCAGCACTTCTTCGGCTTTGGTTCACCTGACTCGAGTGCCCTAGCTTGCCTTGACACCAAGACCTGCTTTGCCATGCTCCAGCCAAACTGTCCCTCAACCTGTTCAGGCGGTCTTGACCTTGACGCCAACATCTGCCTGTTCCTGATCTTCAAGGCGCAAAGTCCCTCCACTTAGTCTTGCCCCCATGACACCATGACGACTTTCACACGGCCTCGTTTGCTGACTCTGCACCATCACCTTGAGCCTTTGACGCTCGAAATGTGTCTTGTAGCACTGCGAAGCGCCAGTCTTCTTTGACGTCATCCCAACAAGCTCTGCTTGGACGGCTAGGAGCCAAGTTTCACCTGCTGGAACTTCGCCTCGGGCCGGATCTTCTTTTCTGCACCCTCTTTGCCCTTATGGCTGGATGTGAGTGCTTTCCACATCCAAGCTGCCATTAAACTTCAGTGAGCCAGCACCTTGACACACCCAACTGCATGCACATTGCCACCTGCACACCCAGCTGTTTCCGTCTTCTGGTAACTTGGTCCAAGAACACGCCTTCGAACTTCAGTGAGCCAACTGCCACTTTGACCCACCCAACTGCATGCACATTGCCACCTGCACATCCAGCTATTTCCATCTTCAGGTATGACCTTGGAGAGCCAAACGACTCTGGTCCACTTGCCCAACTCCAGATGTACAAGGTCACGCCCTCACCCAGAGTGCTATGTGCCCGGCACTACGGTTCCATGTCCTGAACTTGAGCGATCACAAGTAGTCCCCTTCATCAAGCTTGCTTTCCACAGCCCTTCAACTCGTGAGCCGCACAACTCAAGTCCACGGGAGTGAGTCCAGCTATACCCGTTTGCTCCTTCATCCAGAGTGCTAAGTCCATGGGAGTGAGTCCAGCTATACCCGTTTGCTCCTTCACCCAGAGTGCTATCTGCCCGGCACCACGGTCCTTAGGCTGCGATCCAGAGCTCCCAAGTAGTCCCCTTCTTCAAACCTGCTTTCCCGAATCACACAGCTCTTGTGCCTCTGCAGCCCTTGATGGCTTGATATGGCACGTTCCTTCAGCTTGGCCCTCCCCGGATTGCTCCAGCTCGGGCCGTGGTGTGCCCTCGGCACGATGAATCCTTGGACTTTGACGGGATGCCCAGGGCTCTTGGCGCCACGCGCGGACTTACCCTCACCCAGGCGAGAAGTCGGAGGAGAAGAGAGGGTGACGCGTGCGCGCTGGCCTCGGCGGGCGGCACGACCACAAGAAGGTGAAGGGGTCATAGGTCTATTGGTGCCATCGCAAGGACTTACCCTCACCCACATGCCCGGAAGTGGAAGCCCAGGGCTCTTGGTGCCTCTTCTTAGGAGACTTACCCTCACCCAGGCAGAACGTCGGGGAGACGAGGAGAAGGAGAAGAGGAGAGAAGACCCAGGGCTCTTGGTGCCTCTCCATAGGGCTTACCCTCACCCCAGGCGGAACGCGAAGGTTCAGTGTGTGGCTCTTCATAGCCTGAAAGGGATGTTGACGCCTTCTGGTCTCACCCTGCTTTTGCACTGCAGAAGGAGTGCGGGCTCGGCTTTGCTGCTCCGCCCTTGACGATCTTGGGTTGATGTGAAGAGGCTTCGGCTCCTTCCGGCCTTGACCTCGTTGCTCTCTCTGCACATGGAGAAGTTCGGGGCTTCAGCTTTGCTGCTTCCACCCAAGGCGCAATCCTTAGTGATCTGGAAGGGCGTCGGCTCCTCCTGCCTAGCCCGTTGTCTTCGTTGTGAGGGTTGGGTGGCTGCTTCGCCAGGAGGCTCGCCATGGCCTCAGCGGGCACCTTTACCGCTTGATCTTTTCCCATAAGTTGGCTCGGCGGCTTCATTCTGCTCTTCATGGGCACCACACCGAGACGGCGTCCCATTCCGCTGCCCCCAGTTTCTTAGCATAAGCGGACCCGGTCCCATTCCCGACGCTGCCTCCGCATGCGTGGCCCCTTTGTCTTTGTCTTTCTTTGACCTGAGTGACCTCCAGCCCGCGGTCCTCATCTGAGGTGCTGCTGGTCCGCGTGCCACCCTTGTCTTGCCAGCCTCGCCGTTTTCTTTGAAGCTTTGCTTTGGCGTTGGTGGTAACTCTGAAAGATCCCGAAGCCCGCTGTTCTCCCTTTGCTGGAAGTGCTGACGGCCCCCACGATGATCAAGCTAGATACTTCCTTTGTTCAGCTCTTTTTGGTGGTAACTCTTAGAGATCCCCAAGCCCGCTGATCTTCCATTGCTGAAAGTGCTGACGGCCCCCACAAGGATCCAGTTGATACTTCATTCAGCTCTTTGCCAACGTCGTATGTTGGACTCTACACCCCGGGACCTCACCTTGCTTTGAACCCAACTGTCCCACTGACCCCAAAACATGTCGGCCAACTCACGAATTTGTTCGAAAGGACCACGCGGTTGCGATCCCCTCGAAAAACTGATCATTTTTCATATATAGCACTCCCCCAAATTCCTTCGTCTTGGCCCCCAACGAGAGTTGCGTGGTCCACCCCCCCACGCCCCGTCAGCTCGGGGTCCCGATGGGTCCGGCCGACCATGCCATCCTGTGCCTTGCATCCTGCTCCTCGAGGTCGGTAAAGGTCACGACGTGCAAATTCCGCCGTTTGCTAGCTCAAATCTCAGTTGGCAATTTTGTGCCGTTTTTCGGCTCGTGGCCGTCACATAGGCTCGACTCGCCGTTTTTCGGCCTTTTTGCCATTTTCGACGTTTCCGCCGTTTCTTACGGTCCCGTCGTTTTTGCATTCTTCAACCCATGTTGGCTCTGATACCAAGTATGATGGCCGTACGGACGCGAGCCCAGTACGAGCGGACGTCCGGCATGAAACACCACGTCTGCCGCACGCGGCCCTTGATGGCTCATGACGGCTCCACCGGCCCGTCGAGCGCGTTGCGCGCGTTTGCCTTGCAGGTCTCACCGTTCACTTGCCCTTCATGCCCGGCTCCGTGGGCCTCACCCGGGACTTGCCTTCCATCCATGCTGCCGGCCTAGGGTCCATCGCGGCCCCGTCGGCACGGCCTGGCTCGCCGGCCACACGGCGGCGGCCATTTTTCCACCGTTCTCGGTCCCGTCGGCTCATTCGGTCCCGACCCCATCAAGGTTGGGAGGGCATCCCTCGGGCACACGGCTCCCTAGCAACCCCACTCGCAACGCGGGAGGCCTAACGTGCCTACCCGGTGCGTGAGTGCGTCTAGGTGCCTACCATGGGTCCATGCTTTGCCCCTCCAAGCACTTCCTCCCCATATAGATGCATTATATTCGGGGCGGTCTAGCATACCCCTCGGGCACCATGTCCCTCCGGATAGAAATCCCGCGACGCGTCACGGTAAACGGCCGTTTTGGCCATTTTTAGCCAAAACGGCCAAAAACTGACGGAACACGTCACGAGGAGGGAGAGCCACGAGGGGGGAGGGGGGGCGCAAGAGAGAGAGAGAGAGAGAGAGAGAGAGAGAGAGAGAGAGAGAGAGAGGGCTGATTGATGCACGAGAGGAAGGCGGTGGGAGAGGAGAGTGAGGGAATGTGGGGCGGGGGGTGGTTGGTGAGGGGGGAAAGAGAGAGAAAGGGGGGGTGGGTGGTAGGGTAACGGGTTGGTTGGTGAGGGAGGAAGACTCGGTGGTGGTGGGGTTGCAAAGAGAGAAGGGGGACAAGGGTGGTTAATAGGGAGAGAGGGGGTGGTCGGTGGGGTGCGGGTGAGGGAGAGAGGGAGTGGTCGGTGGGGTGAGGGTGAGAGAGAAAGAGACGAGGGGGTTAGTGAGGGGGTGAGCGCGAGAGACGTTTCTTCTTTTTTTGGGGGGAAAAAGAAACAAAAAATATGACAAGGGGGGCTTTTTTGTTTTTTTTTTAAATAGAAAAAATACCAAGAGGGGAATTTTATTTTTTGGACTGGTGAGGAGGGTTGGTCGGTGAGAGAGGGGGTGGGGAGTAAGAGCAAGTTGTGCAAGTGGGAGAGAGAGAGAGAGAGAGAGAGATGAAAGGGGGTGATGGCGGTGAGGTGTGAGATAAACTTTCTTTTGGGGTTTTTTTTAAGTGTAATGGAAAAAATAACTCAAAGGGGGGAATTTTTTTTGTTTTTTCGTTTTTTGTTTTTTTGAGAGGCGGAGACCCCGATACCTCACGAACACCAGAGTGAGTTGAGGTAGGTGTTCCGCTCAAACCACCACCCTTGGCTGGCCACATCTTCAAAAACCCACTCTATGAAAGGCAAGGGAAGCCCATCTTTGATTGTGCATTGATTGAGGGGTCTGAAGTCTACACAGATCTTGATCTTGTTAGGCTTATATTTTGGAGTCACTACTATAGGTGACAACCACTCGAAGTGCTCAATGGGAACGATGATACCTGCCTCTTCCATCTTGTCCAGTTCTTTCTTCACCACTTCTGAATAGTTGGGATTCATGCGGTAAATGCCCTTGCTAACTGGCTGACTGCATTCTTTTAGTGGAATTTTGTGAGTGCCAATGGCTGGATCTACCCCTAGGAGATCATTGTAGGTCCATGCAAACACATCTTGGTGTTCTCTGAAAAATTTGGTGATTCTTTGAAGAGTGGAAGGGTCCTCCCAGACCCAAGCTTCCACCAAGATGGGGCGTGGCTCCTCTGCTTTGCCCAGGTTCAGCTCTCTCACCTCCTCGTGGTAAGTGGTGGGAGGAAGAGGAGCAGTGCTGAGTGCTGCTTGATGGAGAGATAAGGGGTCATGGCTGGGGTGATGGCCAGAGGGAAGTCACCAATGCGTTCCTCCATCCAACCGACGGCTATCTCTTCTACTGGCAAGGCTTCCTCCCTAGTCTTGAGGTGCTCTGCCCGCCACTCCTTGCAAGTGTGTTTAGGAGGGGTTATAGGCACCTCATGTTGGATATATCACCCAAATCCATTCAAAGGTTGAAAGGGGCTATGTAACCTTGATTACTTCACTCAAGACACCTCCTCAAAAGGGCGCCTACATCAAATATAGCCTAGAGGGAATATTTCTCATTTATGGCATACCCACATGGGGGAGATGGGATACCCACATGGGGGAGATGGCCTTCCATGCTTGTAAGACATCATAGATGATGTCATGTGGTCATGTACTACTTGCCTATATAAGAGGCTCTTGCTAATGAAGAAGTAACTTGTGTGTTTACATGATTATGCCTAAGCCATGTCTCATTAGTATCTCCTAATCCACTCTTAATCATGTTTCTAATCATGACATAATCATGACTGTAACCATGTTTGATCCTCCTTAGCTCTTGCTAATCCACTCTCAATACCAAGAATTGGTATCAGAGCAGGTTTTACATCATCCAAAGCTCACTTATTAGGGATTAATTAGCAATTTATTAACTTAATCATATCTTATCCTCTCCTATTATCTAGGCTGAAAGACAGGCAGTCCATGGAGCTTCAATATCTCACTACCCACTTCAAGATTCACCACAAGCTTTCAGCTGCCCATTCTCAACTCAAACACGAAGGTGCTGACGGGCGGAATTAGCCAGAAATCGCCTGGAGCCAACGGCATTGCAGCAGAAACCGACGCCTTTTTATTTGGGGGAAAACGCTGCCCCATCGCCATCGCGTCACCAAACTCTAATTCCTCAGAGCCTCAAGGGTTTTCGTAGGCTGCGAACACGCTGATCTGGTCAGAATCGCGAATGGATGCGTGGTTTGGTGGCTGTAGAACTGACAGAGCTTCTGAAGCTTCAGTTCTTAACAGTAAATTAATGGGTGATTATTCAACTTAATCACCAATGTTTTGTGCTTAAAATAGTCTCAAATCTCTGATATTTAAAGTACTTAAAGCATTAGATGCTTTGACCTAGGCCTCTACCTCCTTCAAGTACTCCAAGTGACCCAATTTTTGGAAGTTGTTTTGAAAGCATTTATCACATTGGTCACCATATACTTGATGATATTACTATATTGTGATGATGATATTGTTTACATCATTTTTTGAATCACAATGGCTGAACCATCTGATGCTGAATCATCGAACATTCAACATTTGAGGCCTAAGAAGAAAAGCAGAAAGCCGAGGAGACGGGTAAGAAACAATGTCTACAACTCAAGAGCAAACAATGTTTTAGGAGGGCATGATTGGTCTGAATTTTTCATAAATAACCTTCATCTATTTGGTGAAGGTATCTAATCTTGTAAAAGCATTAGACACTGCCCTTGAGGGATACTCAAGTGGTAAGACCTTGCTTTATCATCATGTCTACATCCTCATTCCATGTTGATAAGTTTAATGGGGTAGGCTTTCATACCTGGCAAGTTAGAGTAAGATTTATTCTCATGAAGAAAGGTCTGTGGGGAGTTGCTAGTGGAAAGGAGAAAAAACCTACCACTAGAGATGGTGAACAAGGATGGTTACCTAGAGATGAGAAAGCTTTTGCCATAATTGCATTAGGTCTAAGTGACAACTACATACATCATATCTCTAATGCAAACAACTCAGCTGAAGCATGGGAAATCTTAGAGAAATTATTTGGGGCAAAAGGGAAGCATTCCAAGATAGGGCTGAAAATCCAATTCTTTAAACTTGAAAAGAAAGCTTCTGAGTCTTTACCTACTCATCTTAATTATATGAAAAGCCTAATGTCACAACTTGCAACAATAGGAGCACCAATAGATGAGGAAGATGCCATTGCAGTTTTATTGAAAAGCATGCCTTATGATGAATATGGGCACTTAGTGTCAACTCTCATGAATCTTCCGGATCCTACTTTAGAAGCCATTGAAGCTGCACTCCTTGAGGAGTACAAGAAGAAGCAAGAGAATATAGGGATAATGGAAGGGGCATACTTCTCCAACAACAAGTCACACTTCAAGAAGAAGAACTTCATCGACACAAAAGGAAAGAAGAAGACTTGTGGATTCTGCGGCAAGGACAATCATATTGAAGAAAATTGTTTCTTCAAACAAAAGGCACAAAAGGCATTTCTCGCAAGTCAAGACAAAGAAGAGCTGCAAGAAGAGGCCTCCGAAGAGGCCAATTTTATCGAAGAAGATTGGGCCTTTTGAGTAAAATCAAGGGATAGCCCATACCATGTTTAAAAACCTCTCCATCCTAAACATAACTATCTCATTGTAAGCTTTACTATGGTATTCTAGCATCATCCATCATTGCTAGCATTGTAAACCTAACTGGAATAAGACCTACGGGCACCAGCATGGTCATCATAACTAGTTTTTGTATGTTGTAACTAGAACTTAGAATTGCCATCATAAAGGTAGCATTGTCATGGATTTGGTTGAAGGAGGGTTTGTTGGATATATCACCCAAATCCATTCAAAGGTTGAAAGGGGCTATGTAACCTTGATTACTTCACTCAAGACACCTCCTCAAAAGGGCGCCTACATCAAATATAGCCTAGAGGGAATATTTCTCATTTATGGCATACCCACATGGGGGAGATGGGATACCCACATGGGGGAGATGGCCTTCCATGCTTGTAAGACATCATAGATGATGTCATGTGGTCATGTACTACTTGCCTATATAAGAGGCTCTTGCTAATGAAGAAGTAACTTGTGTGTTTACATGATTATGCCTAAGCCATGTCTCATTAGTATCTCCTAATCCACTCTTAATCATGTTTCTAATCATGACATAATCATGACTATAACCATGTTTGATCCTCCTTAGCTCTTGCTAATCCACTCTCAATACCAAGACCTCAGACAACTGCTCTTGAGAGACCTTCTTTCTAGTTGTCGAGAAAACTCTGGTTCCCCTAGACCTATGATCTCTATCTCTTCCTGTTGAGACACTGGTGCAGAGGAGGAAGCCCGAGCGAGCAAGATTCTGTCCAATCCTGTACTGCTGCTGCTTCTGAGAGCTCTTCTTCTTGGTACACCTCTTCAATGGGGTCTAGGTCCAACTCCACTATGTCCACCACATTGCATTGGAACCCCTCATAGGAATTTAACCAATTCCATAAAGGTTCTGCCACCTCTCCTTCTGAGCCGAATGGATCACATGCCTCATCCACTGGGAATCCTTGCCATTCCTCTTGCTCTTCCTTGTCACTGGTTACCTCCTCCCAAATGGGAATCATGTCATGTAGGGCAGTGCCCCTTGCACTCTCATCGGGGCCTTTTTCCAAGGGCAAGGTCACCGTCCCCCTTGGGTTAGGGAGATGCAAGTTGTCTCAGCGCGCCAATCATGGATCACCTGAGCTGTCCTCAACCAAGGCCTTCCAATGAGCAAGCTGTAGGCCCCTCTAGCTGGTGGGAGGTCTAACACCACAAAATTCATTTCAAATACTAATCCCTCAAAGTGATCGGAACTTTCCTGACTAGTCCCAAGGGCATCACTTCTCCCTAGTCTGCCACTCGGATGGCGAAGGGAGCTAGCTCGGTAATTCAGAGACTCAAGACTTGCCTTAGTAGCTTCACGCATGATATTAACACCAAAACCACCATCCACAATGGCCCCTATAATTTGAGTTCCTACCATGGAGACTGTCACCCTCGGGGCTTCGGTGATTGTCCACTTTTGGGGCAGTGAGGCATACCCTTGCTTGCTGCCTGGGCCATCGCCCACTACTACTAGATGTGGCTTCACCCCTAGATGCCTTCAAATCCATCCAATGTTGGACTAAGCCTAATGTTTATTTCCTGGCTCAAACCACATAATTCAGGAAGGGTGATTTCCACCTTTGCTCCTGCCAACATTTCCTCCGACCACATAATTCAGGAAGGGTGATTTCCACCTTTGCTCCTGCCAACATTTCCTCCCAACTTAAATTACTAACCTTGGGTTGGGTAGACCCGTCACCCACCTTTGTCAAGAGAATGTGGGGGGACAGGGAGAGCTTCAAACCCTAGCAAGCAAACACACACACACAAGAGAGAGATGGATAGCTGAATTTTCATCTATCTTCTTCTTTCCTATTCAACCAATATAACATAAAGATAAGAGTACACACTATATGGGTTAGTACTCAACTACTATAACATAATACAAGGGTCGGTCCATAATGTGAACCCGACTAAATGAGCTGGCGCTATAACTATGCCAGTCTCTAGTAATCCAAAATGGCTATCACACAACCTATCAACCCACTGGCCGCATATCACCCATAATCTCACCAACCATGCCAGTGGTGTAGATGCAAAAGCTATCACCCAGGCGGGTCATCAATGTTCACCATAGCACTAGTTGAGCTCGATATCTCAACACTCCCCCTCGAGCTCAACTCCACACACTGCACTCCAAGTAAGCTCCTAAACCTGTGGAGGTCCTCTATGCCCAATGCCTTCGTGAAGATGTCAGCCACCTGATCCTCTATGCTGACATATACTAGATCTACATCTCCTGCTAGAACCTTCTCCCTCACAAAGTGATAATGCACCTCAATGTGCTTCGTTGTAACATGATATACTAGGTTACTGGCCAACTGTATGTTGCTCATGTTGTCACAATATATGACAACTACCCTATCCACGGGCTCTCCCATATCACCAAGTAGCTTCTGAAACCAAGCTACCTCACACGCTGCCATAGCAGCGCCCCTGTACTTTGCCTCTGTACTCGACAAGGCAGCTATTGGCTGCTTCTTACTGCTCCAACTCACAGCAGCACTCCCAAATGAGAACATAAAACCACTAGTAGATCTCTTATCTGCAGCAATACTACTAGCCCAATCAGCATCTGTGTACCCATGCAATTGTATCTCTATACCAGTCTCATAGAAAAGTCCATAATCAACTGTGGACTTTACGTACCTAAGGATCCGTCTAGCCGCATCCAAGTGTGGCTTCCTAGGGGCCTGCATAAATTGACTCACAAGTCCAATAGCATAACTCAAGTCTAGCCTCGTAATGGTCATGTAGATCAAACTACCCACTATACGCATGTATGTAGTGGGTTCCTTCAAAATCTCACCTGTATTTGTGGAAAGCTTTGTGTTCTACTCCAATGGCATTGAAATAGGCTTACAGCCTGTCATACCATACTTGGACAACATGTCCATGCTATACTGCCTCTGCAATAGCAAAATGCCATGAGGTGATCTCACCACCTCTATGCCTAGGAAATACCGTAGCTCACTCAAATCCTTCATCTCAGACTTCTGCTTCAAAAGCATCTTGACATCATGTATGTCTGCATCACTATCACCAGTGATAATCAAGTCATCCACATAGATGACTAATAGCATGATCCCTCTATCTGTCTTTTTCACATATAGTGAAAAATCTACATTGGATATCTGAAATCCAATGGTAACAAGATACTCCCCGATCTTGTTTGACCATGCTCTAGGTGCCTGCTTCAGGCCATACAAGTTTTTGCATAACCTGCACACAAAATCTGGATGTGCATCACTCTGAGGAAGATATTGGAACAAGGAGTAAGAGTTGTTTTCTGAAACCGGGCATGGATCTGGTTGACTGACCTTGCTGGTCCTCAACGGATGAGTCCATGACTCTTTATATGGATCTGTTGGTTGATCTTGCTGATCTTCAACGAGAGTCCATCTTGATAAGTGATTATATTGCCGAGTATTATGGGCTAGGAACTATTGAAACGGCCCCTGAGTGGACAGGTAGTGAGCGTTCTAGTTGCCAATGATGCCATAGATACTCTGATGAAGGAATGATGGGAAATTGAATCAACCGGATAATTTGGAAGATGGTGATCAGTGATACTATGGTTTTATTAAAGGATCGTTTTAAAACTAGTTGAATCTGTGAAAAGGCAATTTCATATTGGGTGTGTAAGTGGTGTGACTAGTTTTATTTTGCATGAACTTCCGGCTAGGGGGCCTTGGAACTCTTTTCCTTGGTACCCGAGACAAAACCTAACCAAATTCTTAATTGGATCCCATCACTACAGTGGTTGGCTAACCCATGGGACTGGATGGGGTTAGGCTGGACTGATGGATCCGTAAATCGAGACTCAAATTCTGTTACTACGATAGATAAAGCAAATCTCGAATAGTAATTGTTCTATGGATAGGAATCAACGGCTGTGCCTCTTGATGGGGAAAAAAGCGTTGATCCCAATGATCCAAGTGCAAGTTTCTTCCTTGATCTGACCAAGTATCTTTATAGATGCAGTCGGATTTGTTTGATCAGTAAGGGTTTGACTACGTTAGAGTAAAAGTTTTCCTGGTGGAATCACCCGTGCTTTTCGGTAAAGGAAGTTTTTTCGGGTTTGGTTTTAGAACAATCGACGGATTAGTCTCTTATCTGGATATCCATGGGTGAGGCCCCGAATGTGGGACCCCTGTCCTACGCGAGAAGTGTTACTTCCGCTGCTAGTGCCCCGAATCCGTTGCGCGGTGGGAACAGGGATCTTACACATTCCGTGTAGTCCAAATATGCCAAAGTCCTATCCATCTAAGGAAATGGAATATCACAAGGTGACTGTCCAAAGTAATGACTTGAGGACAAATCCCAAATATCCACTGATGAGTCGAAACAGTAGACCTCTCTACTGCCTCCCAAACGCGAGAGACAAAAGACCAAATCTGACGGGCCACTAGACAACTCATGAACAGATGCATAACTGTTTCAGTGCATGTCGTGCAGAAGAAGCAAGAGGCCAATGTAATTTTACGACGGCTGAGCTAATCCCATGTAGGTAACCCTCCCACCAACATCCTCCGAATGAAAACCTTACCTTGGTAAGGGAGTTTAGACTGCCAACCACGCATAAGAGTTTTCTGCCACCATGATTTAGACTTATGCAATCCCCACACCTTATTGGCCTTGGCTGAAACCCAATCTTTATCTGATACGAGCTTATGATAGACCTGGTTAGCTGAAAGTGATATCAAGTCACCAGATTTACATAGTGCCCAATTTTGACAAAGACAGTTGAAGCTCATCGCACGGATTGGGATCTAAAGCTTACGACAGCTTTATGGGCCTATCGTATTGCGTACAAAGTGGCTATTAATTGCACACCATTCAAAATGGTATATGGCCAAGAAGCAGTCATGCCGTGGGAATTTGTCATTCCTAGTCTTCGTGTTGCTACTCTAGAGGGTTGGGATGGTAATCCCTTAGTAGAGCGTCTATATAACCTTGAGCGGCTAAACGAAGAAAGACAATTGGCTGTATACAATGCCCTTGTGGAGAAGAATAGAAGGAAAAAATGGTTTGATCGCCACCTGAAGGACAAGGACATTAAGGTTGGGGATAAAGTCCTGATGTATGGAGTGTGTAATGAAAAGAAGAAGCTCAAATATGCCGGTAAGGGATCGTATAGAGTATGTGAAATTACCCCGCAAGGTACCATCAGAGTGGAGACTCTCAACAGAGTTGAAACCATTGGATTCCTTAATGGGAGTAAATTCAAAAGATACTATGACCCCCTGAGCCAAGAGGAGTTACATGCAATCCATCAAAAGAAGGCAGCTAAAGAACAAGCTGAGCTTAAAAAGATACAAGCGAGAGTCGAAGCCAAAGAACGTCAACAGCGTGCTAGGCGACAACGAGAAGCCAACTTGGGAATTACGCAAGTATTTTTCGAGGAAGCAGAGGAGGATGCACTGGAATCTGACCCACCTCTAAGATACCCAATTGAGTTACAGAGTCCTTATAATGCATTATTGGATACAGGAGCTCAACACAATTTGCTATCATATGGCGTGTGGTGTCAACTTGGAAAACCACCTTTATCCAAGAGCGCTATCCAAGTTCAAGGAATCAACAAGAAAAAACCCCCTGTCTTAGGAGTCCTGCACACTCCGGTTGCCTATGACAAGGGGACCATAATTCAAAGCTTTTTGGTTATGCCTGCGGGTACCATGGAAGGGACTGTAAACTTAGGGCGCAAATGGATGATGGCCACCAAGTGCAATATCGATTGGGCAACTAGACGAGTCACAACGCAAGAACCAACACTAGGTCTGACCGCTCAAAATCCCGCACCTAAGTCATCCACTCAAATGCTAGATAATGAAAAATCGCAAAGTCCAGTGGCAAAACCATCTTTGATTGTTTGCCACCCCTCTAACGCTTCAACGCCAAGAGTGGAAACATGCAGGGTGGTCTCTAAAGCTTCGCTTACTATGCAAAAAAAACATACAAATGGGTCCCAAAAGCTTCGTTAATAGCTACTTCCCCTGCTCAATCTCGTTCAGCCACCAAGACGCCTCGTAAAAGGAAAGCAGATACCCACCCGAGAAAGGGCAATGTAACATCGCGATGGATCCTTAAAAAATTATTAGTAGCCCAAGGGTACTACGAGGGGAATGACCAGATTTGGGTCCCTAAACATAAGCTGAATCCCTCTACATCACCTGTAAAACCTTGCAAACCAATTGTTGCCACCCCAATGACAATTCAAGACCATGGTAAGGGAAAGGTAACAGAGTGCTCCGCACCACTTCTTCCAGAGTTAGTTTGGATTCCCAAACGATATCGATCATTACCACCTAGCTCAGGAAGGGGGGAGCCACATGAAGCTTCTAGCTCCTCATGCTAGGCACACACTCATATAGAAGTTTCTACATGCTCTACACCTACTCTTGTCAACACCCAACAAAAAACCGATGAGTCTACGTCTCCCCTTGTAATAGTATCATCGGAAACCATTTCCTCCATTCGTCAATGGGAGCGTACACTACCATGTTTGCAATTGGATGTGGCCACAAGGGTCATAAAAAGCTATCTGCCCACATCACAACCTATGACCCGCTGGACAAATTGGTTCCAAGAGGCTGCAACATCATTGCAAATAATATGATCTACCCAAGGAAAGGGGGAGCATGTACTCACGCTCGACATTCTAATGCTTCCTCCTTAACCTTCTCCCCTGACCATGTAATTGCCAAATTCAAGGGGATGTATATATATAGCTTCATACATAAAAAAAAACCAAGAAAAGAAAAATAAAAAATAGTAAAAAGAGCAAGAGCACAAAAAGAGGAGAAATATCCGTATACAATCAAGAACTAGATTGACCTGTCATAAACCTACTGATGCTATATCTGTGTTTGCAGATATGGCAGATGCACGATCATTATACACTTCATCCACTCCCACCTTTGGTGAGAGGTATCATCTGTACCTTTCTCAGATATTTCACATGTGCTATCCTGTAATTGAAACTGAATGGGATCATATAGATGTACTAGCCAGAGAGGAAAATGTTGAGGAATTAGAATGGTTAATTCGCCTATTGACCATGATTGACCCCTACTCCGTAGAGGAAATATCCCCGATAGCCCAATGCTTTCCTTTTCCACAAGATGACTATCCTCGCATGGTTACATTCTTGATGAGCTTATGCGGATGGGAAAATGAAAAGGAAATATCTGACAATGATGAATGGACGGATGAAACTCATGGCACTACTGAGATTGACTTTATTTATTTGGATGATGCGGATAGAGGCTTAGCCTTAGGGCTAGAGCCAGGACTCTACAACATCCTCTTACCGTATCCTCAGTAGTAGTGTGGTGACTGGTAGGTAGGTTAGTGTTTTCAAGTTTTTTCTAGTTTGGATTCCTTAAATGAGTCTTTAATTTTTCACACTGATGTGCCTCTCGAGGTATAGTGCTTGTTAGTTGATTGTACACGTTGAAAAGTTTGAGATGGGTTTGCTTTCAAGTCCTGAGATAGCCGCAACACTCATAGATAAATATCTCATCAAATTGCGGGCATTTCTCTCATCGAATCAAGGAGATCTCCAAAATACAGGTGTAATTCTTCCATACCCACTCTCTTTCATTTTTTCTGTTCAATTAATTGCATGAACTATAATGCATGACCACATGGAAATTGTCAATGTACTACTTAGTTTTTGAAGTTGCTTGACATGCTAGTGTAAATCATTAATGAGCTTAACCTTATTGGATATATTCCTGAGAATGCATGACATCTTTAGTTAACCTTGGAATACGATTGTCTTAGGTCTAGGATCAAACCATCTTAATGTTTGACACCTGGCCATGTGTGTGTTGACCTCTAGGACATAGCTTTTATCCCTTTGTCGAAAGGATGCAAGACAAATTATAGTTCAGGAGCGAAGATCAAAAGAAATTATTATAAAAAAAAAGAGCCTACAATAAATGGCAATACAAGTCTATGATGTGCTTTAATGTTGGCCTATCGCCTTATTGATACTTGGTAGGCAAGGAGTATGCTACTCCACACCGATGCCTTGGTTGGTAGGGGGTAGCCTTGCCTAAAGTGAGCTAATAGATTCCTGGATAATGCCTTGTGTTAAACATGGTACCAGGATCGATGTTAGTTTTGTCTTAGGAAGGTCGCCATTGTGTATAAAAATTGTCACGTGCATAAAGAAATAAAGGCAAAAGGCTCCTGTAACTCTGATGTTTCTTGTGTCCCTAGGCTCGTGGTATTAACTTGTTCTTAGAGTAGACACACTGTGGTCATCTGTTTATTTATTAAGCTTGGTTATTTTCCTTGACTTAGGCCAATTATAAACCTTGATTAACCTTTGACACCTTGCTAACTCTTGATTTACTTTCAATAATTTTAAACTCCTGTTAATTTGCTACACTAGCTCATTCATGTGACCCTTAAACTAAGTTCTCATAGCAACATCCATTGTGGTCTAACATGCTTGAGTTTATACACTTTATATCTTTTGAATTCCAGCATACTTTCACTCTACTTCCGTGTTTTGCAGACGGTCCACCACAACAACCCTATCGAGCTTACCATACCATAGCTTCTGAGGACGGAATCTACATCAAGAAGGGGGGCATGTTAACCTATGACGGACATTGAGACGTACTATGTTTTACGTCATTAATTTAAATATTCCGAGTCATGGGCCGGGCTTGTCGGCACCATATGTTAAGGATAAAGGGATTGGGTGATCGCCGATGAGAGGCACACCTTGAATATCAGCATGGTAAGGGTTAGGATCGGCCGGCCATGTATGGGCGCCCATGTGTGAACGGCCAAGTCACCTATAAGAGTCAAATGTAACCCTAAAACCCTCATTCTCATGTGTTGTGAATACAAGAGTGCTCTTGCCTTATCTCCTTGGTTTCCTTCTCCTGCGTGTGAGAGAGAGAGAGAGAGAGAGAGAGTGAGAGAGCGATCGTGTGTAGCGGCACGGCGGCGGAGAGGCGGTAGAGCGGCGACGACGGCTCCTTCTTCACTGCGACGCGGGAATCCTTCAAGGCGGCGGTTGAGCGGTGAGTGACACACCTTTTGCATTCTGTTTGAGCTTGCTTTCCTGGTTGTATGCTTGCAGCCATTCGTGGCTCGCATACGGTGTTCGGCAAGTCCCCAGCTACAACCTGTGCGGCAAAAGCGCACACGAGCAAACTCCCATATTTTGATTCAGATAGATTCGTCCTAGGAACCAATGCATTGACTGTGGGATCCCCACCCTTCACACATACATAACTCTTAGGTCTTGACATGATCTTATTTTGAGAAGAAAACAAAAGGCAAAGAACCTTTATGCACCTATACAAGAAAGTGTCCCCGGTGGCCTACTCTAAAATGCTACCAATTGAGCCAATTATTAAGTTTTTAAATGCTCTTATCTATAGCATTACCAATTGTCCACCAAGTACATATATATTTTGAATTGTATGAGAGCATTATCTTTTGTCTTACATGTCCTCCACTTTTCACACATTACAATGTGTGCCTCTTTGTATTGTGAGAAAATATATTTATTTGTATAGACATCAAGACTATCTCTCCAATGAAAAAGGCATGACCGTTCTTTTTCACCACTATTGTAAACCCTAGCTTCATTAACCATGAATCCAAAAAAATTGTAGGCTTCCCTTGATGCTCAACCATAATCAAATTTAGATTCTCCCAGAGTAAGATCTATGCCTCTTCATCTTGTTCCTTGAACTCACATGTGGCTATTATTAACAATTCTTGGATGCTTTTTATTAAAATGATAAGTGAAACTATTGATCAGTGTAAGTAAACTATTCATCAATGAAGGTTGCCAATAAGAGGAAACTACACTCACGAGGGGTCATACATATATACAGCCATTGTGTGACATCCCTCAATTCTATGAACATGATCAAAGGAAACTCAAGAGTTTCGTAAATCACCAGTGCCATTAGCATCCATTTGATCCATAATGTCCGCCCTTGAGCCTAGACCTATTGTTAATATCTTAAATATGAAACATCTCTCATGTAAGTTCTGAGCTTGTAAGGGGAAATGACTATCATGGAAGAACTCAAAATGACTTTTTCTCTTCAGTTCCAAGATTTCTTCTATCCCTTCACCTTGTGGTCAATTAATCTTTTGATTCTACATGACTATTTACTTTAGCCTGCACAAATGTGTATAACCATAAACATCACATTATTTTGAAATGTCTTCCTATACTACATAAAAGTACTAGGAATAACTTACCTCTACTAAGCTTCAATAATCCTTGGAGCTCTTCTGCCGTCTCATAAAAATATTTCTCAAACATGAGTTCTCCCACCTTTCTATCTTCATATGTAAATGCTTTCAAGATTAATTCCCTAGCAATAATTATTTGAATCCTTCTTGGACTCGCATTGTGGTCTATGCTAATGACTCAAGCAACTCGGTCTTTTGTGTTTCTTAAAGCTGCTCTACACATCCCTTTTGGAACCTCATGTGTACATATCCCCCTCTGTATAAATAGTGTAGTGTGTGAAGTGTCTTTGGGCATAAAGTAGTATGCACATGCCATGCATATCCCCACATATAGAGGAATATGCTTAGAGAAGAAACACTCTAAGTTCCCAAAATTGCCCATTGCTAGAAAGCCTATTGGAGCAACCTTTAATAATTTCCCTTTCTAATAAAATCTATTTAGAACCTTTGAATGAGCAAAGAAAAAACATCTTTCATTTATACATCGAAAGGTTCCACCACAAAAGCTTTTTCTTAAAACAAAAGTTTTGTTAGATATATGGTTTACTTATGTGGTTTTGTCCATGCAATCACATCATACTTCTGCTCCATCCCTTTTCTATTTACTAATTCATAATATAATTCTTGGCATAAAGCTTTGGTAGATCAATTGTTTTACCCATGTGTTCATAGTCTTCCACCAAAATTTTGAGGAGATCAGCACTTGGGAGAGTTTGAATTATTTGGAATGCTGACACTAGTTTTGGAAATGAAGTTTCCATATCAATATCTAGGATAATGTTTTCATCACATGACCTATCTTGTTTGGCTTTTTCATATAATAATCTGCAAATAATATCACACTAATAAGACAACACTTTTTTAAACTCAACAAATATGAATTACGGTTAAAACTTACATTGGTGAGTTGGAAAAACCTCTTTGTTGTGTTACATTTGTATTACAGTGAGACCTAAAAGACCCTAGTTTGGTTTGATCTACTCTTACTAAAAAAAAGGTAGATAAACTTGATCAAGTCAGAACTAGCATTCGGAATGTGCCGGATTGAAAACCTTTTCATTGTAAGTTGAAGAGGAAATTGACCATTTTGAGAAGGCATTTCTCTATAAATTTTACAAAATATAACTAAAACTTGAAATTTTTTGAAGATTTCTCTTTTTCTTATCCTACACCTCCTTTCATCCTATGGGTTGTACACTAATAGGAGAGGAGTGCGATAGGAGATGTAGGATAAGGACTTCCTATTTGTAGTGAGGGTGCCTCGCCACATCAAGATAAGAGAATGCTTTTTTTTTCTTTCCACTAATCTTTTTGTATAGTGTGAGAGCATAAGTACTTTTTGGTTTTGTTTCTTTGTGGAATTGTTTCTTTTCATTACAATGTTCACAACTATTTGTCCTTTCCTTGCCATGTTTAAGCATATTTTGTACAATAACTCAAGTCCTTGTCAAATAATCATTGGTTAAGCTCATTCTGTACAATAACTTAGTTTAAGTCCTAGTTTCCTAGACTTGATATGATATTTTTTCCACCTTTGCAGTTTTGTACCATATCATGTCTTTTAATCCTTAAAGAGACTCTAAAGAGGTGAACTTGCCAACTGTTGTAGATTTAAAATATTATTTTCTCATTGATGAGGTGGAATATGCTAAATTTTAAGATGCAGTTTACTTATCTATTGGGTATTAGTAAAGACATTCTCTAATGTATACCTACAACCTTCTTAGCATATTTTACCTTAAGATTGTGCTACAAATAAAATAAAATATTCTTTTAAAGGATTATGATGGGATAGATTTGTTGCACATTACCTTATCACACATATGGTTTTAAACAATGAACATCTTTTTCTTGATGGGGATACCATTTGTAAATTATAAAATGGATGATTAAAGGAAAATGACTGAGACATGGCATGCCATGCATTTTATATGCTCTTCTAACTAGGCATATTTGTTTAATGAATTAAACAAACAAGGGTGCTTAAGTGAATGCTATTCTTCAATTTTGTGGAATGATCATACCTTAAAATTACTAGTGGCTTGACCCGTCCTTGACGGGTAAGAGTATTCTTATTTGTCAATCACAAATTAGTGCAGTAGAGAGAGGTGTTGCTCTAGAGTCCCAAGATCACGGGTCGCAAGTCCTCATTGTTGCGAAAGTGATGGCACGGACGAGTGTGTTTTTTTTTCTTACTTTCTAATTCCAAACAATTGAAAAAAAAAAAGAAACGCTCATCTTCGAAGAGTAAGTAGGGATAAGCCTTATATTTGAAGCCCATGATGGGCCCCATGGTCCCTAACTTGCCAACCTTTATATAAACACACCATGCTTGCCATATATATACTCATAAAGCACTTAATTTCATTTCATTGAATAAAGCACCAAACTTGGCGTAAATAAACAGCCAGCATTTCAACCCAAAATAATGTTGACAATCTCAACACACCTGAATAAAGCTTTAAAACAATCTTCGGACAAGTGGATTATCTCCTTGGAAGCCTATACTCCTCGCCTCCATCTGGCAAAAAAACATTAAAGAAAAAAATATTAGCTAGTGCAAGATAAAATTTTCATGGAAAAAAGAAGGGAAACAACAAAACCTTACAGAACTCATTTGGTGGATCAATATTTGAGGCGAATGGGGTTTGAACAGGCTTGTAGATAGCAAATCAAAAAATTCTGTATTGTCCAGTGCCTATGACTAAAAAATCTAACCTATCATGCTTTTCATAGTGTTAACCCATGGCGGACATTGAGACGTACTATGTTTTACGTCATTAATTTAAATATTCTGAGTCATGGGCCGGGCTTGTCGGCACCATATGTTAAGGATAAAGGGATTGGGTGATCGCCAATGAGAGGCGCACCTTGGATATCAGTAGGATAAGGGTTAGGGTCGGCCGGCCATGTATGGGCGTCCAAGTGTGAACGGCCAAGTCACCTATAAGAGTCAAATGTAACCCTAAAATCCTCATTCTCATGTGTTGTGAATACAAGAGTGCTCTTGCCTTATCTCTTTGGTTTCCTTCTCCTGCGTGAGAGAGAGAGAGAGAGAGTGAGAGAGCGATCGAGCACTGTGTAGCGGCACGGCGGCGGCGGAGAGGCGGTAGAGCGGCGACGGCGGCTCCTCCTTCACGGCTGCGACGCGGGAATCCTTCAAGGCGGCGGTTGAGCGGTGAGTGACACACCCTTTGGCATTCTGTTTGAGCTTCCTTCCCTGGTTGTATGCTTGCAGCCATTCGTGGCTCGCATACGGTGTCCGGCAAGTCCCCAGCTATGACCTGTGCGGCAAAAGCACACATTTTTGGCGCCGCTCTGCTGGGGAGTTGCCCTGCACCAAGCTCCAGTTTGCAGCTCGGCTGCTGCGTGAAGTTTAATCTACACTGTAGGAAAGCCACTGTGTGTTTGCTGTTGAGGTGTTTCTGTGGTTTACAATCTCTGTTTCTGCAATTTGTCTTCTGCATTTCTGTTTCTTTTGTTATTTTTCCGCTCCGCATGTGGGCGCACGATCGGTTATCTGGTTTTTTACGTGTGAGGGGGGTTTATGAATCCCCAGACCTGTGCTGTGTGCGAACTGAACCCTAGATAGAAACTCCAGAAAACTTATCCCAAACAAAAAAAAAATAGAAAATAAAAATTAAAAAAAATATAAAAAATCAAAAAATAAAAAATTAAATTTTATTTTTAAAGAAAGAACCAAACATGTGGAGAGGAAAGATTTTCTAATTGGAGAAAATTTTTTTGAAAAGAAAGAACCCCAATGGACCCACGACCCCGGTCTTGGTCTCGGTCTCGGTCTTTTGATATATATATATAGGAGAGTGAGCCTCCATAGCTTTCTTTCAAGTGAGAGCTTATGGGAAGTTGTGCCCTATATGTAGCCCACTCCCCAAGGAGTAAAGTGAGCATGTGGGATAAAGCCCTCACCCTTTCCTCCACAAGCAAATAGGCTTTTGCCCCTTCCCCCCAAAGGAAACGGACTGTTTTGAGGACTACAGGAGCTCTAGATAGGCGAACACGGTGCTGTAAAGTACACTAGGACCCTTTGAACGATACGCTCGTTTCGAGCTATCACACGCCCTAGTCCAAGTTCGACCGTAAGTAAGGGGGTCAAAAACGGGTTAAAAACAACACAAAAACAAGTAAAAACGGGGTGCAAAACACCTAAGAAACCACTTGTGTGAGTTTCAAGGGTAGTTACCAATGCACGTAGGGTACCCACGTCACATGCATCTACGTTCTGGTCGGGTGGTAGAGCCTGAACCACTAGAAAGCGTCATCCTCTGACTCAGAAGCCATGGAAGGGCACCCTACCAAGAACCCTGAGGAGACAAGCCAAAACATGCCAGTTTGGGTCCCACAATCCGGATCTAGCATGTTTAGTCGTCTAATAGAGACCTTTAGTAGAGCTACACGCTCTGAACATGCGACAAGCGAAGTAAATGAGGAAGGAGGGGTAGTAGATTCGCCATTCACATCTTATGTAGACCCTACCCTCCCAAAGAGTGTCCATGTGGATATTCTACCCACTTCGTTTAATGAGGGCCCTACTGAGCTACCACCTTCCTATGCTCTTCCTAAAGTAGAGGTCCCTAGAAGCCAATCCATAAGAAGTGACATTGCGTCCACTTCAAGAGAACCGTTTGGCACACCAAGTCTGGATGGGATATTTCTCAATGAAAATTGGGAATATGATCTACACACAGAGACTCTAACGGACCTATACACGGGTTACACATACCATGTAGGTTGGTTAGAAGTCCTACGATCTACATCTAGCGCCACTAATCTAGAAGAGCAACAGCAAATGATATGTGATGTTATTCATAGAATTATCCAAATTGAGAGGCAAAATAGGGGAGTGGACCTAGTTTCCACTGGCCCTATGAGGTTTTTGGATACGGGCAAGGCCAAACAACCAACCCTATCACAATTGGAGACTCCCTCGGTGAGTCCCATAGACCCTTCATATGTTGTTTCGCCTGGAGTCTCAATGCAGGTTGAGCCCACGAGTAGTAACTTTAGCTTTCCAACCTTGGCTCAACTTTCCATTAGGGAATCCGCAATGCCTACCCCAATGATGAGCATAGCTGAAAGTGCACCTGTTACCGCTGTAGTTAGTACGATACCGCTACCTAGTGGAACAATACCTACAACAGTGCGTGCCAGTGCCTATCGACCCTATGTACCTATCGCTACTCATGCTCAGGTAGCTCCTACGCCTCTTAGTATGCCAATGGCGTATGCTCCACGACCGCCTTATCACCACCCTTATCCAAGAGGAGCTAGGCCTAGCCACATATCATATCCTACGTCATTTGCCAACCTACTCAGACCAACGCCAACTCCTATCAGCCAGGCTATCCCAGAAGTGCCTCCACCAACTATGCCTGCTCACTTAGGTGATCTCGCAGCATTTGCTCAGACGATCGGACGATCTATTGCAAAAAACATGCGGGGCATGCCTGAGAGAGAACCTAGAAGCAAGGCAGTACAAGTGGCTAAGCTCACTCAAAACTTCAGTGGTAACGAGGATGTTAGGAAGCACATTGAAGTCTTTGAACACGTGTGATTCCTTGGAAGAGCACAATGAGTTGCATAAGTGTAAAGCCTTAGGCTTAACCTTGAGTGGGAAGGCCGGAGATTGGTATCGAACGTTAAGGGTTGAAGAGCGCACTCACTACCCCACTCTCAAGAGATTGTTCTTGAAAGAATACATACGTGAGGGTGTGCTTTGGGGAGTAGCATCTCAACTCCAAAAAGCTGAACGCGAGGAAGGGGAGTCAGTGAGAGACTTTATAAGTCGATTGAAGCATCTAAATTCTCGCTGCACTCCCGATGAACGCTTCAATAACAACCAACTCCTCGATAGATTCATCCGAGGATTGCACCACGAGGACATTTACAATGGCCTAGTCATTAGAGGTCTTACAACGTGGGAAGCAGTCACTGCCAATGCAATCCAGTTAGAAGACAACTTGATGATTGCAGGTAAAAAGGTGTCTTCGGAAACAAAATCCGTTAGTTCGCAAGTATCTGGGCACGAGCCAATGACGGTAAAACCTATTGTCAAGGAGCCCAAGATATCTGAAATGTCTGTGACCGATCTTACTAAGGCTCTCCAAGAACACTTTAGGGGTAATCAAGCTCCTCAGAATAGCCATATGTACCCAAGGAGAGAGCAACAATGGTGTTCGGTGTGCTTAGGACCACATAGCACGAGTGAATGTCCCACATTCAGAGTCAAATTCAATGGGAATTGCAATGCATGTGGTAAGTATGGCCATCAATCTAAAGATTGCCTAGTACTTAAGCAAATGTTGGCAAATCAGGCACCACTAGCCTAGTCAAACACACCTCAAGTACCTGCGCTAATGCCTGCACAACCTGTCGAGCAACCGTCACAGCATATAGTTCCAAGGAATCCGAATGTAGTCCAGTCTGTGCCATTACCACCGCCAGTGCTAGGACCACAACCTCCACATCCAAGGATTACCCCAATAAACCAGATGGGTTGTGAGTCACATAGTGCGTGTGGGGATTATGAAGAGGAGATAGACCCCACTGCTCCATATGGGATTGATACGTTTGAAATGATTCCCCAGTACTACATCGAGGATCATTTCGGGCAAGTCAAGCCTGTATATCAAGCGGCTGCTCTCGCCACAAGAGGGCAAAACCTTAATACCTTGGCGAGGAGACCACCTCTTCAATGCTACGATTGTGGTGGACCGCATCGTGTAGCGGAGTGCCCTAATAGGCTACAGAAGATCACTACTCAAATGCAGCCAAATCAAGGGAGCACATCGGGAATGTCGGTACTTACATGTAATCATTGTGGCATAGATCATTTGATTGCTCAATGTCCACATAATCCTAATGCACCCAAGATTACGCCATTGAATTTGGTTGAGGTCACCAACCAAGCACGAGGAACCACACCCGTTGTACCCGCGAATGTAGTTACACGGTCAATGCTTCAAAATCAAAACTACATTCTTGAAGAGAGGGATACTGCATCAATCACTCACGCAAAGAAAAAGAAAACACGGCGGAAGAGATCACTTAATGCCACGAGCTCCAAGCCTAGTTCAAAGACTAACATAGGGACAGGAGACGACCCCGTGTATATGAATGATCCTGAAGATGATTCCGATTCAATAGAAACCATGGGGACCAAAGCCACTACCTTAAGGGAGGAACCCACTCGGGAGCTCAATGAAGGAGAATCAAGCGAGTATATAAATAAGGAAAAACAGAAGGAAACTTCCTCGGTCCCACAACCAAGTCAGTTAATGCCCTCTCGACCACCCAAACTGACTGAGACTCCCCAAGACAAGCCACGTGGGCCAAAAACCCTCAAGAAAAAGATTGGTACTTACCCAAACCCAGTTGAGGAGATTGAACAAGTGCAACACTTAAGGGGTTTGGTGGAAGAAACACAAAGAGAACTGGAACCAAACCCGAGAAAAATCAAAATTCCAGACACAGTGTTTCCTACGCAAGTTCAGCCTCACCGGAACCATAAACCGTTAGCTATACCTAGTATCATTCGGGAAGAAAGTGAGGATAGGACATCAGGAAGTGGGCAACCACCCTTCTTGCTGGAAAGGATGTTTAGTGAGGGAATACCTGACCCCATTGAAGAGGAAGTGATTCCATCTTCACCAGTTCCTAGTCAAGGAGCGATATCTCGAAAAGTACCATTGAATGTGTCCAAGCTAATGGATTTCATGTCCTCTGAGATCAGAACCACGATCATATCCAAATTATACGGAGATCCTGAGCTATTCTTAGCTCTTCGGGCATTTCTCAATGGAGAACTAAAGGCGGGGCTACCACAATTTGCAAATATGGATAGACCCGACACGCTTCAAGATGAAGGGGAACATTGGGATCTACAACCCAACCTAGATGAAGATTCGGTCGTTGAAATACCTGTTAACAAGTTGGGACAGTACTTTGAAGGGGACGAATCTAATGCAACCCTCCCCATTACTACCAAGGGATTAACTCTAAAGGGAATCCTTGATGGTGGTGCTGGAGTGAGCATTGTGACTAAAAACTGTTGGGAATCCATGGAAAGACCTCACCTCGAAGTCACAAACATAGTGGTTAAGATGGCAAACGGAACCATAGCTAAACCTATTGGAATGTTAAGGGATCTTAAGATCAAGGTCCTGGGATACAAGGTAAAACATACCTTCATTGTAATGGATTTCTCCAAGCATCCTATGTCATATCAAATGATCTTAGGGCGTCCTTTCATGAGGGAAGCACAAATGGTGCACGACTGGTCGAAAAACCATGTCTATCTACAATTCTAGGACTCTGTCATTCGAGTTGATCTTGAGAATGGTCGTGCGCATCCTTTAGGAAGCAAGGTTATCATCGATAATCGATCGGATACCACTGTTCACTCCGCCCCATTAAGGTATTTCTATACATGCAAAAAAGAGACTGATGATGGGAAGGATTCTCCTTACATGGATGTCCTACCGGGTATGACTGAGTCGGATAACGTGGATTGGGTACACCTAGCGGCAACCATAGACACATGGGGGAATAGAGGCACAAGCTGGGTAACACCTGAGGGGCAAGATATGCCACCGTTAGTGCCAATAAACATGATAGGTGTTATGCACTTGACTCCTGATGGCGAGAACGTGGCAAACTCCACCGACACTGAAAGTAGCGAAGACTCTGACCAATACAACTCTGAGTATGAATCTCAAGAAGAAACTGACCCCGAGCTTGATGAGGAAAATGAATCAAATATTCACCCAAATGTGGAAGCAAGGTGCTCAAGGCCTAGGACAGTGGCCTCCTGCAGTTCATCCGAAAGTGAAGATCGACCAAGTGAGTCCGAATCGGATAGAAACAAAAATCAAAAACTTGGTAAGAAGAAAACGAGACATAAGCGCCAACGCTATCGAGCTAATGTACGCACTGCAATAAACAAGGAGAGATCCACTGCAGAATGGCTTAGTTATGTAGGAGCCATTGACGCTCATCGGAAGATAGCGGATAATTGGGGACAATACCTCCAAAGTGTCATGTGGTGTATTCCGCAACCTCATGATGTTGCCCAATTAGAAATCGAAGAGAAGCCAAAACTAAGTCGTACTGCAAGAAGGCGACAAAACCAAGAGTTGGCTCAGCAGCAAAAGGAAGCAGAATTGAAAGAAAAAATCCTGGCACAACAAGGACCAGTAGACTTACACCCCGCCCTCGAGCATTTCAAATCATTCACCACATGGGAATGTAAAGTAGTCTACACAAAAGCCCAACGAACGCCTACCAATGGGAGTAGCGGTGTCTACGATGGCCCTGCGGTAGTTAAGGAGATAGACTTAGCAGATCCGGGTGAGGAGTCTAAACCAGTTTTTATTGCTCAAGACCTCACCAAGGCGGAAGAAGCTGCACTTACGAAGCTTCTTAAAGAATTCAAGGACATATTTGCATGGACATATCATGATATGAAGGGTGTTCCACCCTCGGTGGTGCAACACACGATTCCAATGATTAGCACTGCTAAACCAGTCCAGCAACGTCCCTACCCAATGAATCCTAAGTATGCAAAGATTGTACAAGAGGAAATTGAAAAGCTAGTAAAATGTGGATTCATATACCCAATTGAGCACTCAGAATGGGTTTCTCCGATAGTCATCGTGCCAAAGAAGAATGGAAAACTCAGAGTGTGCGTTGATCTCAAAAAGGTTAATGCAGCCACCAGAAGGGATCATTACCCCTTGCCATATTCTGAACATGTGCTTGAAAGAGTGGCAGGCAAGGAGGCATATAGCTTTTTAGATGGGTACTCGGGTTACAATCAGATCACAATTGCAGTCGAGGACCAAGCTAAAACTGCATTTATCACGGAGTTTGGAGTGTTTGCTTTTCGCGTCATGGCTTTTGGCTTGACCAATGCACCTGCAACATTCCAACGATTGATAAACACGGCCTTTAAGGAATATCTAAGGGACTTCTGTGAAGCTTTCCTAGATGATCTTTGTGTTCATTCCTCTTGGGATGAGCACTTGATGTGTTTACGAAAAATATTTGAAAGGTGTAGATTATATCGCATCTCCTTGAATCCTTTCAAGCGCCAATTCTGGGTTAAACACGGAGTTATCTTAGGACATATAGTGTCCAAAAATGGGATTTCCACGGACGAGAGTAAAATCAAGGTCATTCTGGAACTGCCACCACCCACCAACTACAAGGGAGTCCAACGCTTTATGGGCCACGTTGGTTATTATCGAAGGTTTATTCTCTTCTTCGCCGAGATTGCTCGACCATTGTATAAGCTTCTCATTGAGTTTATTTGGACCGAAGAATGTGACCGTGCCTATGAGCTATTAAAGAAGGCCTTGGCAAGTGCTCCGATCTTGAGAATGCCTAACTGGGATTTACTCTTCCATGTGCATATTGATGCATCAAATTTTGCTATTGGGTGTGTGTTAACTCAACCTGGAGAACACAAGCTAGACTACCCCATTAGCTTTGCCAGTCGCCAGTTGAACGATGCTGAGATGAACTACACCACTACGGAGCGAGAAGGGTTGGCAATGATATATGCAGTAAGGAAATTTCGTTATTACCTCCTTGCCACCAAGTTTGTTTTCTATGTAGATCATCAAGCATTGTTATATCTGGTAAACAAACCATGCTCCACAGGAAGAATCACACGATGGCTATTGATTCTTCTTGAGTTTGATTTCACTGTTGTTGTGAGACCTGGCAAAAAACATGTTATGGCTGATCATTTGTCTCGCATACCTAATGGTGAGGCTCCCACGGGGGTTGATGATGACTTACCGGACACTTCCCTATTCATGGTGGAGACAATGCCTGAATGGAGTGAGAAGATTGTTAACTTTTTGGTTAATGGGCTTTCCACCCAAAGAGCTTCGTAAAGATCTAGCTCGAAAGCTGATCAAAGAATGCAAACCCTATTGCCTGATAGCCGGGACTCTTTATAAAAGAGGAAAGGATGACGTTCTTAGGCGTTGTGCCTGAGAGGATGAGTATCTATACATTTTCAAGAGGCACATATGGGCGTAGCCGGTGGCCACTTCTCAGGAGACTTAACTACGCGAAAGATCTTACAATCAGGGTATTGGTGGCCCACTATGTTCCAAGATGCATCACTCTTTGTGAAGGGTTGCGATGAATGCCAACGATACAAGAAACCCCAGAGGAAAGATCAGATGCCCCTACATCCAATCAAAGTAAACCAACCATTTGAAAAGTGGGGTTTAGACTTTGTAGGTCCAATTAGCCCAGCGGCCCGCAACACACAATCTCGCTATATTATTGTGGCCACTGACTATATGACCAAATGGGCTGAAGCGAAAGCGACACGTAAGGTAGATGCAAGGACAACAGCCAAGTTCCTCTTTGAAAATATAATCACACGATTCGGTTGTCCTTTTGAACTTGTGAGCGACAATGGTACGCATTTTATAAATGAAGTGATTAAGGAGCTCACAACAAATTTCATGATATCCCATCATAAATCTACTCCTTACTATCCGCAAGCGAATGGCCAAGCCGAGAGTACAAACAAGACATTAATCTCTGTTTTGACAAAGACAGTTGAAGCTCATCGCACGGATTGGGATCTAAAGCTTACGACAGCTTTATGGGCCTATGGTACTGCGTACAAAGTGGCTATTAATTGCACACCATTCAAAATGGTATATGGCCAAGAAGCAGTCATGCCGTGGGAATTTGTCATTCCTAGTCTTCGTGTTGCTACTCAAGAGGGTTGGGATGGTAATCCCTTAGTAGAGCGTCTATATATCCTTGAGCGGCTAAATGAAGAAAGACAATTGGCTGTATACAATGCCCTTGTGGAGAAGGATAGAAGGAAAAAATGGTTTGATCGCCATCTAAAGGACAAGGATATCAAGGTTGGGGATAAAGTCTTGATGTATGGAGTGCGTAACGAAAAGAAGAAGCTCAAATATGCTGGTAAGGGACCGTATAGAGTATGTGAAATTACCCCGCAAGGTACCATCAGAGTGGAGACTCTCGACGGAGTTGAAACCATTGGATTCCTTAATGGGAGTAAATTCAAAAGATACTATGACCCCCTGAGCCAAGAGGAGTTACATGCAATCCATCAAAAGAAGGCAGCTAAAGAACAAGCTGAGCTTAAAAAGATACAAGCGAGAGTCGAAGCCAAAGAACGTCAACAGCGTGCTAGGCGACAACGAGAAGCCAACTTGGGAATTATGCAAGTATTTTTCGAGGAAGCAGAGGAGGATGCACTGGAATCTGACCCACCTCTAAGATACCCAATTGAGTTACAGAGTCCTTACGGGGAGGTGCTGTATAATGCATTATTGGATACAGGAGCTCAACACAATTTGCTATCATATGGCATGTGGTGTCAACTAGGAAAACCACCTTTATCCAAGAGTTCTATCCAAGTTCAAGGAATCAACAAGAAGAAAACCCCTGTCTCAGGAATTCTGCACACTCCGGTTGCTTTTGACAAGGGAACCATAATTCAAAGCTTTTTGGTTATGCCTGCTGGTACCATGGAAGGGATTGTAATCTTAGGGCGCAAATGGATGATGGCCACCAAGTGCAATATCGATTGGGCAACCAGACAAGTCACAACGCAAGAACCAACACGAGGTCTAACCGCTCAAAATCCCGCACCTAAGTCATCCACTCAAATATTAGATAATGAAAAATCACAAAGTCCAGTGACAAAACCATCTTCGATTGTTGGCCACCCCTCTAACGCTTCAACGCCAAGAGTGGAAACAGGCAAGGTGGTCCCTAAAGCTTCGCTTACTATGCCAAGGAGTACATACAAATGGGTCCCCAAAGCTTCGTTAACAGCTACTTTCCCTGCTCAATCTCGTTCAGCCACCAAGGAGCCTCGTAAAAGGAAAGCAGCTACCCACCCGAGAAAGGGCAATATAACATCGCGATGGATCCCTAAAAAATTATTAGTAGCCCAAGGGTACTACGAGGGAAATGACCAGATTTGGGTCCCTAAACATAAGCTGAATCCATCTACATCACCTGTAAAACCTTGCAAACCAATTGTTGCCACCCCAATGATAATTCAAGATCGTGGTAAGGGAAAGGTAACAGAGTGCTCCACACCACTTCTTCCAGAGTTAGTTTGGATTCCCAAACGATATCGATCATTACCACCTAGCTCAGGAAGGGGGGAGCCACATGAAGCTTCTAGCTCCTCATGCCAGGCACACGCTGATATAGAAGTTTCTACATGCTCTACACCTACTCTTGCCAACACCCAACAAAAAACCGATGAGTCTACGTCTCCCCTTGTAATAGTATCGTCGAAAACCATTTCCTCCATTCGTCAATGGGAGCGTACACTACCATCTCTACAATTGGATGTGGCCACAAGGGTCATAAAAAGCTATCTGCCCACCTCCCAACCTATGACCCGCTGGACAAATTGGTTCCAAGAGGCTGCAACGTCATTGCAAATAATATGATCTACCCAAGGAAAGGGGGAGCATGTACTCACGCTCGACATTCTAATGCTTCCTCCTTAGCCTTCTCCCCTGACCATGTAATTGCCAAATTCAAGGGGATGTATATATATAGCTTCATACACAGAAAAACAAAGAAAAGAAAAACAAAAAATAGTAAAAAGAGCAAGAGCACAAAAACAAGAGAAATATCCGTATACAATCAAGAACTAGATTGACCTGTCATAAACCTACTGATGCTATATCTATGTTTGCAGATATGGCAGATGCCCGATCATCATACACTTCATCCACTCCTACCTTTGGTGAGAGGTATCATATGTACCTTTCTCAGATATTCCACATGTGCTATCCTGTAATTGAAACTGAATGGATCATATAGATGTACTAGCCAGAGAGGAAAATGTTGAGGAATTAGAATGGCTAATTCGCCTATTGACCATGACTGACCCCTACTCCATAGAGGACATATCCCCGATAGCCCAATGCTTTCCTTTTCCACAAGATGACTATCCTCGCATGGTTACATTCTTGATGAGTCTATGTGGATGGGAAAATGAAAAGGAAATATCTGACAATGATGAATGGACGGATGAAACTCATGGCACTACTGAGGCTGATTTTATTTATTTGGATGATGCAGATAGAGGCTTAGCCTTAGGGCTAGAGCCAGGACTCTACAACATCCTCTTACCGTATCCTCAGTAGTAGTGTGGTGACTGGTAGGTAGGTTAGTGTTTTTAAGTTTTTTCTAGTTTAGATTCCTTAAACAAGTCTTGAAATTTTCACACTGATGTGCCTCTCGAGGTATAGTGCTTGTTAGTTGATTGTACAGGTTAAAAAAGTTTGAGGTGGGTTCGCTTTCAAGTCCTGAGACTGCCGCAACGTTCATCAAAATATATCTACATCAAATTGCAAGCTGTCTCATCGAATCAAGGAGATCTCCAATTACAGGTGTAATTCTTCCATACCCACTCTCTTTCATTTTTACTGTTCAATTAATTGCATAAACTATAATGCATGACCACATGGAAATTGTCAATGTACTACTTAGTTTTTGAAGTTGCTTGCATGCTAGTGTAAATCATTAATGAGCTTAACTTTATTGGATATATTCTTGAGAATGCATGACGTCTTTAGTTAACCTTGGAATACGATTGTCTTAGGTCTAGGATCAAACCATCTTAATGTTTGACACCTGGCTGTGTGTGTGTTGACCTCTAGGACATAGCTTTTACCCCTTGTCGAAAGGATGTAAGAACACATTTTAGTTCAGGAGCGAAGATCAAAAGAAATTTAAATAATTAAAAAAAAGCCTACAATAAATGGCAATGCAAGTATATGATGTGCTTTAATGTTGGCCTATTGCCTTATTGATACTTGGTAGGCGAGGAGTATTCTACTCCAGACTGATGCCTTGGTTGGTAGGGGGTAGCCTTGCCTAAGGTGAACTAATAGATTCCTGGATAATGCCTTGTGTTAAACATGGTACCAGGATCGATGTTAGTTTTACCTTAGGAAGGTCGCCATTGTGTATAAAAATTGTCACGTGCGTGAAGAAATAAAGGCAAAAGGCTCCTGTCACTCTAATGTTTCTTGTGTCCCTCGGCTCGTGGTATAAACTTGTTCTTAGAGTAGACACAGTGTGGTCATCTGTTTATTTATTAAGCTTGGTTATTTTACTTGACTTAGGCCAGTTATAAACCTTGATTAACCTTTGACACCTTGCTCACTCTTGATTTACTTTCAATAATTTTAAACTCCTGTTAATTTGCTACACTAGCTCATTCATGTGACACTTAAACTAAGTTCTCATAGCAATATCCATTGTGGTCTAACATGCTTGAATTTCTACACTTTATATCTTTTGAATTCCAGCATACTTTCACTCTACTTCCCTGTTTTGTAGACGGTCCACCACAACAACCCTGTCGAGCTTACCATGCCATAGCTTCCGAGGACGGAATCTACATCAGGAAGGGGGGCATGTTAACCCATGGCGGACATTGAGACGTACTATGTTTTACGTCATTAATTTAAATATTCTGAGTCATGGGCCGGGCTTGTCGGCACCATATGTTAAGGATAAAGGGATTGGGTGACCGCCGATGAGAGGCGCACCTTGGATATCAGTAGGATAAGGGTTAGGGTCGGCCGGCCATGTATGGGCGCCCAAGTGTGAACGGCCAAGTCACCTATAAGAGTCAAATGTAACCCTAAAATCCTCATTCTCATGTGTTGTGAATACAAGAGTGCTCTTGCCTTATCTCTTTGGTTTCCTTCTCCTGCGTGTGAGAGAGAGAGAGAGAGAGAGTGAGAGAGCGATCGAGCACTGTGTAGCGGCACGGCGGCGAAGAGGCGGTAGAGCGGCGACGGCGGCTCCTCCTTCACGGCTGCGATGCGGGAATCCTTCAAGGCGGCGGTTGAGCGGTGAGTGACACACCCTTTGGCATTCTGTTTGAGCTTCCTTCCCTGGTTGTATGCTTGCAGCCATTCGTGGCTCGCATACGGTGTCCGGCAAGTCCCCAGCTACGACCTGTGCGGCAAAAGCACACACATAGTCCACAAACATTACATATACATGAAGCTGATCCTCCGCGATCTTTTGTAATCTGAGACTATAAATTCCAAGGAGCCCAAAGGTCTTGTTGTAAGGGTCTCGACCATACAAACCCAACAATAATTTGGGTTCTAAAAAATAAAGATATTCCCTGTTGCGAAAAGAATATATCAATAGCAATATAAATTCATCAAACAGAACGCAAAAACCTACATAAAAAATATGTTTTTATATATACCATAAAACACCGGTGCTCTCTAACAGTTCGATAATTAGAGATGATGTTGCTTGGCCTTCCCAAAATGGAGGGTCTACAATTTAGCCATGAATATTACATAGATTATGAAAAATAAAAATACCTGAATTATAGCAATATAAAAAATAATTACCTTCAATATCTTGGCCATCACCATAAACAATTGAAAATGATCTCCTTGCCACCTTCATCCTAAGAAATATACCCCTGATATCAAATATAACACTCACAACACTAATAATTTACATAACACTTTAAATTCTCCCTCTCTCTCTCTCTATATATATATGTGTGTGTGTGTGTGTATGTGTGTGTGTGTGTGTGTGTGTGTGTGTGTGTTTAGTATTTTGTGCCAAATAAGAAAAATAAATAAAAGCAAGTCAAAAGTAAACATTTGCTTATACAAATGTCCAAAAATAACAAATAGGAACTCATCAACACCTGTCCGCCATCTCACAACAATTAGAACCACCTCTTGAGCAATGACACGGCACTCTCTTTTGTGTATCTACATGGTTTCTTTAGCTAAATGCAAGTAGATTTATACACATGAATTCAATAATACCAAAGAGAGAAGCATCAATGTGAAAGATTACACAGAAAGACAACATAGATTACATATGTTACATCATTGGAAATATTTTTTTCATTGATACAGATATATCTATGATTGTAGTCTCCAGTGTTTGTAAGTTGCTATATCAATAGCTTGTTCTCTACCTTTTAGGTATAGATTAAATTTACATCATGATTTATGCCATTTGGAAAACCTCCTTGTAGACAACATTGGTTGTGAAGACTTTGGTTGAACCTTCTATGCTGCTTTCCTGTTCCATATAATGATTTACACACACTTTCAGTGCATCAGATGATCTAACACGTGACATAGCAACGTATAACTGTCCATGTGTGAATACTTGTAAAGTCCCAATACACTCAATGTTTGTCCCTAGGACTTATTTATTGACATACCAAAGGCTAACCTTACAGGAAATTGTCTCCTTCTCATGTCAAAAGGCAATTACAGCATAGTAGGTATGAATGTTATCCTGGGAATAAAGACCCTGTCTCCAATGTTGGTACCTGTAATATCACCATGTCTCCAATGTTGGTACCTGTAATGATTTCTACTTCTATCACCTTTGAGTGAAATTGCTTACATATCAATCTGGTACCATTACAAAGTCCCCGTCGAGAGGATCCAAATTGTGGAGCAGCATGATAGGAGCATTAATCTTTAGAATCAAGCAATGAGGAGGGTAACCACCACCCAAGTTCAAACTGTTCAAGTACTCAATTGGGTACAGTATTGCGTCATTCTCGAAAGAAGCAACCGAATCAGCACTGAGGTATTCTCTTTCAAGATTGGGCAATGCACTCAAGGCTAGTTCACTAACCTCATTAACCTCTAGATTTTGTGGTGCAAGTATAGTACGGTCTTTAAAGAAGCATCCATATTCCTCCACCCTCTGAAGATCTTTGTATACCCATTCTACCAAACTCAAAATGGAGTTCCCATGGATCAACATTTGTGGTGATATAACCACTCTACCTTCATTGTTTGGATGGCCTATAGAGCCGTCTCCAATTTGTAATGTCCATTTGACAAATTCTTGTTCCGTACAATCATAAGAACTCTGTCTAACCCGCATGTTTTGGGTGAGCTTTAGAACTTTCACATATCTCTAAATATGTGACAGGCATAACATTAAATCAACAATGTCCTCACGCACGATCCCTTTGGCACAACCGATAAGATTTGCCCTGAAGTCACCACACCAAAGAGCATAACTTTCCCACCAAACACTGAATCACTCTGCATAATGTCTTTCAATGTCTTGTCTAGTGCTTCATATGCGTACCGATGCATCATTGGAGCCTCATCCCAAATAATTAACCTTGCAAGCTTCAACACCTCCGCTAATGGGCTGTTAGCTTTAATTCCACATGTGCTAGAAGCATTGAGCACCAATGGAATTTTAAAACGTGAGTGCGTTGTACTACCATTTGAAAGAAACAATGTAGCTATTCCAGATGATGCACATGCCAATGCAACTTGATTCTCTCCACGTAATCGTGATAGCAAGGCATTATAAAGATAGTTTTTGCCTGATCCACCTGGTCCATCAAGGAAAAAAACACCACCCTGGTTCTCAAAGAAATAGCCTCAAGGATAGTGTCAAATACTCTTGATTGACAACTATTTAGACTCCTTTCCCTCAAAATGGACAAATCAGCCTGCTGAACAGAATCAAACATCATCTCTTCCATCAGCAAACCATTGTTGACACTAGCAACACTTGATCTATTGGGAACATGCAACCCTTCAAAATCATGCAATTGCTTTCCATATTGTTGTAAGAAGTCTTGCATTTGCAATAGAGCTTGATTCTTTGCTATAGAATGACAAACACCAACATCTATACACCTTCTCTGCTGCAAGGTATGGAAAAAATCATCTGAAAGCTCGGTGGAGAATTTATTCCAAAGGTGTCCAGGGGATATAGGCTCACAAAAAACCATTATAATGACAAACAATTGACACAGCTAGAATCCTGTTTTCTGAAATGCAGCTTCTTAGACATATACCACTCCTCATCATTCTCAGCATTCCTCTAGCTTCACGTGCACCCTTAAAACAGGGATACAAATGTCCATTCACCATTCGTAAATCCTCAAAATATTTACAACCTTTGCACACAGTAAGTAACATGCATAAGTAATATTACTCACCTGCACTCGGAGTAACATTATAAATACGTGCGATCACATTTCCTCTTTTCCTTTTAGTCCATGAGCACAAAGCTGAATTCCACACCCACTTACAAGGGAAATCAACATATAGCAGGCTACTTGCATCCGTATACAATTGATTAGCTTTGAACCATTCAGTCAAAGATGTTCTTTGGTTTCTGTCACAATCACATCACGTAAATCATCTTGATCATTGAATATCACATTGTTCTGCATTGGGAGATGTACATGCAACCTTTGTATATTAGGATTTTCATCATGCAAATCATATTGGTATATGCGCCAGCATGCCTCTGACGTAAACACGTACCGCGTATCCAAATATTGACTAACCTCATCAATAACCCCGTGTGAGTCTTGCAACTCTATAGTAGCTCTATAGTAGCTCTATCATGTCCTTTGTATACATACTTATACAAATACTTTACGGCAGTAATAATAGAGCATACTTCAATGTTAATATGGGCTTTGTACCTCATAGACAGAAAAGGGTTATATGGAACAACACATCGACTATCCACCCTTTGATCCTTTACCTGTATGAAACTACCATTGTCTCTCCGCATGTAAGTTGGATATCCATTGTCATCAACACTAGTAGTCTCGCAAAAATTTCGAGGGTACCGATGTTTGCACCTCCCGTTAACCATGCAAGGAGAGTGCATATTTAGTTCCCCACATGGTCCATGGATGTTACAATGACTAATTATGGTGTGCGACCCAGGAAACATCACCTTATTAGGAAGTTCAACACATATCAACATATCATAGTGTGCAATCTCTGCCGGTTTACTTCCACTTTCTAATATCAATAATATATATACATGTGGTAAGCCTTTTTTAAAAAATTCAATAACAGACACAAATCCCAACACCTTTCCAGATATTGCTTTTTTTACCAATAAGTGCATCATGTTCTTGTGTTTCTCATAAAAGACTCGAGCTGTCAAGTCAGGTCAATCTTGGGAAACCTGACCAGGCAGTACAACATTGGTTATTTCATCCCACTTAGGATTGCAAGTAAAGGTAATAAACAGGTCAGGTTTACCCATCTTCCTAACAATTGCCATTGAATCTTGGTACAATTGATGCATATATCTAGGCCCCCTGGTATATGAAGATAGTAGAACTACCCTGCGCCTAGCAATGCCCCCAAAGACTCTATTGACCCCATCACTTGAATTGAATCTTGGTACAATTGATGCATATATCTAGGCCCCCTGGTATATGAAGATAGTAGAACTACCCTGCGCCTAGCAATGCCCCCAAAGACTCTATTGACCCCATCACTTGAATTAACCATATTTGCAAGACCTTGGTATACTTCAGCATGCAATGCTTTCTGATTATTGCGTATCCATACTAATCTATATTCTTCCATGCTACTATATGCATCAACGATGTATTGTTGCAATAGCCGACCACCGCGCAGAAGGCAGGCATTTGTATCTTCCCTTATTTGTAGTCTATATGCATAATATTGCCGTTGAGTTACAGTCTTTGTCTCCTCATTTGAACCTTGTCTATTCCTACCATTGAGTGGAATTCCAACATGCCAACCAGCCTCGCCTCGAGGAAATAGAAGAACATATAATAGAGGCATATACAAACGATGCAAGTTAGATATTTTTTTATAGCACCTGTGTGCGACACTATTTGAATATATCTATGCCCCACATGTAAATCATCCCCTTGACCTGGCATGATAGCTGCTACCTCAATTCCTGTAGGAACCAAGTATTTCTTTGAAGCTAATCGCGCTTTAGTGACCATTCTCAGAATTGCATGTGGACTTGACTGCAACATTTCACTCATTGTATGAAGAGCACATGCATACGGATTATATCCATATATCATTGTTTGCAACCTCTCAAGTACATTATGATTTAAAGAAGGCATCCCATGAAGTCGATTATCTAATTCATGCTCTATATATCATACACATATAGTTGGGCCAATCGAGGAGCCGCATCTCATGTTTCAAGTATTACAGAACCAACACGATGATAGGTAGTACCATGGATTTAGAAATTAAATACTCCTCCTCCCCTAGTGAACTGATTATCCAAGTGAGCACCGAGTGAAACAAATGCCAAGGCATTATTGTAAGAGTAGATATTCTTTCTGTATTCCTTATTTGTATTATCATTACCAAGCAGCAACTTAGCCAATGCAAGAGGTGGGTTTTCCAAAGGTAGCAAAGAGACATTCCCACTTCCACAGCAATATTTGCCTACATATTATGTTAGCTTTCTTGATACCTCACATTTCCAAATTAGTGCATTACAAAAATGGCACTTATAAGTAAGGGCTCCTAAATGATTGAAGAGTGCAATCTCCGAAATACACCACCATAGTTGCTGGGTGCTTAACATTCCAAGGAAATGAATATGCATGCCTGAGTGACATTCATATTTAATATCTTTCACATCACCAAACGACACAACAAATAAAATAAAAATTATCATCCACGGGGGCGGCTCATTTAAATCAAATGAAAAAGAGCCTTGCTCTATATCTCTCTGTGGCTGTGCATTTTGCCGTTCATTGATAGGTTCTTGAAGTACCATAGCATTGGCAATTGCTCTGTTTCTTGTGAGAGTGGATTCCACCATGAATTCCTCTATGTTCCTCTTCATTTTCAACCCTTCCAAATGTTCCAACTTCATTTTCGTTAACGCAATTCATTAAATTAGCAACATTTTATTTTCGAATGCAAGCCCTTATCCTTGAACGGTTACGGCGAGACACACGTGTTGCATCCAAAACTCGAAGCCGACGAACTTGGTTTAAACTCAAGTATAAATAGCTCCTAACCATCTTCAAATCTCCTTCAAAACATAAAATAGGGAATACTAACTTCCTTTTAAAACATTCTTAACTTCAAACACCAACATAATATTATACTTCAACAGCCATTATCACACATGTGACCCTGCTCCAAATAAACTCATAAGAATGTAATTCTTAGAGAAGTTTTTAATACATACATGAGTATAATGTATACAAACCATTTCCTAGATGAATAAGTGAGCATAACATATACAATCCATCTCTTACAAAGATAAAGGGTAATAACATATACAATCATAGAGGTAGATAGATACAGAGAGAGAGAGAGAGAGAGAGAGAGAGACAGAGATAGAGATAGAGAGAGAAAGAGAGGAAATAGAAGTTTAGACACAATAAAAAAGTGCGAGAGTAAGAGAGAAGTATTGAATTTGAGAAAATGGAAAATTCATACACACAGCCAAAAGAGAGAGCCAATTCTGCAAGTCACAATACAATTTGTGCCTTGAGTAAAAACATCATTACTCTCACAAAAACCCTAGGCAACTACTCGGGCTTCTAACATACGACTCATCTTTTTCATAAAAGCATTGAGTCGATTAATAGATATCTTAAGACTCAATACCTCTAAGCCTAAAGTACACACTTGCTCTTTTAGAGAATCCACTTGTTCTTTACATTGCCCATTACATCCACCTCCTTGACGTTCCCTAATTTCAACAATGAGCATGCATATTCTCCATAAAAGAAATCATGTCTAGTTGGTTAGCCTTTATCCGACCATTATTGTCAAGGACGTTGGTGGAGATGATGAGACAACTCGTCTCTTAGCATATCTCCCCTTTGGCTGCCATTTCCACGGATCTCATCCCAAAGAGCTTCTAAGTACTCTTTGCAAGCAACCTGATTTTTCTCAGACCGCTCCCATATGTCTGCAATATTTTGTAGACGTTTAGAGTTTGGTTGTTCGGATGGAGACCTTGACCTAGCAAGGTGTTTTGCAGCTCAAACATTCATCAACTCCGGTGGAGTAGACAAAGCTACTTCTTCATTGCAAGAATCCTTCACAGCTAGTACATCTCTTGAGTGGTTGTTATCATTATGAATCTCCATTTGTTGAAATTCAAAATTAATATCTTAAGGCTCTATAAATTTCTCTTCATATCTTTGCCAACATATAACCAACCCTAGAAACCTAACTATATACAAATGTAGATTCCTCCTAGAAAACTATCATAGAGATACATATAAGTGTCTCTCTATATTGGCAAAATCATAAAAAATTTAAACTTTTTTAAGAACGTTCTGAAGTTAAAACAACTATTCGCTAGAACTCTCTCTACAATCTCAAAGGCAATCGTCTAATAAACGGAATGTTTATAGCTTAATGCTATTCTCCAATTTTGTGGAATGATCATACCTTAAAATTACAAGCAAATGGATATTTCAGAAAACATACATGGTCATGACTAAGTCAAAGGAGGCTACATCAAAGATATGTAGAAGGTAACATGGCTATTAATAATGCCAAGGGTATGTAGCAGGTAGCATGCATATATGTATGTATGTATACATATATATATATATATATATGTATATATATATATATATGTATACATATATATATATGTATACATATATATATATATGTATACATATATATATATGTATATATATATATATATATATGTATACATATATATATATATATATACATGCATACATATATATATATATGTATGTATATATATATATATATAATCCATGGCACCACCGCCTATAGCATATAATCCCATTATGGATATGCATTGAGAAACCATTAAAGTGGAGAGGGGAGAAGAAAGTAATGTGGTTGAGATAGAGAGAAAGAAACAGTTCAAAATACTTGTATCAAAGAAGGGGGAGAGGAACTTACATTGTTGCTCGATCTGCAATGCCCATTGATAATTCTTTGTTTGTACCCATGCCTTTGTATTTAAATTTTGGGCTTCCTTTATTATTATTGGAATTTAAAATGTGTATTTGTTATGAGTACTCAAGACATGAGTCTGCTCCTCAAGGTCATTGTACTCAAGATTTGAATGTTCATGAGTGTGCTCCTCAAGGTCATAAGTACTTAAGACGTGAATGTTTGAAGTTTGTGACAAAATGAGTAGTCCCATTAAGTCATATTTATTTTGAGGTACGTGCATGGATATATTTTTATCATTCACCAAAGATTTCAGAAGAAGCAAAATGAAAAATTTGAGTAGTGGTAATGAACGAGGGGATGAAGAAGAGAATGCCAAACATAAAGTGATCATCAAAAGGGGGAATCAAGTGCTCATCAAGAAAGTACACATGAGATAAATTTGCCAAAAAGTACAAGTAAGAGGTAAATAGAGATATTTAGTAAGCTCTTAAAGACTAGTACACCTCAAGGGTTCCTTAAGAGAATGACGGTGCATTTTGTCTCACCTTCGCCAAAAATACCTCTATGTAGGCTCATTCCAACAACTGAAGCAATTAGAAAATTAATGCATCTATAGAAAAATCTATCACGTAGTACAAGAGGAGGGAGTCTTGGAGTGATACATGGAAGACTATAAATGATTGGTTTGAGTAGATCTTGGACAATGATACAGAGTCGGGTCCATACCTTAGGGGAAAATTGATCCACATACTTGATGAAAATAATGGACACAAAGAATTCATGGATTATATCAAAATAGGTTAGTATATTTTAATTATTTAAGTCGATGATTGAATCTTTTATCACAGTCCTTTAGAATTGTGTTTATATGATGCTACAAAATACCCAAATGATTTTCAAATGCACTATAGCATGCTTTGTGATTCTGTTTCATTCAAAAACAATGATGTCAGAGAACTTCAAAAATTTACCTCATTAGCTTGAGCTCTATTTTTCTTATCAAATTAAACTATATGTGTTTTGAATCATCGCTTGAAATGATGTCATGTGTGATAGGATCAATGAGTTTGGGTATGTTCCTAACACATTTAAAGATAAGCTTTTCCAGATTAGGAAACTTGGGGAATCCGACCTTACTATGCTTATTGCTGAGTTTGATGAAGAACATAAGAAATGGATTGAAGCAGATTTGATGCAAGAGGAAAAAGGGGTTGGTAGAAAATTCCAATTCAAATACTCACACAACTTGTTTTTAAGGTGATTTCTCCAATAACTTCTATTTTTTAAAGTAGAGTAATTAGAGATTACATTTGTTGTCCATTTGCTTTCGTTTTAAATCTTATCTATTATATTTTCTATCAAAGGATAAAATGGAACAAAAAGTGGATGAAAGAATAAAGGGCATGGTTGATGAGGCCAGACAAAAGGTCATAAGAGAGGTAGAGGTGTTATATAGAGAAAAATCATGGAAATATGTGTGGCTCACAGATCCTTGCAATGGTGTGTTATTGGCATGCTTTTCTCTCTCTACCGTGGCACGAGCCAATCAAACACATGGCCACAAAGGAGAAATTGAACACGATTGGTGCTTCCTGCTAACACCTCATGCCTTATTATTACATTTATATGGTGCTTATACCTTAGGGGGGATACATCCATTCATACATACTCATATGTACCTTTTCATAGCACAAGCTCCTCCTTCTTTTTGTCATGCAAGCAATGTAACCATCTATCATATTTTTCATGCAATATGACAATGGCGGTTCTCTGAGCAATCTATGTGTGTGCGTTAATCTTCATGTTGGCAATTCACAGCCACACACACACACACACACACACACACACACACAGATGCCATCATATGCAAAGGAATAATAAAACCAAACATAGTAAGAGAGGGAGAGAGAGCACTCCTCGCAAATGGTACACTGGGTTCCTCAATAGACTCTGGCTTCTATCAATCAATGAAGATGGAGGTGGGGAACTGCTATCCAACATCAAGATCTGCCAAAAGACGTGTGAGCCATACACACTCACAAGTCATTTGTGAGTGTGAGCCATACACACTCACAAGTCATTGTAAAAGATATCATGTACTCAGCTTCATAGCTCAAAGTGGCCACTGTCGGTTGCTTTTGCTGAGTCATGAATGCATAATCACCAAGGTGAAAGTAAAAGCCACTAATGGATACTTGCATGTCATAATATCTAGCCCAATAAGAATTGACTAAAAGCATGCGATTGAACATCAAACCCCTTAGCATAGAATAGGCTAAGGGACTAAGTGCCCTATAAGTATCTAAATACTGTCTTGGTATCCTGTCAATGCTTACTTCTGGGAATGTGCATAAACCTGCTTAACTGGGAGACCCCAAACTGAATGTCTTGCCTCGTATTACCTAGATAGATGACCTAGATAGATGAGGGAGTGTGTTTTTGGGGGGAGCTTAGTGGAGGGAGATTTTGCTAGCAAATCTTCTCTCTTAAAGATGTGAACATTCTCTCTCTAGTCCCTCCACCACACTCGCTCCTCCCATCTCCTCCCACTACCTCCACCACCACTCCTCAACCCAGTCCACTTTCCCCCCTTCAGCCCAACTTAGCTTCTCCCTTTCCTCTCTCTCCCTCTCCCACCCTCTTTGTCTCTCTCTTCATCTTACTCCCATCTCTCTCTCTCTGTCTCTCTCTCTCCCACCCACCCTCTTCCCTCTCTCTCTCTCTCTCTCTCTCTCTCTCTCTCCCCCCCTCTCCCACTCCCACTCCCACGTCCCACCCTCCCTCTTGTTCTCGCTCTCACTTTCTCTCCCTCTCCCATCCTCTCTCTCTCTCTCTCTCTCTCTCTCTCTCTCCCCCCACCCTCCCATCCTCCCTCGCACTCTCTCTTCTTCTCTCTTTCTTCCTTTCTCGCACTCTCTCTTCTTCTCTCTTTCTTCCTTTCAGGCTTCCCTCCCTCTCACCCTCCCACTTACTTTCTCTCATCTCTCTCTCTCTCTCTCTCTCTCTCTCTCCCCCCTTATCTCTGTAACATGCCCATCTTTAATAATAATATGTGTCCATTAAATAGATGAAAGTATAGTCCTTTTTATAGTGTAAAAATAATCATTTTAATAATTGATCTATATCTACCTTAAATCTTAAAATTCTGAATCCAAAAATCTACACACGATTTTACCCTATATAGGACATATCACTCAAAATAGACAAAGCTTCTATGTAAATTTTTAGTTAAATTGCAGTAAACTTTCAACCTTTATAAATACTTGTTCGGCTGTCCGATTGACGAACAGATTGCACCCCTGCGACAAGGAAAACACCTTGGACAATTTCACTTAAAAGCATTTCGGCATCCCATCAAATCAAATGCGCCAACATGCATATCAAGGTCCACGTCTCAAAAAAGGAGCCCTCATCCCAAAAGATGCCTCCTTGGAAATAATCTTACCCTAGATCATACACATACCATGGTGCCCATACAAATGGTCGCACATGGACCAAAGCCTCACCGTCCTAACGCAAGATCTTTCCTGGCCGCCACTAAACACCCATGCAGCTACCCTAGAAGGCCCATGCGTACCCCACCTTTAGCCCGCTTTATAGGCACCACACTTTCCACCACAGGCTCATGAAACCAATAGACTGACGTACTTTCATGTGCACCATCCTTTCCACCCCCCTTTTCCTCTCTCCTTACCCGTACCCACACCTGTACCAAACCCTATATAAACCCCCCCAGCCCCAGCACCCCCCTCTATGTGGCCGGCAACCCTTCTCTGGTTGGAAGCTTTCCCTGATAGCCCTTTGTAGCCAAGCTCCCATAAGATCTCCCCAACAACCCTTTGCAATCAAGCTCTCAACTAGCCCCCTTGTGTTGTGGAGGGGGTGTCCTACACCTCCCCACCCCCCGGGTGTGAATAGACTTAAGGGGAGAACCCTCCTCCTCCCCCCTAACCGTGGCCATCACTCTGGTCCTATTTCTAGCCAGCCTTGTTCTTCACTTAAGGACACTCTACTCCCCCCCTCCCCCCATTATAAAGAGACTTAAGGAAACACACTCTAGCCCTAAGAGGTGGTTTCCACCACGCATGAGTCTTTTACTCATAAAGTGAGCAACCGGACTCCAAATTGTGAACCATCTGGATCGTTGAGTTCGTGATTGTGCAAGCTACACGAGAGTGGACAATATGACTCCTCCTCAAAGACGCCAAAATGTTGCCTCAAGAAGCATGCACAACAATGACATAAGAGGGGATGCTCCGAACGCGGCCCCAACTCTTCTCTTGGGAGTCCTTCATGAAGAAAATGGCCAAGTTAGCTTGAAAATCCTCTAAAAAGAAGTTTTTGGATTAGGAGTTAGGTAAATCTTTAATCTTTGCATTAATTAAGAAAGATAAAAGATGTTACTTTTCCTTGTTTTGAGAATATAGGCTTCCATTTTCATCTAAACGTAAAAATCTAATTTCTTGTAGAATTATTGTATTCTCGTTCCTTTGATTCAAGAAAAGATAGTGTGATTTCTCATATCTTATGAGATTGGGTTGAAGTATTGTGTTCCTATCTTGCCTAAATTAAAGTATCAGTACATCTTCTCCTTGCCTGGATGCTAACCCCGTTCCTATGCTTATGTAGCCGGGTGAAGATGTTGATCCGTCGAGGGAGTCTGCCTCTATAGCTCGTCCGACACACCACCGCAGGGAAGAAACTATATGCTAGCACCACAACAATAGCAAAACACATATCATAGACACACTCTGTCTAAATCCAAACTGCACATACATGTGATGGCCTTTACCACCAACATCCACAGAAGAAGAATATATACTAGAATCAGATGTGGGGAACACCAAAATCACAACTCTAAGGCACTTCACAGCTTTGTTGATATCCTCTACAATCTTGCTGACTCAAACTGACACATGAACGCTTTCTAGCTGACTCGGCTGACTCCTCTCCAATTGTCCTCCTAGTTTAGATCTAACTTCCCACAACTTTGATCTTAACTCCTAACTCTTTAGCTGACCTCCTCTAACAACCAGCTGACTAAAAAAGCTCTCACTTGACACTCAACTTTTCAATTGCTAACTGTAACCTAAATCAGATACCTATTGCTGACCCCAGCCATATATATGTCCTCAAGGTTCCCAAAATGTCCTCCAACGTCAGTAACCTTCAAAAGCTTTGCCTCATAAGCTCACTAAACCTGTCAACACTCCATTTGTTGACTAAAATCTGACCTAACTAATCCAGCTGAATCAGATCTCTCCACTCCAGTGTCCTATGACACTTCCACACCCTCAAATTCTTCATATCTCACAAAGATTTAACACAAAAGATTCAAAACTGATAGCAACCAATCTCCAATTGACTCCAACTGACTCCAATTGACTTTGTAAACTATCAAAGTCCTTCAGATTTGACCCATATCTAACATAGAAAACTTCACATCTTCACACACAGATGACTCTCCTTATGAACATTAATCTAAATAATAACTCTCACACAGAGCCCACTTCAAGCTTGATTCAACCCTAAACCCTCAAACCTTAAACCTTATCCCAAATGAGCTCTCTCAACAATCTTCAATAAAAAACAACACGTTCATCCATAACTGATCCCACATGAACCAAATTCATCCAGAACAGAACCACCCCAGCAAAAAAATCATCATCCCATACACAACATATTCATATCCAAACCCTTTGCTATCTCCACACATGCAAAAAAAATCTCAACGACCCTAAGACATGGGCTCAAACAAAAGGAAAACAAAACACAAAAAGGGAGAAATCTCCATAGATGCATCCCAGCATCAATCTTCACCAATTCATCTTCATTCCTTCCAGCTTCAATTGGTGAAATCTAGAGCCACTTCTACATGTCTCTATCTTCAAGCACAGAAAGGAACAATTGAGCAAAGCACTGGATTGATCCAAGTGCTAACAAAGCTGCACTCCCAAAAAGATCCTAGGGAACCTCAACCGCCTAAAAGATCCTCTGTTTCCTTTTGCACACTCTGCTCTCAACAAACCCAAGCCTCCTCACACTACTCATGCGTCTTCTTCCACAAAAAAACACTGTAGAAGTATCTTCAGGATCAGTTGTGGAACATTTACATCAATATGTAGGCTGGTATCCATCACCATTGAATCCTTCTGGATAGTCATGATCCTGCACCAATATGGCTTGAGCCTATAGCCATTCACTCTTTTGGAATACTACTTATCATCCAAATCAGGGGATTCACTCTGCTTGTAGTGCTGCATCAAAGCCACCTTAATATCCTCATATGTATGCCCTTGGGGGTTGGCTGAGCTCTCCATGCCTGCAACCATCTTTTAGCATCACCTTTCAACAGCATAGTCAACAAAGTCAGCTTATCATCATCCCTCTCCTTACCAAAGGTGAAGGTTGTAAGTTCCATCCCTGCCAAGAACTCTTTTGGATCTTCACAAGCATGGCCACGATATGTCATCATGGCAGCTATCTCAATTGCTTAGAGCTTTTTCGAGCCTACAAATAATTTGAAGGGTGCTTTCAAAGCCCTCCTCAGTGGGGGCACCAAAACAATGATGCGTCGGGGGAGTCTACCTCTAAAGCTCATCTCGACACACCACCATAGGGAGGAGGACACTATATGCTATATGCTAGCACCACCACAACACCAGCAAAACACATATCATAGACACATTATGTCTATATCCAAGCTACACATACATGTGATGGTCCTGGGGTAATGGACTCTATATCAACACTAGCAACTACACAAGAAGAATATATACTGGAATCAGGGGAACACCAAAAGAGAAGAGGGAGAGTAGGTCTCTCAAAGGAGCTCTTACATGAACTAAGCCCAAAGTGTGTCTAAGCTCTCAAATGAGCCACCTTTTATACAAAAATTCTAGGACTCCCATAAGTCCCCATGTGGGATTATTATCAAACCCTCTTCCACATTCATCTACAAAGTAGAACTTTTTTCAAGAGCCCTAAGTATCGTTTTTATTGCATCCTGGTATTGATCTTCATTTGCAAGCAACACTCCCCCCTTCCTATTTTGCGCACGTCCTCGAGCGCGGTAGTAGCAAGAGTTGCAACAAAAACAATTGATACGAGTAAAGTCCTTTATTGATAAAAAGAAAAGAAAAGCAAAATCAGCAATAATAATTACACACGTGAGCATACAAGTGCAAGGCTGATTAAAGTTTTAATGAGTACTAAAAGAGGTGAGTAAAAACTAGTCAAAGTGAGACTTAGGTAGTAGATAATGCTATGCAAAGGCAAGTGTCGTTGTACACCTCCGGTTATGACCGCAGTCTCAATGTCCTATCAGTATGTAAGTTACTCCTAGGTGGCAACCCTACTCCTAAGTATGAGCAAAGGTGATTGGAGCTCTCTCTTGTTTTTCATTTTCTTTTTTTTCTTTTTTTCTTTTTTATATTATTTTTTAAATATGTGTGTAGAAGGTGATAAAGATTAAGGTTCTATCCCCATGAGACCCAAGCAATGGCCAAGAGACCTCCGCCAAGAGAATCCAAAGACCGCTAAGTATCTCAAGGGCGACAGACCCTTTTTCTTTCTTTTATGACCTAAGGAGTACCCCTTGAAGATGAGGGCATCGGTCTTGAGGGCCCATAGTGTACCCCCGAGTCCTACCAACATCTATCAAGGCGATAGATTCCTCAAAGGTCCTCTATTGAAGCTTCTAGACATCAGTGTTCATCCCATGGAAACCAAGGCATTGGCCCCAAGGTGCTGAGACATCCCCAGGTCCTACCAAGCACTTCGCATGGCGGTAGACACTTCATGTCGCAATTCACCTTGTATATAGATATATATCTTTTTAGGGTATATTTTCATAAATTTTTTTTATTACTCCTAGCACCTAGCTCATATCTAAGAGATAACTACCACTAGGGATAACTAATATACCTTGAAGACATAAGTACTTGGCATACTCCCTTGGTATATATCCTACACTGTCTTTGGATAGACATATCTTTTCCTAAGTCTTCTAAGAGTCTAGAATGTACTCACCATATTTTAACTACAAATCAAAAACTCAAACCAGCCAATATTGTGTACATGCAAACCATATATTCGAAAGATAAGAGCACTTAAAGAAATAAAGATTAAGATTTGCATACACCTGTTGTAGTGCCCTGTTGATGTTGTTCGTTTGCCTTGATTAATTGCTGATTTTATGCAGATTGCTCCTCCTTGATCTTTGTAAGCATAGCATATCTCCCCCCTTCCTAATTTGTGTGCACGATAGGTGGACTGTAGGGGCGTATCTGATGCTCTTCTTAAGCTGAGATCTCTGCACAAAGTTTTATTAACAAACAAAAGAAAAAACAAAAGAATAAAATTTGTTAGTGGTGCCAATCACCAAATATAGCCGAGGGGAAAAACCCAATGGGAGAAAAGTGCCCTGGCTTGTCGTTCTTATTGTGGAGTCGATGTGCTTACCCTTGCGCTGGTAGTGGAGATCATCTCAAAAAGAACATAATCATTTAAAGGCGTAAGGAACCACTCTATACAAACATTGATCTACCAAAGAGTTTCATTTGTAGTGTTAATGCTTTATCTTTGGTTTTAGGTATGTCCTTCTTGGGTGTGAATTTTATCAATTGTCTTGGAATTTGAGCAAGATAAGAGGATTTAGGCAGTGAAGCACCAGAATCTATGCTCAAATGAGACTCCTTTGAACTTGTCGTAGGTACACAAGTTGTTGGTTGAATTGGGAAACAAGGATAAATAGAGACAACCAGTGTTTCATTACATGTTTTAGGAAGATCAACACAAGTAGATTTGTAGGTGCTATCACAGCCACCTTTCCTTTCTTGGAGAATTTGTGTTGATTTCTTTTGCACCCACTGATATGGGCAATCAGGGGTGGCTCTTGGAATCTTTCTGAAACACTCTTTTGCCCCTGTCAAAGCATGGCATTTTGGAAGCCAAATTGCTGTTGCACCCTCATAATAACCTTGTGCTTTAAGAACCCGTTTTGGGACCCATCGAGTAACAATTCGAGATTTAGGCTTGTAAATGATGTGCTTCTTAAGAGGCTTAGCAACTGGACTAGATGGTGCAAGTTTGTACGCATCTTTGGGTAGCCACATTGATGAATCCTTCTTGCCTGGCCTTCTTTGAGCAGCAACTAGATTAGTTGGAACATGCCAGCCATGGCCCTCACTTGAGTACTCATCAATTATCCACATCATTTGTTTTGGAGATTGTGTCTCTTTCTTATCAGCATCATTAACAGATTTGAGTGTTAAATTCTCAACTGAGACTTCCTCGACATGCATAGCTGTTGTTTTGGATGTATCCCTATAGTACAAATCATCTAGAAGGTCATGTGGTTGTACCATTCGTATAGGAATAATATCATATCCATCTGAGTCACAAAATTGAATTGGCTTCGGTAAAGCACATGTCGATAATGTTGCAAGGACATGACTCCATTCTAATGGATCAATTAAATGCTCAGGGAAGGGTTGTGGAATGTATGCCTCATCAGATACACTTCGATTACCCTTAAGTCTCTCAGTGTTGAAATCCCTACAGGAGGCTCCACACATCCATAGATCTTCTCGCCCATCTGACAATGTAATTTTTGAGCCCTCAGATGAAGCAGAATCAAACTCATCTATTGGAGACCTTGTTACATCACGATACGAGTGATTCCTTAGGTTGACCCTTGTGATGACAGAATCATGTCTGAGGTACAAGTAGTTGTATCCCCAGTCTTGAATCATTTGAAATTGTCGCATGAATGGTCTACCCAATATCACTTCATAGTTTGGATGCTTTCCAAAATCCACCACTGCAAAGGTATGCTCATATTCAATCCCACATGTGGTGACCAATATGTTCTCAAGCAGCCCAAGGGGATGTTCTAAGCTTCCATCTGCTAGCTGCAAGCGCATCCTGGTACTCCTAATAGCTGGTTTGCCCCATTTTTCCCAAATGGACCTTGTCACAATGCCCACTCCTGCGCCACTATCAAGTATTGCAGTTGAAGATACTTTTCGCACTTCTAATGGGAGGGTAGCATTTCCCTGATCGTCTTCACAAAATTTTCCAACTTTGTTGATAGGAACTGGCATTACATGCTTTGTTTCAGAGTGTATAGTACACTCATGGTGATCCTTTTGTAGCAATACCTGCTCTGACAAACATGTGGTAATATCATTCCACAACTCAGGTTTAAGCTTTATCAACTCAAGCAAAGGTAAGCCACTGGTGCTGACAAAATAGCCTGCACCATACTCATATCTTTCTCCTTAGTCAACCTTTTATGCATGGAGGGTATCCTCAAGGTTTGAGAACAGTTCTCATATTCTCCCAGATAGGATGGTAAGGTTTTCATTGTATGCTTACTTCTAGGAGAAACAATTGTTTGAACTTCCTCCTGGATGCTTGGGTGTCCAAAGTTGTTTTCCGTGTCTCTGGTAAAATCCACCTCAGAGAATGGAGGCGAATTAACAGAAGACATGTTTTCATTAATTTTCTCATTTACTGCGGCCCACATGTCATTTGCCATGTCCTCATTAGCATCAATAATTTCATCATTGCATGGGAAGACAAGGCTAGGTGATGGTAGACTTTCTTCTTTCAATGGAGTGTCAATTGGTGCCGATCTTTCGCTCTGAGCTTGTGAAATGAACTCACTTTTCATTTCCCTACTTGATGACACTTCCGGTATAGTTTCTAATGTTGGCTTAAGAGAGGTTGGGCCCCGAGGAATAGGTGGTGGTGGCCCCTCAAGTATCGACTGAGCTTCCCTAATGAGTTGCTGATGTACAGCTAGATTGATCTTCTCCTCACGAGGGTTTGGGTATTCTTGAAGCTTCTTGGGTAGCTCTGATAAGGCGGCAATGCGACTTCTATGAGCATCAATGATGGCCTCTAGAGTCTCATTTACTTTATCCACAAAAACAGAACCCCCAGAACTATCCTCAGTCGTACTAGCCTCATTTTGTTTAGCACTTGGCTCAGGTTTAGGTTCCTCATGCACTTCTTGGGATGTAAAAGTTTTATCCTGTATGATTTGTTTAGAGGTCTCCTGAGAACTAGAAGTGGATGCACTTTTAGTTTGTTTGTTTCGGTTCTTCTTTCTCCTAGTGGTTTTTTTTCTACTGGACTGTAGGGTCTTGTCCACTAGATTTGTCTTTGCATCCCTAGTTCGAGGTGTCTCATCAGTTTGTATTTCAGCGTTTCGTGTCTGTGATCGAGTCATGACTCTAAGTGGCACGACATCCTCATTCTCAGATGAAGGTGGTGATGGAATTGCCCCTACAAGGTTAAGTGAAACCTTTGGTTGGGAGGTGCCTTCCTCATGTGGTTTCAACAGACAATCCTTCGGGAAGTGTTCGACACAACACCCCAGACAATATCTTTCTATTGGTGGAAACTGTTGCACTGTTGTATTGGACCTAGATGCTTGCCTTGAGCGATGTGGACAATCACGAGCCCAATGGGGTTCTCCACACTCATAACAGGGGCCCATTGGTTTGGTCTCTACTTTCCTTGGCTGCCATTGACCTGAGGGGCCTGGAGTCCTAGGTTGGTAGCCGCCTAGCAACATTAAAGAGTTTTGTTCCCCTGGTTGAGTCTCCAGTGCTGGGCTTGGGTATACGGGACTTTCAAAAATATTTTCTTTGGATGAATATGATACATATTCTTCCTCCACATAGCCTGGGTTTACCAAGTCTCTACACACATTTGGATTGTCATAGTCCACAATCCTTACAGGAGCAGTCCCTGGAGCAGGAGGTTGAGCACCAAGAACAGGTCGTGCTTGTTCTTGTGTCATCGGTGGCTTACGTTCAAAATTTGTATATTGTTGATACATTTGTGGAGCCACTCCACCCCTCGGTTGCTCACGTTCCTGTCTCATTCTCGCAATGCGAGTACAATCCTGTGTGGTATGAGTAAAGTTCCAAGCACAGGCTTGGCACCACTTCTTTGTGGGTTGGTTTGTGACTAGAGGAGAAAAGGTATTACAGTCCTCTGTTTTATGGTCACCGCCACATGCTCCACAAAGATGAGGACCTGTAGGAAGTATACTCCTCATTCTCTGCTGTTGTTGTTGTGGCTGCATGGGTGGACGATAGGTTTGTCCTAATCTCCTTAGCACTAGGTTGGCTATTTGGTCTGGATTTAATAGTGCGCTAGACCCTGAACTTTGATCATCACCCCACTGATTTCTAGGTTTAACCTCAGGGCTAGAACCATCCTGGAATTTGAAGTTATCGGTGAAATCCATAGCATCATGGTAACACTCATTAAAACTTGTATGTTTCTTCGCATAGAGATGTGTATGCAGTGTTGAATTTTTGAGGCCTTTTAAGAAGAGAGAAATTAATCGACTTTGGGCGGGCTTCTCATCTTCTGGGCATCGATTAATGTACTGCTTCATTCTATTTACACAGTCTCTAACACTCTCGTTCTCACCTTGCTTGAAAGAGTAGATATGCGCTACTGTGTCATGTTGAATTCCCATCAAGGAAAAAGCAGCAATGAATCTCTCTTCCAAAACTCGTAAAGAAGTTTTGTCAGAAGCCTCTAATGCCTGAAACCAAGCCAGGGCTTTTCCTTCAAGAGTGAGTCCAAACCCTTCTATTTGAGTATGCTTGTCAGCAACTTGCTCAGCTCGAACTGCTTGCCTAAAAGCTGCTACATGGTCGTATGGATCTCCCGACCCTTCATATTTCTTTACCAATTTCTGAAGAGTTGATGGCCTTACTTGTCGTGAATACTCATCATAGGGCCTACGGCCTCTTACCCTTAGTGGAAATTGTTCCTCTCTTTGGAAAGATGGTCCACATGTTTCCAAAATTGGTGTGGGTACCCTATTACCAGCCTCACCAAACCCCTCTAAAGATCTTGTCACCCTCATTTCAGGAGGTGCACTTATAGGAGGCCGAGTTGGCTCCCCTCTCATCCGATTGTCATAGTAGGAAAGATGTTGTTGTGGTGTGACCTGTGGTCGCACATTTGGTGTAGGACGATATCGTGGTGCTAGAGTTGGGCTACTAGCAGTGGTCCACTTAGATGTTGAAGGTCCCTCTCTAGTGAACTCTCGTAGGGGAGGAGCAACAGTTTCTCCAAGAAAGGCTGTCTCTCCTGGTTTGGCTGTATGTGTCGAGAACACTTCCATAAATAATGGTTGTCCTTTCCACGTGAGTTCCCTAATCTCTTTCCAATCTAACGTTCGATATTCATTGGCCCATTTATCAACTATTCTGTTCATGTGTCCTGCACACTTCTCAACTACCACTACATAAGCTAGAGGAAGATTCAGCTCTGGCGATTTAGTTGTGGCATAATATCCCTCTAACGAATCTTTATAGACCTCTTGAAGTTGGTCATCCTGTAAAACCTTTGTCACAGGAATTTGTCGTACAAACTCCCATTGGCTTTCAGCCCCCTGATTCTTTTTACACTTGCCTTTCCTATCCTTGTCCAAATTTAGATCTACAAGAAGTAAATCATCTCTGGTGGATGGCTTTGAGGATTGGGCATTGGAAGGTCCAGGCATGTCCGGCTCGATGAGCCAGTCATCTCGTGACTCCCTCGCTCTGGAAAGTTGTGATATGTCTAAAAACTCTGTTTTAGAGAGCTCCCCTAATTTGTCTACCTTTTCTGGATGGTAGGTGACTTCATAGCGAACACCATCTCCACCCATGTACATGTTACCCTGGTCATTGACTAGAGGTGCTCTATCAAGTTCTGAGAATATGTCTGCGATCTTAACAAGGTACCTTTGTTGTGGGTCCCTAAAGATCTCAGCTCCTTGAGCATTTGTGTAGACATATTGGAGTCGCACATTGAATGTTAACCCCATGGTGTCAGCCTCGAATGGATTAAAGGATCGTGAGGGTGTCCTATTTGGGCTACGGGATGACTAGTTGATGGCCCTAGATTGTCCATGGACAATGAACTATTTGTTCTAGAGGAAAGGGTATCGGATTGGGATTCAGAAAGGGTTTCAGCAATATCTGCCAAATTGCCTACCGATTGGGTCCCACTTTCTTGCGTAGGTACTCTAGAAGGTGCCCTAGGCCCTATGGCAGAATCTATCAGACGTCCTGACCGTAAGTGCATAAGGTCAAATTTTGTTTTGGTTTTTGTGTTTTGTTTTTTTTTTTGATAAAAATATATATATATATGTATATATATATATATATTTTTCTCTACCTAACCACTAAAGGCAACTAAAAAAGAATATGTATGGTGTACTTATCTAACCTATGTTTTTATTATTTTTATTATTTTTTTTTTAAAAAAGATTTTATGATTTTATGATTTTTATTTTTATTTTTTTTTTCTCTTTTAATTTACAAAATTATGAATCACACTAAAAAAATACTAACTATGCACACAATTACAAAAATGAAAAAATGCAGGTTACACTAATTATGTAAAAAATTAAAAAAATGAAGAACTACAAAATATGCAAAAAATAATAGACTCCTAAAAAATCAAAAAATTTTCTTTTGTTTGTTTTTTCGTCCTTTTATTGGTTTTTATTGTTTTTTTGTTTGTTTTTTTTTTAAATAAAATGAATAAATTTCTTGCAAAAAAATAAAAAATTATAAATCTACTAATTATTCATGCAGTTACAAAAATAAAAAATGCAAGCTACTTAAATTATGCAAAATTTTGTACACAAATAATGAACAATGGAAAAAAATTGTTTTTTTCTTCTTTTTCTTTTTCTTTTTTTTTTCCTTTTGTTGGTTTTTGTTATATATATATATATATATATATATATATATATTTAAATATATTACAAAAATTTAAAACAATGCAAATCACTCAATTATGCTAAAAAATGAAAAAAAATAAAAAATATGTACACACTATGGACTCCTAAAAACAAATAAAAAGAATTTTTTTTTTAATTTTTTTTTAATTTTTTTCTTTCTTTCTTCTCTCTATATTTTTTTTTAAATTTTTTTACTATTCTTTTTTTTTTCTTTTTCTTCTTCTTTTAAAAAAAATAAATTTTTATTTTATGGGTTTTTTTTTCCTTTTTTTCTTTTTATCTCTTTTTTCTTTTTCCTGTATTTATTATTATTATTTTTTTATTTTAAAAAATAAAAAAAAACTCGAAAAATTAATTTAAAAAAATAAAAAAATAAAAAAAATAAAAATTCTGCACCTACCTTATCTTTTTCGGCGCTCCACCGCTCGCTGCCCGCATTCATCGCTGGGACTTCACGTGGCCACCTCCTCGCCTTCTACCTTCGGCTGCCCACCTACTTCCACGATGCAGCCAACTACAGCCGCCTTAGAGCCTCAGCCTCTTCTAGTCGTCTCTGCAGGCCACGCCCCCACGCCTCTCCTCTTCTTCTCCTTCGCACTGCTCCCGCTTACACTGACGCTGCTGGCCACTCTGCTCTGCGCACTGCCGCTTTCAGCCGTTTCCACCTCCCTCCACTGCTTCTCTCTCACCGTCTCTTGCCACCCGACGCCTGAGCGCTTGCAGAGAACAGCCGCCTGCAGAGAACAGCCGCCTCCGCTTGGCTGACGACCAGTTGACGTAGCCGTCTCTCGCCAGCCACCCGCCTCTCGGCTGCCGTCAACGTTTGCACGCTGCCTCTGTCGACGTTCTCTTGCTGCCGCCAATCGTCTTCTTGCTGCCGCCGTCAACGCTGCCGTCAACGTCTTCACGCTGCCTCTGTCGACGTTCTCTTGCTGCCGCCAATCGTCTTCTTGCTGCCGCCGTCAACACTGCCGTCAACGCTGCAAATATATATATATATATATATATATATATATAGATTAAATTATTATTTTTTTGTTAAAAAAGAAAAAGGCCGCCTTCTATTCAGACTTTCACTTCTTTAATTCTTTTTGCTGCGCCTTGAGTGACGTGCGGCTAGAGTGAAGATCAATGCAATATTCTCAAACAAAATGAAAAATAAAAACAAATTTTCAACCTCTCCTCTCTTCCTTTCTCCCTTCTCTTTCCCTCTCTCCTCTCTTTCTTAAGCGGGCTTCACGCTTGAGAGTCCATGGAGCTTGCATAAGCTATGGAAGAGCTTAGCAACACACCTCTTTTCTTTTTCTTTTTTTTGACTAATCACGTGTTAACGAAGAGCATGAAAGAATGAAATGACAAAAAACAATGAAGGTAAGCATAATGAACGGTACTTGAAAAAGCATAAAAGCAATGAAACATAAAAAACAATGCGGGAGAAACCTCAACCGCTCAATGGTTAACCTTATCCACTCACACCGAGATCACACACCCAAACTTAACCTAATCACTCAATGGTTTTGCAACCAAAAGAGGAAATAGTGGTGGTTTCCACACACTCTCAACCGGATTTGAGTCTTCTCCCCGGCAGCGGCGCCAATGGAGAGACGGAAAACTCTCTCTCTTGTAGTAAGAGGAGTACGATCCATACTAAGCTCACTCCAATGGGATTTGCATCCCTTTCGGAGCTAGGGATTCAACCCGTACCGGTGCACAAGAGCTTATCCACAAATGGAGAGAATGCTCATGGCTACCATCACTTGACACTAGACTAAGCATACACACAAGCTCAACTTGTCCTCATTCCTACACACCCATTCATTCACAAATACAAGCAAGAGGAATACAATCACTATGCACTCAAGCAAAGAGAAAGACCTCACTCCACTCCTATCTTCCTACAAGCATGCACACATTCAAGCATCAAGCTTCCATGAAAGCTTCAAATCAATCCATGTACTCAAAAATGAAATACTAAAAGCATGCATAAGAGTAAAATGATTAGAGAAGAGGATGAGAAAGACTCATGACATTGCTAATGATTCAATGAAGAGATTAACCTCATACAATGATGTAGATGGGGTGAGAGAAGAGTCTTCACCTCTATGGAGAAGAGGGAGAGTAGGTCTCTCAAAGGAGCTCTTACATGAACTAAGCCCAAAGTGTGTCTAAGCTCTCAAATGAGCCACCTTTTATACAAAAATTCTAGGACTCCCATAAGTCCCCATGTGGGATTATTATCAAACCCTCTTCCACATTCATCTACAAAGTAGAACTTTTTTCAAGAGCCCTAAGTATCATTTTTGTTGCATCCTGGTATTGATCTTCATTTGCAAGCAACAGCACTTTATAACTCTCTTGATATCCTCTACAATCTTGCTAACTCAAACTGACACCTGAACACTCTCTAGCTACTCTCTAGCTACTCAGCCGACTCCTCTAATTGTCTTCCCAGGTCAGACCTGACCTCCCACAACTATGATCTTCACTCCTAACTCTTCAACTGAACCGACCGACCAAAAAAGCTCTTAGCTGACACTCAGATTTAGGTGTCGATGACTAGGAAATTCTTTCAAAGACTTAGTAGACTATCTTAAGGATTCTCCTTTTTAGGCTGGGGACCTTACAATCTTCCACCCTGCCTCCCTCTCTCCCTCTCTCTCTCTCTCTCTCTCTCTCTCTCTCTCTCCTTGTCTACTATGCTCACATAAAGCACATTGAGGTGCATTATCATTATATCAGGGAGAGGCTTATTGCAAAAGAGATTTACCTGGCTTATGTCCCTACACACAACAATGTGGCAGATATGTTCACGAAGACTCTCTCACAAGAGAAGCTTGAAGCTGTTTGCAAAGCTTTGGGCTTATTGCCATTCGGGGATTAAAAAGCCACATGATCCTTGTGTATGTTCACATCATCACTATATAGGGAGGATTTGTAGCTATTTAGGTGATAGTGATGTGTGGACCATTTATATGATAGTGATTGTTGCAACCCTAACCCTAATTCCAACAATTGGTATCAGAGCTAGCTTCCTTGACACTTGATCTAGTAGTCTGTCTCACGACCCTGTTTTTATGTCTCCAATTGAGATACCCTCTTAGGAGAAGAAGGTATATACTACAGTGTGTTGTATACGGAATTTTCGGGAGCTGCGGTGTGATTTGAGCGCGTTTCAGGCGTGTTTTAAGCACCACAAGGTTTCTGCAGACGTTTTGGAGAGGCATCATTTTGGATTGGTTCTGCTCGATTTTGGGTGTTTGGGTTGTGCAGCAGCGGCAAAGATTTGGTGTGCAGCAGCATCTACATTGTCTTCAACAACATCGATCATCATACTTTTGCCCCAGTAATACTCTATTCTCTACTCTGTGTTATTTTTCATACACTTTGCTGGTGATTCAATCAATTGGCAGCCATCCGGGGTCAGTGAATATTGAGTACTTGCAGTGTGTTGAAAGATTTTGCATTTGGTAGACAGTCATGGCTAGCAGTAGTGATGTATTCAACATGTTGTCTGCTGAGGACAAACTTGATAGGACTAACTATCCATTGTGGTCCTATATGATGAGGCATGTACTAGTTGCTAAAGGCCTTTGGAATGTGGTCAGTGGTAGTGAAACCCATCCTGTTTCATAACTACCAGTGCAACCAGGTGCTGCAGGTACATCAGAAGTAGAATCTGATACAGATGTGGCTCCCACATGCACCACCAGTGTCTCCCACTGTTGCTCAAATGAGATGGGATGGAAGAGATGCATAGCATATACATTGCTTGCACTTTTTGTGAAGCGTAGCATTATTCCTCATACTTGGTCATGTAAGACTTCAAAACAGGCATGGGATGCACTTGCTGCATTAGACTAGGTGGTGCGCGATGAAGCACGTGCTGCATATCTACGCAAACAATTGGAGTCTGAGCACATGAATGAGGGAGACTCAATGGACAGCTTCTTGACCAAGATCAAAGATTTTAAGGAGCAGCTCGCTAGTGTGGGTGAGATATATCCTGATAGTACATTGGTGTCCTCAGTTCTCATTGCCGAATTCTTATGAGAGTTTTGCCTCTACCCTTAGACTCATGATAATGAAGGAAAATCCAAATGCCCTTACATTTGATGAGTTGGTTTCAGTACTCTTGTAAGAAGAGTAGTCTAGGCAAAACAGATCTATTATGCGAGTTGATGACCAAGCTTTTGTTGCCAGTCAGAAAGGCAAAGATAAAGCTTCTTCGCATGGTGGCTGTAAGCCAAAATGAGAATCCTCAGGTAGGGATGCAGAGAAAGAAGGTGATAAGCCTAAAAAGAAGGGCAAGTGTCACTATTGTAGGAAACCAGGGCACTACATAAATTATTACAATCATCCTCTCGGGCACAACGCCTAAGAACGTCATCCTTTCCTCTTTTATAAAGAGTCCCGGCTATCAGGCAATAGGGTTTGCATTCTTTGATCAGCTTTCGAGCTAGATCTTTACGAAGCTCCTTGGGTGGAAAGCCATTAACCACAAAGTTAACAATCTTCTCACTCCATTTAGGTATTGTCTCCACCATGAACAGGGAAGTGTCAGGTAAGTCATCATCAACCCCCGTAGGAGTCTCACCATTAGGTATGCGAGACAAATGATCAGCCATAACATGTTTTTTGCCAGGTCTCACAACAAGAGTGAAATCAAACTCAAGAGGAATCAATAGCCATCGTGTGATTCTTCCTGTGGAGCATGGTTTGTTTACTAGATACAACAATGCTTGATGATCTACATAGAAAACAAACTTGGTGGCAAGGAGGTAATAACGAAATTTCCTTACTGCATATATCATTGCCAACCCTTCTCGCTCCGTAGTGGTGTAGTTCATCTCAGCATCGTTCAACTGGCGATGACTGGCAAAGCTAATGGGGTAGTCTAGCTTGTGTTCTCCAGGTTGAGTTAACACACACCCAATAGCAAAGTTTGATGCATCAATATGCACATGGAAGAGTAAATCCCAGTTAGGCATTCTCAAGATTGGAGCACTCGCCAAGGCCTTCTTTAATAGCTCATAGGCACGGTCACATTCTTCGGTCCAAATAAACTCGATGAGAAGCTTATACAATGGTCGAGCTATCTCAGCGAAGAAGAGAATAAACCTTCGATAATAACCAACATGGCCCATAAAGCGTTGGACTCCCTTATAGTTGGTGGGTGGGGGCAATTCCAGAATGACCTTGATTTTACTCTCGTAAGTGAAAATCCCATTTTTGGACACTATATGCCCCAAGATAACTCCGTGTTAACCCAGAATTGGCATTTGAAAGGATTCAAGGAGATGCGATATAATCTACACCTTTCAAATATTTTTCATAAACACATCAAGTGCTCATCCCAAGAGGAATGAACACAAAGATCATCTAAGAAGGCTTCACAAAAGTCCCTTAGATATTCCTTAAAGGCTGTGTTTTTTATCAATCGTTGGAATGTTGCAGGTACATTGGTCAAGCCAAAAGCCATGACACGAAAGGCAAACACTCCAAACTCTGTGATAAATGCTGTTTTAGCTTGGTCCTTGACTGCAATTGTGATCTGATTGTAACCCGAGTACCCATCTAAAAAGCTATATGCCTCTTTACCTGCAACTCTTTCAAGCACATGTTCAGAATATGGCAAGGGATAATGATCCCTTCTGGTGGCTGCATTAACCTTTTTGAGATCAACGCACACTCTGAGTTTCCCATTCTTCTTTGGTACGATGACTATCGGAGAAACCCATTCTGAGTGCTCAATAGAGTATATGAATCCACATTTTACAAGCTTTTCAATTTCCTCTTGTACAATCTTTGCGTACTTAGGATTCATTGGGTAGGGACGTTGCTGGACTGGTTTAGCAGTGCTAATCATTGGAATCGTGTGTTGCACCACCGAGGGCGGAACACCCTTCATATCATGATATGTCCAAGCAAATATGTCCTTGAATTCTTTAAGAAGCTTCGTAAGTGCAGCTTCTTCCGCCTTGGTGAGGTCTTGAGCAATAAAAACTGGTTTAGACTCCTCACCCGGATCTGCTAAGTCTATCTCCTTAACTACCGCAGGGCCATCGTAGACACCGCTACCCCCATTGGTAGGCGTTCGTTGGGCTTTTGTGTAGACCACTTTACGTTCCCCTGTGGTAAATGATTTGAAATGCTCGGGTGCAGGGTGTAAGTCTACTGGTTCTTGTTGTGCCAGGCTTTTTTCTTTCAATTTCGCTTCCTTTTGTTGCTGAGCCAACTCTTGGTTTTGCTGCCTTCTTGCAGTACGACTTAGTTTCGGCTTCTCTTCAATTTCTAATTGGGGGACGTCATGAGGTTGCGGAATACACCACATGACACTTTGGAGGTATTGTCCCCAATTATCCGCTAACTTTCGATGAGCATCAATGGCTCCTACATAACTAAGCCATTCTGTAGTGGATCTTTCCTTGTTTATTGCAGTGCGTACATTAGCTCGATAGCGTTGGCGCTTATGTCTCGTTTTCTTCTTACCAAGTTTTTGATTTTTGTTTCTATTAGATTCGGACTCACTTGGTCGATCTTCACTTGTGTCCCCCTCACTTTCGGATGAACTGCAAGAGGTCACTGTCCTAGGCCTTGAGCACGTTGCTTCCACATTTGGGTGAATATTTGATTCATCCCCCCCATCAGGCTCAGAGTTAGTTTCTTCTTGAGATTCATACTCAGAGTTGCATTGGTTAGAGTCTTCGCTACTTTCAGTGTCAGTGGAGTTTGCCACTTTCTTGCCATCAGGAGTCAAGTGCATAACACCTATCATGTTTATTGGCACTAATGGTGGCATATCTTGCCCCTCAGGTGTTACCCAACTTGTGCCTCTATTTCCCCATGTGTCTATGGTTGCCGCTAGGTGTACCCAATCCACGTTATCCGACTCAGTCATACCTGGTAGGACATCCATATAAGGAGAATCTTTCCCATCATCAGTCTCTTTTTTGCATGTATAGCAATACCTTAATGGGGCGGAGTGAATAGTGGTATTCGATCGATTATCAATGATAACCTTGCTTCCTAAAGGATGTGCACGACCATTCTCAAGATCAACTCGAATGACAGAGTCCTGGAATTGTAGATAGACATGGTTTTTCCACCAGTCATGCACCATTTGTGCTTCCCTCATGAAAGGACGTCCTAAGATCATTTGATATGACATAGGATGCTTGGAGAAATCCATTACAATGAAGGTATGTCATACCTTGTATCCCAGAACCTTGATCTTAAGGTCCCTTAACATTCCAATAGGTTTAGCAATAGTTCCGTTTGCCATCTTAACCACTATGTTTGTGACTTCGAGGTGAGGACTCCCCATAGATTCCCAACAGTTTTTAGTCACAATGCTCACTCCAGCACCACCATCAAGGATTCCCTTTAGAGTTAATCCCTTGGTAGTAATGGGGAGGGTTGCATTAGATTCGTCACCTTCAAAGTACTGTCCCAACTTGTTAACAGGTATTTCAATGATCGTGTCTTCATTTAGGTTGGGTTGTAGATCCCAATGTCCCCCTTCATCTTGAAGCGTGTCGGGTCTATCCATATTTGCAAATTGTGGTAGCCTCGCCTTTAGTTCTCCATTGAGAAATGCCCGAAGAGCTAAGAATAGCTCAGGATCTCCGTATAATTTGGATATGATCGTGGTTCTGATTTCAGAGGACATGAAATCCATTAGCTTAGACACATTCAACGGTACTTTTCGAGACATCGCCCCTTGACTAGGGATTGGTGAAGATGGAATCACTTCCTCTTCGATGGGGTCGGCATTCCCTCACTAAACATTCTTTCAAGCAAAAAGGGTGTTTGCCCACTTCCTGATGTCCTATCCTCACTTTCTTCCCGAATGATACTAGGTATAGCTAACGGTTTATGGTTCCTGTGAGGCTGAACTTGCGTAGGAAACACTGTGTCTGGAATTTTGATTTTTCTCGGGTTTGGCTCCAGTTCTCTTTGTGTTTCTTTCACCAAACCCCTTAAGTGTTGCACTTGTTCATTCTCCTCAACTGGGTTTGGGTAAGTTCCAATCTTTTTCTTGAGGGTTTTTGGCCCACGTGGCTTGTCTTGGGGAGTCTCAGTCAGTTTGGGTGGTCGAGAGGGCATTGACTGACTTGGTTGTGGGGCCGAGGAAGTTTCCTTCTGTTTCCCCTTATTTATGTACTCGCTTGATTCTCCTTCATTGAGCTCCCGAGTGGGTTCCTCCCTTAAGGTAGTGGCTTTGGTCCCCATGGTTTCTATTGAATCAGAAACATCTTCAGGATCATTCATATACACGGGGTCGTCTCCTGTCCCTATGTTAGTCTTTGAACTAGGCTTGGAGCTCGTGGCATTAAGCGATCTCTTCCGCCGCGTTTTCTTTTTCTTTGCCTAAGCGATTGATGCGGTATCCCTGTCTTCAAGAATGTAGTTTTGATTTTGAAGCATTGACCGTGTAGCTACATTCGCGGGTACAACGGGTGTGGTTCCTCGTGCTTGGTTGGTGACCTCAACCAAATTCAATGGCGTAATCTTGGGTGCATTAGGATTATGTGGACATTGAGCGATCAAATGATCTATGCCACAACGATTACATGTAAGTACCGGCATTCCCGATGTGCTCCCTTGATTTGGTTGCATTTGAGTAGCGATCTTCTGTAGCCTATTAGGGCACTCCGCTACACGATGCGGTCCACCACAATCGTAGCATTGAAGAGGTGGTCTCCTCGCCAAGGTATTAAGGTTTTGCCCTCTTGTGGCGAGAGCAGCCGCTTGATATACAGGCTTGACTTGCCCGAAATGATCCTCCATGTAGTACTGGGGAATCATTTCAAACGTATCAATCCCATATGGAGCAGTGGGGTCTATCTCCTCTTCATAATCCCCACACGCACTATGTGACTCACAACCCATCTGGTTTATTGGGGTAATCCTTGGATGTGGAGGTTGTGGTCCTAGCACTGGCGGTGGTAACGGCACAGACTGGACTACATTCGGATTCCTTGGAACTATGTGCTATGACGGTTGCTCGACAGGTTGTGCAGGCATTAGCGCGGGTACTTGAGGTGTGTTTGACCAGGCTAGTGGTGCCTGATTTGCCAACATTCGCTTAAGTACTAGGCAATCTTTAGATTGATGGTCATACTTACCACATGCATTGCAATTCCCATTGAATTTGACTCTGAATGTGGGACATTCACTCGTGCTATGTGGTCCTAAGCAAACCGAATACCATTGTTGCTCTCTTCTTGGGTACATATGGCTATTTTGAGGAGCTCGATTACCCCTAAAGTATTCTTGGAGAGCCTAAGTAAGGTCGGTCACAGACATTTCGGATATCTTGGGCTCCTTGGCAATAGGTTTTACTATCATTAGCTCGTGCCCAGATACTTGCGAACTAACGGATTTTATCTCCGAAGATACCTTTTTACCTACAATCATCAAGTTGTCTTTTTACTGGATTGCATTGGCAGTGACTGCTTCCCACGTTGTAAGACCTCTAATGGCTAGGCCATTGTATATGTCCTCGTGGCGCAATCCTCGGATGAATCTATCGAGCAGTTGGTTATTATTGAAGCGCTCATCGGGAGTGCAGCGAGAATTTAGATGCTTCAATCGATTTATAAAGTCTCTCACTGACTCCCCTTCCTTGCGTTCAGCTTTTTGGAGTTGAGATGCTACTCCCCAAAGCACATCCTCACGTATGTATTCTTTCAAGAATAATCTCTTGAGAGTGGGGTAGTGAGTGCGCTCTTCAACCCTTAAGGTTCGATACCAATCTCCGGCCTTCCCACTCAAGGTTAAGCCTAAGGCTTTACACTTATGCAGCTCATTGTGCTCTTCCAAGGAATCACACACGTGTTCAAAGACTTCAATGTGCTTCCTAACATCCTCGTTACCACTGAAGTTTTGAGTGAGCTTAGCCACTTGTACTGCCTTGCTTCTAGGTTCTCTCTCAGGCATACCCTGCATGTTTTCCGCAATAGATCGTCCGATCGTCTGAGCAAACGCTGCAAGATCACCTAGGTGAGCAGGCATAGCTGGTGGAGGCACTTCTGGGATAGCTTGGCTGATAGGAGTTAGCGTTGGTCTGGGTATGTTGGCAAATGACGTAGGATATGATATGTGGCTAGGCCTAGCTCCTCTTGGATAAGGGTTGTGATAAGGCGGTCGTGGAGCATACGCCATTGGCATACTAAGAGGCGTAGGAGCTACATGAGCATGAGTAGCGATAGGTACATAGGGTCGATAGGCACTGGCACGCACTGTTGTAGGTACTGTTCCACTAGGTAGCAGTGTCGTACTAACTACAGTGGTAACAAGTGCGCTTTCTGTCATGCTCATCATTGGGGTAGGCATTGTGGATTTCTTAATGGAAAGTTGAGCCAAGGTTGGAAAGCTAAAGTTACTGCTCGTGGGCTCAACCTGCATTGAGACTCCAGGCGAAACAACATACGAAGGGTCTATGGGACTCACCGAGGGAGTCTCCAATTGTGATAGGGTTGGTTGTTTGGCCTTGCCCGTATCCAAAAATCTCATAGGGCCAGTGGAAACTAAGTTCACTCCCCTATTTTGCCTCTCAATTTGGATAATTCTATGAATAATCTCACATATCATTTGTTGTTGCTCCTCTAGATTAGTGGCACTAGATGTAGATTGTAGGACTTCTAACCAACCTACATGATATGTGTAACCCGTGTATAGGTCAGTTAGAGTCTCTGTGTGTAGATCATATTCCCAATTTTCATTGAGAAATATCCCATCCAGACTTGGTGTGCCAAACGGTTCTCTTGAAGTGGACGCAATGTCACTTCTTATGGATTGGCTTCTAGGGACCTCTACTTTAGGAAGAGCATAGGAAGGTGGTAGCTCAGTAGGGCCCTCATTAAACGAAGTGGGTAGAATATCCACATGGACACTCTTTGGGAGGGTAGGGTCTACATAAGATGTGAATGGCGAATCTACTACCCCTCCTTCCTCATTTACTTCGCTTGTCGCATGTTCAGAGCGTGTAGCTCTACTAAAGGTCTCTATTAGACGACTAAACATGCTAGATCCGGATTGTGGGACCCAAACTGGCATGTTTTGGCTTGTCTCCTCAGGGTTCTTGGTAGGGTGCCCTTCCATGGCTTCTGAGTCAGAGGACGAGTCACTATCCACTATTCGTGGATCTTGGGTTGCACTCCCTTGGGTTCCAACCGGAGGCCAAGATGCTAACGTGGAGGGATGGTGTGAGCCTGCGTAAACTGAAATGCTTTCTAGTGGCTCAGGCTCTAGCACTCGACCAGAACATAGATGCATGTGACGTGGGTACCCTACGTGCATTGGTAACTACCCTTAAAGCCCACATAAGTGGTTTCTTAGGTGTTTTGCGTCCCGTTTTTAGTTGTTTTTATATTGTTTTTAACCTGTTTTTAATCCCCTTACTTATGGTCGAACCTGAACTAGGGCGTGTGATAGCTCGAAACGAGCGTATCGTTTAAAGGGTCCTAGCGTGCATTACAGCACCGTATTCGCCTATCCAGAGCTCCTGTGGTCCTCAAAACAGTCTGTTTCCCTGTGGGGGAAAGGGTGAAGACCTATTTGCTTGTGGAGGAAAGGGCGAAGGCTTTATCCCACATGCTCACTTCACTCCTTGGGGAGTGGGCTACATATAGGGCACAACTTCCCATAAGCTCTCACTTCAAAGAAAGCTATGGAGGCTCACTCTCCTATATATATATATATAGGAGAGTGGGCTACATATAGGGCACAACTTCCCATAAGCTCTCACTTGAGTGAAAGAAAGCTATGGAGGCTCACTCTCATATATAAAAGACTGAGGCCGGGGTCGGGGTCGGGGTCAATTGGGGGTTTTTCTTTTCGTCTCCTCATATATAGGCCATCAGGCTTACAATAGTACATTGTAGCATCACACATGCTTCTGTATATAGGTCTCGTCTTACAGTAGAAGCAAGTTAGAGAGCCATATCCATCTAATGTTAAGCCAAGCAAGCTAGAGAACCATATCCATCTAATGTTAAGCCAAGCAAGCTAGAGAGCCATATCTATCTAATGTTAAGCCAAGCAAGGGAAGCTTTTATGTCAGCTTTCCTGTTATTTTAAAAAATGTAAAGTTTAAATAAATACGCTTATCAATCAATGTTTATTAAAATTGAGCTAAGGTATAAATATTACCAAATTATCCATGATGATCTATTGGGTATGCCGTTCATAGTCTTTCTTTCACACAAGGCATAAGTGCACTCAAACAAACCTCCACAACATTGGACTATTCCGAGAAACTTTACATGACTCTTCATAGGTTTTAGCCAACAATGCCCATCGTGTGCTTGTTCCATTCCTTGTATTGGTGAGAATAAGGATCAAGTACCCTAGGTAATTCAAAAGTCACATTGCCATTATAAATTTGGGAAATATTATTCACTTTTTCTATAATTGTGTAGGGTAGTAACATTTTATGAAGAGTATCTGCATGAGATTCCATAGAGAGTAAGTATCTCACCACACTCTTTTGATAGGATGTCTCTATTTATGTTTTAGATAATGTAGGAGATTCTTCTATTATGACATCAATAATCGGTTACTTTGGCATGCACATTGTATTGCTACTTGACTCCCCTACTAATGGAATCACAAGGTATTATGTTGTTATATATCCTTATCAAAGATTCTCCAATAGGTCTCGCTGATTGGATTGGTATAAGTTGATCTACACTATCCTCCTTCAATTTAATTGCAAATACCTTTAATTTTTAAACCAGATTAGTTAGATAAAATTCTAACATAATCTTCAAGTTTGGAAATATAAACATTCTCTAACACAGTCCTAACAATAGTGTGAGATCCCTGTTCCCACCGCGAAACGGATTCGGGATACTAGCAGCGGAAGTAGCACTTCTAGCGTGAGGCAGGGTCCCACACTCGGGGCCTCGTCCACGGATATCCGGACAAAAGACTAATCCGTCGATTTTTCTAAAACCGAACCCGAAAAAACTTCCCTTATCCGGAAAGCACGGGCGATTCCTCCAGGATAACTTTTTACTCTAACGTAGTCAAGACCATTAGATCAAACTGATCCGACTGCACCTATAAAGATACTCGGTCAGATCAAGGAAGAAACTTGCACTTGGATCATTGGGATCAACGCTTTTTTCCCCATCAAGAGGCAGAGCCGTTGATTCCTATCCATAGAACAATTACTATCCGAGACTTACTTCATCTATCGTAATAACAGAAATTGAGTCTCGATTTACGGATCCATCAGTCCAGCCTAACCCCATCCAGTCCCATGGGTTAGCCAACCGTCCAACCACTGTAGTGATGGGATCCAATTAAGAATTTGGTTAGGTTTTGTCCCGAGTACCAAGGAAAAGAGTTCCAAGGCCCCCTAGCCGGAAGTTCATGCAAACATAAAACTAGTCACACCACTTACACACCCAATATGAAATTGCCTTTTTCTTAGCATCAGCTAACTTTAAAACAATCCTTTAATGAAACCATTATGTCACTGATGACAATCCTCATAGTCTCTGGTTGAATCCTTATTTCCAGTCATTTATTCATCGGTATACTTATGGCATCATTGGCAACCAGAACGCTCACCACCTGTTCACTCAGGGGCCTTTTCCATAGTTCCTAGCTCATAGTAGCCGGCAATATATTCATATAACAGAATGGAATCTCCGTGGAAGATCAGCAAGATCAACCCACAGATCCATATAAAAGAGTCATGGACTCATCCGTTGAGGACCAGCAAGGTCAATCAACCAGATCCATGCCCGGTTCCAGAAAACAACTCTTATTCCTTGTTCCAATATCTTCCACGACGCACGTGTGGGTATCTTCGGCGACCCAGAGCCCGAGCACCGTATGGTTAGCACCCTCTAGGATCCTTCGCAGGTGACCTAGCGCTTCACTCATAGGTCGCTTCCTTGGTCCCTCATCCACCGTACCGGAAGCTCACCATTTAAATCAAACCGAGGCTGGTCAAGACCTCGGTCGTCGACCTTGCTACGCGAGACATCCTCCATTGACTCTCCGTCAACAGTTGTTGCAACTTTAACAGTTAGGTCTTCATGATCTTAATCCACAAGACGGCCAAAATGCTTCCCCAGCATTCTTGACATACAACAGTCATTTACAAACAGTCACAAAATACAGTTTCTAAATCGAACTCTCGTCTTTCCACATTATCCCTCCTTAGTCCACAATACTTATTCCACATTCCATTCAATGTGTACTCATTCTCATCCATTTCCTCATATCGACGACACATTAATTCACATACACATTCACATTCACATCCATACATCCACATCTACATGCATACATCCATTTTTACATCCTCATTTATACATCCACATCCCATATCCACATTCATACATACACATCCATATCCACATCCACATCCATGCATCCACATCCACATCCATATTCACATCCATACATCCACATCTACATGCTTACCTCCATTTTCACATCCTCATTTATACATCCACATCCCATATCCACATTCAACTATCACGTCCTCATTCATACATCCACGTCCACATACATACATACATCCACATCCACATTCCCATTCACATCTATACATCCACATCTACATCCACATCCACATCCACATTCCACATTCACATCTATACATCCACATCTACATCCACATTCACATACATCCACATCCACATTCCCATTCACATCTATACATCCACATCTACATCCACATACACACATCCACATTCCACATTCACATCTATACATCCATATTCACATACATCTACATCCACATTCCCATTCACATCTATACATCCACATCTACATCCACATTCACATCTATGCATATACATCTTCATGCATACATCCATTTTCACATTCATACATCCACACTCCCATCTCCACATCCACACCCATTCATATAACCCCATATGCCTTCACATCTAATCTTTTACATCACATCCATTCTCGCCCTATCACAACCCATATACATCTTATCCTATCACATACACTTCTTATCTCATCCCATACACGTCTTATCACATCTTAATTCATCTTATCACCTCCTAACTTATTTCATAAGCATCTTATCACCTCTTATCACATCTTATACACCTCTTATCACATCCTATCACATCTCATATCTATTTATAGAATACAAGAGAATTCTTATATTTGATATAAGATTTCTTTACACATTTATTTATGCATAAATTCTATTTAAGGAGATTAATACTTTCGAAGTAAAAATCAATCTTTTATGCATCTTCCTATGCATAAATTCATTTTAAATGAAAATGACACTTTTGAATTAAATTTCAATCTTTTATGCATTTTCCTATGCATAAATTCAATTTAGATGAGAATGACACTTTTGAATTAAAAATCAATCTTTTATGCATCTTCTTATGCATAAATTCAATTTGGTAGGAATTACACTTTTAGAATAAAAGAATTTCTCTTATGCATCTAAGTTATGCATAAAATCCATTTATGATGAAAAATCACACTTTTAGTATAAAAAGAATATCTTTTATGCATACCTCTATGCATGAAATTCAATATGATAAAAGTAACGCTTTTACAATAAAATAATCAACTTTTATGCATACCTCTATGCATGAAATTCAAATATGATAAAAGTCACACTTTTATAATAAAATAATCATCTTTTATGCATACCTCTATGCATGAAATTCAATTATGATAAAAGTCACACTTTTATAATTAAATAATCATCTTTTATGCATACCTCTATGCATGAAATTCAAATATGATAAAAGTAACACTTTTATAATAAAATAAAAATCTTTTATGCATACCTCTATGCATGAAATTCAAATATGATAAAAGTAACACTTTTATATTAAAATAATAATCTTTTATGCATACCTCTATGCATGAAATCTAATTATGATAAAAGTAACACTTTTATGTTAAAATAATAATCTTTTATGCATACCTCTATGCATGAAAATCAATTATGCATAGTATAAAAATCAATTTCTCTAGGATTACAATGAATATCTTTCAATTAATCTAGGATGATAACTCCTAGAATATGGTAGGAAGTCCTCTTTTCATGCTTTGAATGAAATTATTTTATGCGTAATTTTTATAAAAATTTTGCCATAGCTCCGCTGCTATGACTGATAAATCTCAATTTTTATAAGGGATAAAGCTTATCATTAAGGAAATAATCAAAATGATCCCTAATTGGATCATTAATCCATAATGGATTGAATCATCAATATTCATGAAATACATAAACTAAAAGCATAGAAAAAAGCTATTAATTTGGCCTCAAGCATAGATTAATCTTGGATTAAGGAAATGCTTTATGAAAAGCTTCATTTGGATTGAGAATGGGTCATGAGTATGACCATTTCTTGAGTAAGAGAGAGAAATTACATAAAAACCATTTGAATTAAGCATAAATGGAAATTTATGTAATTCTTAACTATCATTAATCAATTAACTTCAATAGCATTCATCAAATTATGTAAGTCTTCACTACCATTCATCAATTAACTTCAATAGCATTCAAAACCATTCCAATTAAGCTTCTTAAGCTTGAGAGGGGTTGAGAAGAGAGAAGCATTGAGAAATTATAGAAAAGATCAAAATTCACCATTTACCTTACAAATTGCTTGATTCTTTGTTCACGGTAGAGACCCCCAACCAATCAATTGGTTAAGTATGTTGATGGAGCCACCAATGGGGATTGAAGAAAGAGGGAAGCTCCAATTTCTTCAATTTGGAGAGAATTTTAGAGAATAGTAGAAATTAGCATTATTTCAGCATAACTCTAGTATAGTAAAATTCTTCTATTTTTTTCAGTGGACTCATGTTCTATTTATAGGAGAGGGAAGCTCTAACCAAAGCTAACTGAATTCTAGAATTTTCCAAATTCAATTTGGTTGAATTTGGACTAGATTTGGACCTAGTTTGGTTACTTTTTGATTCGATGTGGTTCCATTTTGATTTGGTTTGGTTCAAGAGAGAGGAGAGATAAAAATATCACATTATTTTTTAGTTTAAAACTCATTCAAGCATGTGAAATATACACCTCCTTTAATGGACTCCGCTTCCTTACATATGTGTCAAAATGGAATCATTATAGCCAAAATATCTCATATTTTTAATATTGCTCATAGTTTTTTACTAATAAACCTTGTAGACTTTCAACTCTTCATCTTGTGTGAGCATTTACTCATTTTTGGATACCCAAAATATCTCATATTTTTAATATTGCTCATAGTTTTTTACTAATAAACCTTGTACATTTTCAACTCTTCATCTTGTGTGAGCATTTACTCATTTTTGGATACCCAAAATATCTCATATTTTTGATATTGCTCATAGTTTCTTACTAATAAACCTTGTACATAGTCAACTCTTCATCTTATGTGAGCATTTACTCATTTTTGGGTATGTTCTTTCCTACACATGGATTGATGCTATTGGCCCATAGAAACCTTAATTGGACCATAATCCAAAAATTTCTGAAATTCTAGACCCTTAGGCTAAGGTCCTTTATACCCATTTCCAATAAATTCCAATTGCACATTGGAAAGTTCTTTTTGAATTTCTGTTTCAGGGGAATTCATTTTAATAATATGAGAAATTTTTCTATCTAAAAATATTCAAAATCTGAATATTCTCTCTCTAGAATATTTTCTCTCTCTATGTCAAAATAGGCAGAGACAAGATCTTTTATATTTCTGAAGAGGGGATTGATTACAGGGGAAGATGCTGGACATCTTGAGAGGCTGGGGAGGAATCTTACATTCTCTCCCACTTGAAAAATGTGAGATGTCCTCATCTCCCAAAGTGGGGGTAATTTCGCAAGATACTGTAACACGAATATGAGACTGAGAGAAAATTTTTAATTAAGATTAACCACCAAGAAAAGTCTCAAAGAGAGCAAGACTCAAGACAAGAATAAAGATTTTAACTTTATTCATTCTTGGAACATAAACAGTAAAGATAGAAGAACTCTTTATACTTCCATAAGCCCGTCCATCATATGGTCACAAAAGCAGCACTCACAAGCTGCGCACGTATAAGGTAACTCATCTATGGGAATAATTCGGCTGGTTATTGCTGCACCTATCTCACTGGTATGAGGTGACCTATTAAAAGGACCTCTCAGAGGTAAGCCAAAAACGGGATAAAGGTATATCTTCTGATGAGGAAGAAAACACGCCAGTAAGAAGACCCGCTCAGAAAACCCAACATGCCTTGATCTCATCACACAATAGTATCGGGGTCCCAAACCCAAAGCTTCAATAACCATAGCCAAGCGAACATTGTTACGAAAGTGCTGTTGACCCCATGGTGTTACCCTAGTTATGTCTTGATAGGTCCGCCATTTGGTCTGAGCTACAGAAGTTCCCAAGTGAGGGAAAAGTGAGCGCTCATACAGTTCTATAAAATCCTTCTTCACAGACTCGCTTGCGTCTTGAAGGTGAGAAATCATCATGGATAAAACAAATTCCTGGTGCCAAGCCATAAAGGAGATCGATGGAAGTAAGATTACTGCGAGCGACAAGTAAGAGTTACGACTTATATAAAGAAGGAACTAGCGTAACCTAGAAGCCAACGGGGTATCTTGCCACCCACTGAAGTTTTACCGTCTTTCCATGATTTGGTTTTGGCACATATTTCTATAGAAGGCTTACATGAGATACATTATGAACTTTGAGATGAGGAGATAAAAGAAGCTCGTAGGCTAAGTCACCTACTTACTTTCAATTCAGATAAGGCCCACAATATCTGGGGGATAATTTCTTATACTTCGTAAGTGATAAAGAACTTCTTTTGGGCCGTACTCGAATGAAGACCAAAACCTTGATATCCAAAACACCGATTTTCACTTGTGAACTCATTGTTCTGAATCCTTAAAATAGGTGGGACTCCTGAGAAGTATTCTAGGGAAAGAGTCTTCCTTTTTTAAACAGAATCTTTCTTTTATTTTAGAGAGGGAATAATTATAAGATCAGAAAGGGAGATTCTTACTCCTGCATACCTTGAAGGCTGGGGGGAGGAATCTTACATTCTACCCCACTTAAAAAGTGCGAGATGTCCTCATCTCGCAGGTAGAGGACAACTCATTTTCTTAAGATCCAATTTATTGTGGGGTTCCTTATATTCAGGTCAACCCAACAGAATACGGGGATAAATATCCCTTATATAGAACTCATCATTAAATAACAATTCATTCAGATCATATCATTCATACCTTTAACACGATAATGGTCCATTAGACCGAAAAATTTCCTTCTAAACATTCCTCCACGGGAATTTCAGTTAAGTAAGTTCTCAATTTGACATCCCTTAATTTGATCATCCGTGTCAAGTATTAACAGTAGCAATTTGACAGCATAGTCCACTAATCTCATAGTGATTTGCTGAAATCATTATCATCATTTATCATCACAGGACTCGTCCCATTCATCCTCATTGTGGTTTTGCTCAGCATAGTCCACTAATCTCATAGTGATTTGCTGAAATCATTATCATCATTTATCATCACAGGACTCGTCCCATTCATCCTCATTGTGGTTTTGCTCAGGTTATTATATTTCAACTAAATTTCAGAAATCATCATTTTTCAATCAGAATCCAAATCAATTCATCAGTTCTCAAACAAAATTAAAATCATATCAATCACATTCGAAATCATCATCTGGATAACATTAACGCTTATAATTTCAAGTCTTAGATTTACTCGTATATACTGCCGTTAAAGAGCTGCAGTTATACCCTCGGTATATACGGGTCGTCATAATACTTGGAACTATAAGGTAAATACCATCATGTCTAGGCCTCAAGCAAGTCAGGGTTCCATACAATTGCGGCACTTCCATTTGAAGACCCAATTACTAATTTATGAATTTTCAGATTGAATATCAATTTGTATGAATTATATCACACAATTACAACCTTTTTGATTCTTGATAAATTTTTGATATATTTGGCTTCTCGGTTGATCCTCATTAACCAAAAAGCTCTGATACCAAGTGTGAGATCCCTGTTCCCACCGCGCAATGGATTCGGGGTACTAGCAACGGAAGTAGCACTTCTAGCACAAGGCAGGGTCCCACACTCGGGGCCTCGTCCACGGATATCCGGACAAAAGACTAATCCGTCGGTTTTTCCAAAACTGAACCCGAAAAAACTTTTTACTCTAACGTAGTCAAGACCATTAGATCAAACTGATCCGACTGCACCTATAAAGATACTCGGTCAGATCAAGGAAGAAACTTGCACTTGGATCATTGGGATCAACGCTTTTTTCCCCATCAAGAGGCACAGCCGTTGATTCCTATCCATAGAACAATTACTATCCGGGACTTACTTCATCTATCGTAATAACAGAAATTGAGTCTCGATTTACGGATCCATCAGTCCAGCCTAACCCCATCCAGTCCCATGGGTTAGCCAATCGCCCAACCACTGTAGTGATGGGATCCAATTAAGAATTTGGTTAGGTTTTGTCCCGGGTACCAAGGAAAAGAGTTCCAAGGTCCCCTAGCCGGAAGTTCATGCAAACATAAAACTAGTCACACCACTTACACACCCAATATGAAATTGCTTTTTTCTTAGCATCAGCTAATTTTAAAACAATCCTTTAATGAAACCATTATATCACTGATGACAATCCTCATAGTCTCTGGTTGAATCCTTATTTCCAGTCATTTATTCATCGGTATACTTATGGCATCATTGGCAACCAGAACGCTCACCACCTGTTCACTCAGGGGCCTTTTCCATAGTTCCTAGCTCATAGTAACCGGCAATATATTCAATTAACAGAATGGAATCTCCGTGGAAGATCAGCAAGATCAACCCACAGATCCATATAAAAGAGTCATGGACTCATCCGTTGAGGACCAGCAAGATCAATCAACCAGATCCATGCTCGGTTCCAGAAAACAACTCTTATTCCTTGTTCCAATATCTTCCACGACGCACGTGTGGGTATCTTCGGCGACCCAGAGCCCGAGCACTGTATGGTCAGCACCCTCTAGGATCCTTCGCAGGTGACCTAGCGCTTCACTCATAGGTCGCTTCCTTGGTCCCTCATCCACCGTACCGGAAGCTCACCATTTAAATCAAACCGAGGCTGGTCAAGACCTCGGTCGTCGACCTTGCTACGCGAGACCTCCTCCATTGACTCTACGTCAGCAGTTGCAACTTTAACAGTTAGGTCTTCATGACCTTAATCCACAAGACGGTCAAAATGCTTCCCCAGCATTCTTGACATAAAACAGTCATTTACAAACAGTCACAAAATACAATTTCTAAATCGAACTCTCGTCTTTCCACATTATCCCTCCTTAGTCCACATTACTTATTCCACATTCCATTCAATGTGTACTCATTCTCATCCATTTTCTCATATCGACGACACATTAATTCACATACACATTCACATTCACATCCATACATCCACATCTACATGCATACATCCATTTTTACATCCTCATTTATACATCCACATCCCATATCCACATTCATACATACACATCCATATCCACATCCATACATCCACATCCACATCCATATTCACATCCATACATCCACATCTACATGCTTACCTCCATTTTCACATTCTCATTTATACATCCACATCCCATATCCACATTCAACTATTACGTCCTCATTCATACATCCACATCCACATACATACATACATCCACATCCACATTCCCATTCACATCTATACATCCACATCTACATCCACATACATACATACATCCACATCCACATCCACATTCCACATTCACATCTATACATCCACATCTACATCCACATTCACATACATCCACATCCACATTCCCATTCACATCTATACATCCACATCTACATCCACATACACACATCCACAGTCCACATTCACATCTATACATCCATATTCACATACATCTACATCCACATTCCCATTCACATCTATACATCCACATCTACATCCACATTCACATCTATGCATATACATCTTCATGCATACATCCATTTTCACATTCATACATCCACACTCCCATCTTCACATCCACACCCATTCATATAACCCCATATGCCTTCACATCTAATCTTTTACATCACATCCATTCTCGCCCTATCACAACCCATATACATCTTATCCTATCACATACACTTCTTACCTCATCCCATACACGTCTTATCACATCTTAATTCATCTTATCACCTCCTAACTTATTTCATAAGCATCTTATCACCTCTTATCACATCTTATACACCTCTTATCACATCCTATCACATCTCATATCTATTTATAGAATACAAGAGAATTCTTATATTTGATATAAGATTTCTTTACACATTTATTTATGCATAAATTCTATTTAAGGAGATTAATACTTTCGAAGTAAAAATCAATCTTTTATGCATCTTCCTATGCATAAATTCATTTTAAATGAAAATGACACTTTTGAATTAAATTTCAATCTTTTATGCATTTTCCTATGCATAAATTCAATTTAGATGAGAATGACACTTTTGAATTAAAAATCAATCTTTTATGCATCTTCTTATGCATAAATTCAATTTGGTAGGAATTACACTTTTAGAATAAAAGAATTTCTCTTATGCATCTAAGTTATGCATAAAATCCATTTATGATGAAAAATCACACTTTTAGTATAAAAAGAATATCTTTTATGCATACCTCTGTGCATGAAATCCAATATGATAAAAGTAACGCTTTTACAATAAAATAATCAACTTTTATGCATACCTCTATGCATGAAATTCAAATATGATAAAAGTCACACTTTTATAATAAAATAATCAACTTTTATGCATACCTCTATGCATGAAGTTCAATTATGATAAAAGTCACACTTTTATAATAAAATAATCATCTTTTATGCATACCTCTATGCATGAAATTCAAATATGATAAAAGTAACACTTTTATAATGAAATAAAAATCTTTTATGCATACCTCTATGCATGAAATTCAAATATGATAAAAGTAACACTTTTATATTAAAATAATAATCTTTTATGCATACCTCTATGCATGAAATCTAATTATGATAAAAGTAACACTTTTATGTTAAAATAATAATCTTTTATGCATACCTCTATGCATGAAAATCAATTATGCATAGTATAAAAATCAATTTCTCTAGGATTACAATGAATATCTTTCAATTAATCTAGGATGATAACTCCTAGAATATGGTAGGAAGTCCTCTTTTCATGCTTTGAATGAAATTATTTTATGCGTAATTTTTATAAAAATTTTGCCATAGCTCCGCTGCCTATGACTGATAAATCTCAATTTTTCTAAGGGATAAAGCTTATCATTCAAGAAATAATTAGAATGATCCCTAATTGGATCATTAATCCATAATGGATTGAATAATCAATATTCATGAAATACATAAACTAAAAGCATAGAAAAAAGCTATTAATTTGGCCTCAAGCATAGATTAATCTTGGATTAAGGAAATGCTTTATGAAAAGCTTCATTTGGATTGAGAATGGGTCATGAGTATGACCATTTCTTGAGTGAGAGAGAGAAATTACATAAAAACCATTTGAATTAAGCATAAATGAAAATTTATGTAATTCTTAACTATCATTAATCAATTAACTTCAATAGCATTCATCAAATTATGTAACTCTTCACTACCATTCATCAATTAACTTCAATAGCATTCAAAAACCATTCCAATTAAGCTTCTCAAGCTTGAGAGGGGTTGAGAAGAGAGAAGCATTGAGAAATTATAGAAAAGATCAAAATTCACCATTTACCTTACAAATTGCTTGATTCTTTGTTCACGGTAGAGGCTCCCAACCAATCAATTGGTTAAGTATGTTGATGGAGCCACCAATGGGGATTGAAGAAAGAGGGAAGCTCCAATTTCTTCAATTTGGAGAGAATTTTAGAGAATAGTAGAAATTAGCATTATTTCAGCATAACTCTAGTATAGTAAAATTCTTCTATTTTTTTCAAAGGACTCATGTTCTATTTATAGGAGAGGGAAGCTCTAACCAAAGCTAACTGAATTCTAGAATTTTCCAAATTCAATTTGGTTGAATTTGGACTAGATTTGGACCTAGTTTGGTTACTTTTTGATTCGATTTGGTTCCATTTTGATTTGGTTTGGTTCAAGAGAGAGGAGAGATAAAAATATCACATTATTTTTGAGTTTAAAACTCATTCAAGCATGTGAAATATGCACCTTCTTTAATGGACTCCCCTTCCTTACATATGTGTCAAAATGGAATCATTATACCCAAAATATCTCATATTTTTAATATTGCTCATAGTTTTTTACTATAAACCTTGTACACTTTCAACTCTTCATCTTGTGTGAGCATTTACTCATTTTTGGATACCCAAAATATCTCATATTTTTAATATTGCTCATAGTTTTTTAATAATAAACCTTGTACATTTTCAACTCTTCATCTTGTGTGAGCATTTACTCATTTTTGGATACCCAAAATATCTCATATTTTTAATATTGCTCATAGTTTTTTACTAATAAACCTTGTACATTTTCAACTCTTCATCTTATGTGAGCATTTACTCATTTTTGGATACCCAAAATATCTCATATTTTTTATATTCCTCATAGTTTCTTACTAATAAACCTTGTACATAGTCAACTCTTCATCTTATGTGAGCATTTACTCATTTTTGGGTATGTTCTTTTACAAATTGGATTTATCTCCTCCCTACACATGGATTGATGCTATTGGTCCATAGGAACCTTAATTGGACCATAATCCAAAAATTTCTGAAAATCTAGACCCTTAGGCTAAGGTCCTTTATACCCATTTCCAATAAATTCCAATGGCACATTGGAAAGCTCTTTTGAATTTCTGTTTCAAGGGAATTCATTTTAATAATATGAGAAATTTTTCTATCTAAAAATATTCAAAATTTGAATATTCTCTCTCTAGAATATTTTCTCTCTCTATGTCAAAATAGGCAGAGACAAGATCTTTTATATTTCTGAAGAGGGGATTGATTACAGGGGAAGATGCTGGACATCTTGAGAGGCTGGGAGGAATCTTACATTCTCTCCCACTTGAAAAACGCGAGATGTCCTCATCTCGCAAACTGGGGGTAATTTCGCAAGATGCACGAATATGAGACTGAGAGAAAATTTTTAATTAAGATTAACCACCAAGAAAAGTCTCAAAGAGAGCAAGACTCAAGACAAGAACAAAGATTTTAACTTTATTCATTCTTGGAACATAAACAGTAAAGATAGAAGAACTCTTTATACTTCCATAAGCCCGTCCATCATATAGTCACAAAATCAGCACTCACAAGCTGCGCACGTATACGGTAACTCATCTATGGGAATAATTCGGCTGGTTATTGCCGCACCTATCTCACTGGTATGAGGTGACCTATTAAAAGGACCTCTGAGAGGTAAGCCAAAAACGGGATAAAGGCATATCTTCTGATGAGGAAGAAAACACGCCAGTAAGAAGACCCGCTCAGAAAACCCAACATGCCTTGATCTCATCACGCAGTAGTATCGGGGTCCCAAACCCAAAGCTTCAATAACCATAGCCAAGCGAACATTGTTACGAAAGTGTTGTTGACCCCACGGTGTTACCCTAGTTATGTCTTGATAGGTCCGCCATTTGGTCTGAGCTACAGAAGTTTCCAAGTGAGGGAAAAGTGAGTGCTCATACAGTTCTATAAAATCCTTCTTCACAGACTCACTTGCGTCTTGAAGGTGAGAAATCATCATGGATAAAACCAATTCCTACTGCCAAGCCATAAAGGAGATCGATGGAAGTAAGATTACTGCGAGCGACAAGTAAGAGTTACGACTTATATAAAGAAGGAACTAGCGTAACCTAGAAGCCAACGGGGTATCTTGCCACTGAAGTTTTACCGTCTTTCCATGATTTGGTTTTGGCACATATTTCTATAGAAGGCTTACATGAGATACATTATGAACTTTGAGATGAGGAGATAAAAGAAGCTCGTAGGCTAAGTCACCTACTTACTTTGAATTCAGATAAGGCCCACAATATATGGGGGATAATTTCTTATACTTTGTAAGAGATAAAGAACTTCTTTTGGGCCATACTCGAATGAAGACCAAAACCTTGATATCCAAAACACCGATTTTCACTTCTGAACTCATTGTTCTGAATCCTTAAAACAGGTGGGACTCCTGAGAAGTATTCTAGGGAAAGGGTCTTCCTTTTTTAAACAGAATCTTTCTTTTATTTTAGAGAGGGAATAATTATAAGATCAGAAAGGGAGATTCTTACTCCTGCATACCTTGAAGGCTGTGGGGGGAGGAATCTTACATTCTACCCCACTTAAAAAGTGCGAGATGTCCTCATCTCGCAGGTAGAGGACAACTCATTTTCTTAAGATCCAATTTATTATGGGGTTCCTTATATTCAGGTCAACCCAGTAGAATACGGGGATAAATATCCCTTATATAGAACTCATCATTAAATAACAATTCATTCAGATCATATCATTCATATCTTTAACATGATAATGGTCCATTAGACCGAAAAATTTCCTTCTGAACATTCCTACGGGAATTTCAGTTAAGTTCTCAATTTGACATCCCTTAATTTGATCATCCGTGTCAAGTATTAACAGTAGCAATTTGACAGCACAATCCACTAATCTCATAGTGATTTGCTGAAATCATTATCATCATTTATCATCACAGGGACTCGTCCCATTCATCCTCATTGTGGTTTTGCTCATGTTATTATATTATTTCAACTAAATTTCAGAAATCATCATTTTTCAATCAGAATCCAAATTAATTCATCAGTTCTAAAACAAAATTAAAATCATATCAACCACATTCGAAATCATCATCTGGATAACATTAACGCTTATAATTTCAAGTCTTAGATTTACTCGTATATACTGCCGATAAAGAGCTGCAGTTATACCCTCGGTATATACGGGTCATCATAATACTTGGAACTATAAGGTAAATACCATCATGTCTAGGCCTCAAGCAAGTCAGGGTTCCATACAATTGCGGTACTTCCATTTGAAGACCCAGTTACTAATTTATGAATTTTCAGATTGAATATCAATTTGTATGAATTATATCACACAATTACAACCTTTTTGATTCTTGATAAATTTTTGATATATTTGGCTTCTCGGTTGATCCTCATTAACCAAAAAGCTCTAATACCAACTGTGAGATCCCTGTTCCCACCGCGCAACGGATTCGGGGTACTAGCTGCGGGAGTAGTACTTCTAGCGCGAGGCAGGGTCCCACACTCGGGGCCTCCCACGGATATCCGGACAAAAGACTAATCCGTCGGTTTTTCCAAAACCAAACCCGGAAAAACTTCCCTTATCCGGAAAGCACGGGCAATTCCTCCAGGATAACTTTTTACTCTAACGTAGTCAAGACCATTAGATCAAACTGATCCGACTGCACCTATAAAGATACTCGGTCAGATCAAGGAAGAAACTTGCACTTGGATCATTGGGATCAACGCTTTTTTCCCCATCAAGAGGCACAGCCGTTGATTCCTATCCATAGAACAATTACTATCCGGGACTTACTTCATCTATCGTAATAACAAAAATTGAGTCTCGATTTACGGATCCATCAGTCCAGCCTAACCCCATCCAGTCCCATGGGTTAGCCAACCGCCCAACCACTGTAGTGATGGGATCCAATTAAGAATTTGGTTAGGTTTTGTCCCGGGTACCAAGGAAAAGAGTTCCAAGGTCCCCTAGCCGGAAGTTCATGCAAACATAAAACTAGTCACACCACTTACACACCCAATCTGAAATTGCCTTTTTCTTAGCATCAGCTAACTTTAAAACAATCCTTTAATGAAACCATTAAGTCACTGATGACAATCCTCATAGTCTCTGGTTGAATCCTTATTTCCAGTCATTTATTCATCGGTATACTTATGGCATCATTGGCAACCAGAACGCTCACCACCTGTTCACTCAGGGGCCTTTTCCATAGTTCCTAGCTCATAGTAACCGGCAATATATTCATATAACAGAATGGAATCTCCGTGGAAGATCAGCAAGATCAACCCACAGATCCATATAAAAGAGTCATGGACTCATCCGTTGAGGACCAGCAAGGTCAATCAACCAGATCCATGCCCGGTTCCAGAAAACAACTCTTATTCCTTGTTCCAATATCTTCCACGACGCACGTGTGGGTATCTTCGGCGACCCAGAGCCCGAGCACCGTATGGTCAGCACCCTCTAGGATCCTTCGCAGGTGACCTAGCGCTTCACTCATAGGTCGCTTCCTTGGTCCCTCATCCACCGTACCGGAAGCTCACCATTTAAATCAAACCGAGGCTGGTCAAGACCTCGGTCGTCGACCTTGCTACGCGAGACATCCTCCATTGACTCTCCGTCAACAGTTGTTGCAACTTTAACAGTTAGGTCTTCATGATCTTAATCCACAAGACGGCCAAAATGCTTCCCCAGCATTCTTGACATACAACAGTCATTTACAAACAGTCACAAAATACAGTTTCTAAATCAAACTCTCGTCTTTCCACATTATCCCTCCTTAGTTCACATTACTTATTCCCTATTCCATTCAATGTGTACTCATTCTCATCCATTTTCTCATATCGACGACACATTAATTCACATACACATTCACATTCACATCCATACATCCACATCTACATGCATACATCCATTTTTACATCCTCATTTATACATCCACATCCCATATCCACATTCATACATACACATCCATATCCACATCCATACATCCACATCCACATCCATATTCACATCCATACATCCACATCTACATGCTTACCTCCATTTTCACATTCTCATTTATACATCCACATCCCATATCCACATTCAACTATCACGTCCTCATTCATACATCCACATCCACATACATACATACATCCACATCCACATTCCCATTCACATCTATACATCCACATCTACATCCACATACATACATACATCCACATCCACATTCCACATTCACATCTATACATCCACATCTACATCCACATTCACATACATCCACATCCACATTTCCATTCACATCTATACATCCACATCTACATCCACATATACACATCCACATTCCACATTCACATCTATACATCCACATTCACATACATCTACATCCACATTCCCATTCACATCTATACATCCACATCTACATCCACATTCACATGTATGCATATACATCTTCATGCATACATCCATTTTCACATTCATACATCCACACTCCCATCTCCACATCCACACCCATTCATATAACCCCATATGCCTTCACATCTAATCTTTTACATCACATCCATTCTCGCCCTATCACAACCCATATACATCTTATCCTATCACATACACTTCTTACCTCATCCCATACACGTCTTATCACATCTTAATTCATCTTATCACCTCCTAACTTATTTCATAAGCATCTTATCACCTCTTATCACATCTTATACACCTCTTATCACATCCTATCACATCTCATATCTATTTATAGAATACAAGAGAATTCTTATATTTGATATAAGATTTCTTTACACATTTATTTATGCATAAATTCTATTTAAGGAGATTAATACTTTCGAAGTAAAAATCAATCTTTTATGCATCTTCCTATGCATAAATTCATTTTAAATGAAAATGACACTTTTGAATTAAATTTCAATCTTTTATGCATTTTCCTATCCATAAATTCAATTTAGATGAGAATGATACTTTTATATTAAAATAATAATCTTTTATGCATACCTCTATGCATGAAATCTAATTATGATAAAAGTAACACTTTTATGTTAAAATAATAATCTTTTATGCATACCTCTATGCATGAAAATCAATTATGCATAATATAAAAATCAATTTCTCTAGGATTACAATGAATACCTTTCTATTAATCTAGGATTATAACTCCTAGAATATGGTAGGAAGTCCTCTTTTCATGCTTTGAATGAAATTATTTTATGCGTAATTTTTATAAAAATTTTGCCATAGCTCCGCTGCTATGACTGATAAATCTCAATTTTTCTAAGGGATAAAGCTTATCATTAAGGAAATAATTAGAATGATCCCTAATTGGATCATTAATCCATAATGGATTGAATCATCAATATTCATGAAATACATAAACTAAAAGCATAGAAAAAAGCTATTAATTTGGCCTCAAGCATAGATTAATCTTGGATTAAGGAAATGCTTTATGAAAAGCTTCATTTGGATTGAGAATGGGTCATGCGTATGACCATTTCTTGAGTGAGAGAGAGAAATTACATAAAAACCATTTGAATTTAGCATAAATAAAAATTTATGTAATTCTTAACTATCATTAATCAATTAACTTCAATAGCATTCATCAAATTATGTAACTCTTCACTACCATTCATCAATTAACTTCAATAGCATTCAAAAACCATTCCAATTAAGCTTCTCAAGCTTGAGAGGGGTTGAGAAGAGAGAAGCATTGAGAAATTATAGAAAAGATCAAAATTCACCATTTACCTTACAAATTGCTTGATTCTTTGTTCACAGTAGAGGCCCCCAACCAATCAATTGGTTAAGTATGTTGATGGAGCCACCAATGGGGATTGAAGAAAGAGAGAAGCTCCAATTTCTTCAATTTGGAGAGAATTTCAGAGAATAGTAGAAATTAGCATTATTTCAGCATAACTCTAGTATAGTAAAATTCTTCTATTTTTTTCAAAGGACTCATGTTCTATTTATAGGAGAGGGAAGCTCTAACCAAAGCCAACTGAATTCTAGAATTTTCCAAATTCAATTTGGTTGAATTTGGACTAGATTTGGACCTAGTTTGGTTACTTCTTTATTCGATTTGGTTCCATTTTGATTTGGTTTCGTTCAAGAGAGAGGAGAAATAAAAATATCACATTATTTTTTAGTTTAAAACTCATTCAAGCATGTGAAATATGCACCTCCTTTAATGGACTCCGCTTCCTTACATATGTGTCAAAATGGAATCATTATACCCAAAATATCTCATATTTTTAATATTGCTCATAGTTTTTTACTAATAAACCTTGTACACTTTCAACTCTTCATCTTGTGTGAGCATTTACTCATTTTTGGATACCCAAAATATCTCATATTTTTAATATTGCTCATAGTTTTTTACTAATAAACCTTGTACATTTTCAACTCTTCATCTTGTGTGAGCATTTACTCATTTTTGGATACCCAAAATATCTCATATTTTTAATATTGCTCATAGTTTTTTACTAATAAACCTTGTACATTTTCAACTCTTCATCTTATGTGAGCATTTACTCATTTTTTGATACCCAAAATATCTCATATTTTTGATATTGCTCATAGTTTCTTACTAATAAACCTTGTACATAGTCAACTCTTCATCTTATGTGAGCATTTACTCATTTTTGGGTATGTTCTTTTACAAATTGGATTTATCTCCTCCCTACACATGGATTGATGCTATTGGCCCATAGGAACCTTAATTGGACCATAATCCAAAAATTTCTGAAAATCTAGACCCTTAGGCTAAGATCCTTTACCCATTTCCAATAAATTCCAATTGCACATTGGAAAGTTCTTTTTGAATTTCTGTTTCAAGGGAATTCATTTTAATAATATGAGAAATTTTTCTATATAAAAATATTCAAAATTTGAATATTCTCTCTCTAGAATATTTTCTCTCTCTATGTCAAAATAGGCAGAGACAAGATCTTTTATATTTTTGAAGAGGGGATTGATTACAGGGGAAGATGCTGGACATCTTGAGAGGCTGGGGAGGAATCTTACATTCTCTCCCACTTGAAAAACGCGAGATGTCCTCATTTCGCAAACTGGGGGTAATTTTGCAAGATGCACGAATATGAGACTGAGAGAAAATTTTTAATTAAGATTAACCACCAAGAAAAGTCTCAAAGAGAGCAAGACTCAAGACAAGAACAAAGATTTTAACTTTATTCATTCTTGGAACATAAACAGTAAAGATAGAAGAACTCTTTATACTTCCATAAGCCCATCCATCATTTGGTCACAAAAGCAGCACCCACAAGCTGCGCACGTATAAGGTAACTCATCTATGGGAATAATTCGGCTGGTTATTGTCGCACCTATCTCACTGCTATGAGGTGACCTATTAAAAGAACCTCTCAGAGGTAATCCAAAAACGGGATAAAGGCATATCTTCTGATGAGGAAGAAAACACGCCAGTAAGAAGACCCGCTCAGAAAAACCCAACATGCCTTGATCTCATCACGCAGTAGTATCGGGGTCCCAAACCCAAAGCTTCAATAACCATAGCCAAGCGAACATTGTTACGAAAGTGCTGTTGACCCCACGGTGTTACCCTAGTTATGTCTTGATAGGTCCGCCATTTGGTCTGAGCTACAGAAGTTCCCAAGTGAGGGAAAAGTGAGTGCTCATACAGTTCTATAAAATCCTTCTTCACAGACTCACTTGCGTCTTGAAGGTGAGAAATCATCATGGATAAAACCAATTCCTGCTGCCAAGCCATAAAGGAGATCGATGGAAGTAAGATTACTGCGAGCGACAAGTAAGAGTTATGACTTATATAAAGAAGGAACTAGCGTAACCTAGAAGCCAACGGGGTATCTTGCCACCCACTGAAGTTTTACCGTCTTTCCATGATTTGGTTTTGGCACATATTTCTATAGGAGGCTTACATGAGATACATTATGAACTTTGAGATGAGGAGATAAAAGAAGCTCGTAGGCTAAGTCACCTACTTACTTTCAATTCAGATAAGGCCCACAATGTATGGGGGATAATTTCTTATACTTCGTAAGAGATAAAGAACTTCTTTTGGGCCGTACTCGAATGAAGACCAAAACCTTGATATCCAAAACACCGATTTTCACTTCTGAACTCATTGTTCTGAATCCTTAAAACAGGTGGGACTCCTGAGAAGTATTCTAGGGAAAGGGTCTTCCTTTTTTAAACAGAATCTTTCTTTTATTTTAGAGAGGGAATAATTATAAGATCAGAAAGGGAGATTCTTACTCCTGCATACCTTGAAGGCTGTGGGGGGAGGAATCTTACATTCTACCCCACTTAAAAAGTGCGAGATGTCCTCATCTCGCAGGTAGAGGACAACTCATTTTCTTAAGATCCAATTTATTATGGGGTTCCTTATATTCAGGTCAACCCAACAGAATACGGGGATAAATATCCCTTATATAGAACTCATCATTAAATAACAATTCATTAAGATCATATCATTCATATCTTTAACACGATAATGGTCCATTAGACCGAAAAATTTCCTTCTGAACATTCCTACGGGAATTTCAGTTAAGTTCTCAATTTGACATCCCTTAATTTGATCATCCGTGTCAAGTATTAACAGTAGCAATTTGACAGCACAATCCACTAATCTCATAGTGATTTGCTGAAATCATTATCATCATTTATCAATGATCATCACAGGGACTCGTCCCATTCATCCTCATTGTGGTTTTGCTCAGGTTATTATATTTCAACTAAATTTCAGAAATCATCCTTTTTCAATCAGAATCCAAATCAATTCATCAGTTCTCAAACAAAATTAAAATCATATCAACCACATTCGAAATCATCATCTGGATAACATTAACGGTTATAATTTCAAGTCTTAGATTTACTCGTATATACTGCCGATAAAGAGCTGCAGTTATACCCTTAGTATATACGGGTCGTCATAATACTTGGAACTATAAGGTAAATACCATCATGTCTAGGCCTTAAGCAAGTTTGGGTTCCATACAATTGCGGTACTTCCATTTGAAGACCCAATTACTAATTTATGAATGTTCAGATTGAATATCAATTTGTATGAATTATATCACACAATTACAACCTTTTTGATTCTTGATAAATTTTTGATATATTTGGCTTCTCGGTTGATCCTCATTAACCAAAAAGCTCTGATACCAACTGTGAGATCCCTGTTCCCACCGCGCAACGGATTCGGGGTACTAGCAGTGGAAGTAGCACTTCTAGCGCGAGGCAGGGTCCCACACTCGGGGCCTCGTCCATGGATATCCGGACAAAAGACTAATCCGTCGGTTTTTCCAAAACCGAACCCGGAAAAACTTCCCTTATCCGGAAAGCACGGGCGAATCCTCCAGGATAACTTTTTACTCTAACGTAGTCAAGACCATTAGATCAAACTGATCCGACTGCACCTATAAAGATACTCGGTCAGATCAAGGAAGAAACTTGCACTTGGATCATTGGGATCAACGCTTTTTTCCCCATCAAAAGGCACAGCCGTTGATTCCTATCCATAGAACAATTACTATCCGGGACTTACTTCATCTATCGTAATAACAGAAATTGAGTCTCGATTTACGGATCCATCAGTCCAGCCTAACCCCATCCAGTCCCATGGGTTAGCCAACCGCCCAACCACTGTAGTGATGGGATCCAATTAAGAATTTGGTTAGGTTTTGTCCCGAGTACCAAGGAAAAGAGTTCCAAGGTCCCCTAGCCGGAAGTTCATTCAAACATAAAACTAGTCACACCACTTACACACCCAATATGAAATTGCCTTTTTCTTAGCATCAGCTAACTTTAAAACAATCCTTTAATGAAACCATTATGTCACTGATGACAATCCTCATAGTCTCTGGTTGAATCCTTATTTCCAGTCATTTATTCATCGGTATACTTATGGCATCATTGGCAACCAGAACGCTCACCACCTGTTCACTCAGGGGCCTTTTCCATAGTTCCTAGCTCATAGTAACCGGCAATATATTCATATAATAGAATGGAATCTCCGTGGAAGATCAGCAAGATCAACCCACAGATCCATATAAAAGAGTCATGGACTCATCCGTTGAGGACCAGCAAGGTCAAACAACCAGATCCATGCCCGGTTCCAAAAAACAACTCTTATTCCTTGTTCCAATATCTTCCACGACGCACATGTGGGCATCTTCGGCGACCCAGAGCCCGAGCACCGTATGGTCAGCACCCTCTAGGATCCTTCGCAGGTGACCTAGCGCTTCACTCATAGGTCGCTTCCTTGGTCCCTCATCCACCGTACCGGAAGCTCACCATTTAAATCAAACCGAGGCTGGTCAAGACCTTGGTCGTCGACCTTGCTACGCGAGACGTCCTCCATTGACTCTCCGTCAACAGTTGTAACTTTAACAGTTAGGTCTTCATGACCTTAATCCACACGATGGTCAAAATGCTTCCCCAGCATTCTTGACATAAAACAGTCACAAAATACAGTTTCTAAATCGAACTCTCGTCTTTCCACATTATCCCTCCTTAGTCCACATTACTTATTCCACATTCCATTCAATGTGTACTCATTCTCATCCATTTTCTCATATCGACGACACATTAATTCACATACACATTCACATTCACATCCATACATCCACATCTACATGCATACATCCATTTTTACATCCTCATTTATACATCCACATCCCATATCCGCATTCATACATACACATCCATATCCACATCCATACATCCACATCCACATCCATATTCACATCCATACATCCACATCTACATGCTTACCTCCATTTTCACATTCTCATTTATACATCCACATCCCATATCCACATTCAACTATCACGTCCTCATTCATACATCCACATCCACATTCTCATTCACATTCACATCTATACATCCACATCTACATCCACATCTACATCCACATTCACATACATCCACATCCACATCCACATTCCCATTCACATCTATACATCCATATCTACATCCACATACATACATACATCCACATCCACATTCCACATTCACATCTATACATCCACATTCACATACATCTACATCCACATTCCCATTCACATCTATACATCCACATCTACATCCACATTCACATGTATGCATATACATCTTCATGCATACATCCATTTTCACATTCATACATCCACACTCCCATCTCCACATCCACACCCATTCATATAACCCCATATGCCTTCACATCTAATCTTTTACATCACATCCATTCTCGCCCTATCACAACCCATATACATCTTATCCTATCACATACACTTCTTACCTCATCCCATACACGTCTTATCACATCTTAATTCATCTTATCACCTCCTAACTTATTTCATAAGCATCTTATCACCTCTTATCACATCTTATACACCTCTTATCACATCCTATCACATCTCATATCTATTTATAGAATACAAGAGAATTCTTATATTTGATATAAGATTTCTTTACACATTTATTTATGCATAAATTCTATTTAAGGAGATTAATACTTTCGAAGTAAAAATCAATCTTTAATGCATCTTCTTATGCATAAATTCATTTTAAATGAAAATGACACTTTTGAATTAAATTTCAATCTTTTATGCATTTTCCTATGCCTAAATTCAATTTAGATGAGAATGACACTTTTGAATTAAAAAACAATCTTTTATGCATAAATTCAATTTGGTAGGAATTACACTTTTAGAATAAAAGAATTTCTCTTATGCATCTAAGTTATGCATAAAATCCATTTATGATGAAATAACACACTTTTAGTATAAAAAGAATATCTTTTATGCATACCTCTATGCATGAAATCCAATATGATAAAAGTAACGTTTTTACAATAAAATAATCAACTTTTATGCATAATTCTATGCATGAAATTCAAATATGATAACAGTCACACTTTTATAATAAAATAATCAACTTTTATGCATACCTCTATGCATGAAATTCAATTATGATAAAAGTCACACTTTTATAATAAAATAATCATCTTTTATGCATACCTCTATGCATGAAATTCAAATATGATAAAAGTAACACTTTTATAATAAAATAATCATCTTTTATGCATACCTCTATGCATGAAATTCAAATATGATAAAAGTAACACTTTTATATTAAAATAATAATCTTTTATGCATACCTCTATGCATGAAATCGAATTATGATAAAAGTGTCACTCTTATGTTAAAATAATAATCTTTTATGCATACCTCTATGCATGAAAATCAATTATACATAATATAAAAATCAATTTCTCTAGGATTACAATGAATATCTTTCAATTAATCTAGGATGATAACTCCTAGAATATGGTAGGAAGTCCTCTTTTCATGCTTTGAATGAAATTATTTTATGCGTAATTTTTATAAAAATTTTGCCATAGCTCCGCTGCCTATGACTGATAAATCTCAATTTTTCTAAGGGATAAAGCTTATCATTGAGGAAATAATTAGAATGACCCCTAATTGGATCATTAATCCATAATGGATTGAATCATCAATATTCATAAAATACATAAACTAAAAGCATAGAAAAAAGCCATTAATTTGGCCTCAAGCGCATAGATTAATCTTGGATTAAGGAAAAGCTTTATGAAAAGCTTCATTTGGATTGAGAATGGGTCATGAGTATGACCATTTCTTGAGTGAGAGAGAGAAATTACATAAAAACCATTTGAATTAAGCATAAATGAAAATTTATGTAATTCTTAACTATCATTAATCAATTAACTTCAATAGCATTCATCAAATTATGTAACTCTTCACTACCATTCATCAATTAACTTCAATAGCATTCAAAAACCATTCCAATTAAGCTTCTCAAGCTTGAGAGGGGTTGAGAAGAGAGAAGCATTGAGAAATTATAGAAAAGATCAAAATTCACCATTTACCTTACGAATTGCTTGATTCTTTGTTCACTGTAGAGGCCCCCAACCAATCAATTGGTTAAGTATGTTGATGGAGCCACCAATGGGGATTGAAGAAAGAGGAAAGCTCCAATTTCTTCAATTTGGAGAGAATTTTAGAGAATAGTAGAAATTAGCATTATTTCAGCATAACTCTAGTATAGTAAAATTCTTCTATTTTTTTCAAAGGACTCATGTTCTATTTATAGGAGAGGGAAGCTCTAACCAAAGCTAACTGAATTCTAGAATTTTCCAAATTCAATTTGGTTGAATTTGGACTAGATTTGGACCTACTTTGGTTACTTTTTGATTCGATTTGGTTCCATTTTGATTTGGTTTGGTTCAAGAGAGAGGAGAGATAAAAATATCACATTATTTTTTAGTTTAAAACTCATTCAAGCATGTGAAATATGCACTTCCTTTAATGGACTCCCCTTCCTTACATATGTGTCAAAATGGAATCATTATACCCAAAATATCTCATATTTTTAATATTGCTCATAGTTTTTTACTAATAAACCTTGTACACTTTCAACTCTTCATCTTGTGTGAGCATTTACTCACTTTTGGATACCCAAAATATCTCATATTTTTAATATTGCTCATAGTTTTTTACTAATAAACCTTGTACATTTTCAACTCTTTATCTTGTGTGAGCATTTACTCATTTTTGGATACCCAAAATATCTCATATTTTTAATATTGCTCATAGTTTTTTACTAATAAACCTTGTACATTTTTAACTCTTCATCTTATGTGAGCATTTACTCATTTTTGGATACCCAAAATATCTCATATATTTTGATATTGCTCATAGTTTCTTACTAATAAACCTTGTACATAGTCAACTCTTCATCTTATGTGAGCATTTACTCATTTTTGGGTATGTTCTTTTACAAATTGGATTTATCTCCTCCCTGCACATGGATTGATGCTATTGGCCCATAGGAACCTTAATTGGACCATAATCCAAAAATTTCTGAAAATCTAGACCCTTAGGCTAAGTTCCTTTATACCCATTTCCAATAAATTCCAATTGCACATTGGAAAGTTCTTTTTGAATTTTTGTTTTAGGGGAATTCATTTTAATAATATGAGAAATTTTTCTATCTAAAAATATTCAAAATCTGAATATTCTCTCTCTAAAATATTTTCTCTCTCTATGTCAAAATAGGCAGAGACAAGATCTTTTATATTTCTGAAGAGGGGATTGATTACAGGGGAAGATGCTGGACATCTTGAGAGGCTCGGGAGGAATCTTACATTCTCTCCCACTTGAAAACGCGAGATATCCTCATCTCGCAAACTCGGGGTAATTTCGCAAGATGCACGAATATGAGACTGAGAGAAAATTTTTAATTAAGATTAACCACCAAGAAAAGTCTCAAAGAGAGCAAGACTCAAGACAAGAACAAAGATTTTAACTTTATTCATTCTTGGAACATAAACAGTAAAGATAGAAGAACTCTTTATACTTCCATAAGCCCGTCCATCATATGGTCACAAAAGCAGCACTCACAAGCTGCGCACGTATAAGGTAACTCATCTATGGGAATAATTCGGCTGGTTATTGCCGCACCTATCTCACTGCTATGAGGTGACCTAATAAAAGGACCTCTCAGAGGTAAACCAAAAACGGGATAAAGGCATATCTTCGGATGAGGAAGAAAACACGCCAGTAAGAAGACCCGCTTAGAAAAACCCAACATGCCTTGATCTCATCACGCAGTAGTATCGGGGTCCCAAACCCAAAGCTTCAATAACCATAGCCAAGCGAACATTGTTACGAAAGTGCTGTTGACCCCACGGTGTTACCCTAGTTATGTCTTGATAGGTCCGCCATTTGGTCTGAGCTACAGAAGTTCCCAAGTGAGGGAAAAGTGAGCGCTCATATGTACAGTTCTATAAAATCCTTCTTCACAGACTCACTTGCATCTTGAAGGTGAGAAATCATCATGGATAAAACCAATTCCTACTGCCAAGCCATAAAGGAGATTAAGAAAGAAAGGAGATCGATGGAAGTAAGATTACTGCGAGCGACAAGTAAGAGTTACGACTTATATAAAGAAGGAACTAGCGTAACCTAGAAGCCAATGGGGTATCTTGCCATTGAAGTTTTACCGTCTTTCCATGATTTGGTTTTGGCACATATTTCTATAGAAGGCTTACATGAGATACATTATGAACTTTGAGATGAGGAGATAAAAGAAGCTCGTAGGCTAAGTCACCTACTTACTTTGAATTCAGATAAGACCCACAATATCTGGGGGATAATTTCTTATACTTCGTAAGAGATAAAGAACTTCTTTTGGGCCGTACTCGAATGAAGACCAAAACCTTGATATCCAAAACACCGATTTTCACCAACAATTACTATCCGGGACTTACTTCATCTATCGTAATAACAGAAATTGAGTCTCGATTTATGGATCCATCAGTCCAGCCTAACCCCATCCAGTCCCATGGGTTAGCCAACCGCCCAACCACTGTAGTGATGGGATCCAATTAAGAATTTGGTTAGGTTTTGTCCCGGGTACCAAGGAAAAGAGTTCCAAGGTCCCCTAGCCGGAAGTTCATGCAAACATAAAACTAGTCACACCACTTACACACCCAATATGAAATTGCCTTTTTCTTAGCATCAGCTAACTTTAAAACAATCCTTTAATGAAACCATTATGTCACTGATGACAATCCTCATAGTCTCTGGTTGAATCCTTATTTCCAGTCATTTATTCATCGGTATACTTATGGCATCATTGGCAACCAGAACGCTCACCACCTGTTCACTCAGGGGCCTTTTTCATAGTTCCTAGCTCATAGTAACCGACAATATATTCAATTAACAGAATGGAATCTCCGTGGAAGATCAGCAAGATCAACCCACATATCCATATAAAAGAGTCATGGACTCATCCGTTGAGGACCAGCAAGGTCAATCAACCAGATCCATGCCCGGTTCCAGAAAACAACTCTTATTCCTTGTTCCAATATCTTCCACGATGCACGTGTGGGTATCTTCGGCGACCCAGAGCCCGAGCACCGTATGGTCAGCACCCTCTAGGATCCTTTGCTCGCAGGTGACCTAGCGCTTCACTCATAGGTCGCTTCCTTGGTCCCTCATCCACCGTACCGGAAGCTCACCATTTAAATCAAACCGAGGCTGGTCAAGACCTCGGTCATCGACCTTGCTACGCGAGACGTCCTCCATTGACTCTCCGTCTCAGCAGTTGCAACTTTAATAGTTAGGTCTTCATGACCTTAATCCACAAGACGGTCAAAATGCTTCCCCAGCATTCTTGACATAAAACAGACATTTACAAACAGTCACAAAATACAATTTCTAAATCGAACTCTCGTCTTTCCTCATTATCCCTCCTTAGTCCACATTACTTATTCCACATTCCATTCAATGTGTACTCATTCTCATCCATTTTCTCATATCGATGACACATTAATTCACATACACATTCACATTCACATCCATACATCCACATCTACATACATACATCCATTTTTACATCCTCATTTATACATCCACATCCCATATCCAGATTCATGCATACACATCCATATCCACATCCATACATCCACATCCATATTCACATCCATACATCCACATCTACATGCTTACCTCCATTTTTACATTCTCATTTATACATCCACATCCCATATCCACATTCAACTATCACGTCCTCATTCATACATCCACATCCACATACATACATACATCCACATCCACATTCCCATTCACATCTATACATCCACATCTACATCCACATATATACATACATCCACATCCACATTCCACATTCACATCTATACATCCACATCTACATCCACATTCACATACATCCACATCCACATTTCCATTCACATCTATACATCCACATCTACATCCACATACATACATACATCCACATCCACATTCCACATTCACATCTATACATCCACATTCACATACATCTACATCCACATTCCCAATCACATCTATACATCCACATCTACATCCACATTCACATCTATGCATATACATCTTCATGCATACATCCATTTTCACATTCATACATCCACACTCCCATCTCCACATCCACACCCATTCATATAACCCCATATGCCTTCACATCTAATCTTTTACATCACATCCATTCTCGCCCTATCACAACCCATATACATCTTATCCTATCACATACACTTCCTACCTCATCCCATACATGTCTTATCACATCTTAATTCATCTTATCACCTCCTAACTTATTTCATAAGCATCTTATCACCTCTTATCACATCTTATACACCTCTTATCACATCCTATCACATCTCATATCTATTTATACAATACAAGAGAATTCTTATATTTGATATAAGATTTCTTTACACATTTATTTATGCATAAATTCTATTTAAGGAGATTAATACTTTCGAAGTAAAAATCAATCTTTTATGCATCTTCCTATGCATAAATTCATTTTAAATAAAAATGACACTTTTGAATTAAATTTCAATCTTTTATGCATTTTTCTATGCATAAATTCAATTTAGATGAGAATGATACTTTTGAATTAAAAATTAATCTTTTATGCATCTTCTTATGCATAAATTCAATTTGGTAGGAATTACACTTTTAGAATAAAAGAATTTCTCTTATGCATCTAAGTTATGCATAAAATCCATTTATGATGAAAAATCACACTTTTAGTATAAAAAGAATATCTTTTATGCATACCTCTATGCATGAAATCCAATATGATAAAAGTAACGCTTTTACAATAAAATAATCAACTTTTATGCATACCTCTATGCATGAAATTCAAATATGATAAAAGTCACACTTTTAAAAATAAAATAATCAACTTTTATGCATACCTCTATGCATGAAATTCAATTATGATAAAAGTCACACTTTTATAATAAAATAATCATCTTTTATGCATACCTCTATGCATGAAATTCAAATATGATAAAAGTAACACTTTTAAAATAAAATAATCATCTTTTATGCATACCTCTATGCATGAAATTCAAATATGATAAAAGTAACACTTTTATATTAAAATAATAATCTTTTATGCGTACCTCTATGCATGAAATCTAATTAATTCACATACACATTCACATTCACATCCATACATCCACATCTACATGCATACATCCATTTTTACATCCTCATTTATACATCCACATCCCATATCCAGATTCATGCATACACATCCATATCCACATCCATACATCCACATCCATATTCACATCCATACATCCACATCTACATGCTTACCTCCATTTTTACATTCTCATTTATACATCCACATCCCATATCCACATTCAACTATCACGTCCTCATTCATACATCCACATCCACATACATACATACATCCACATCCACATTCCCATTCACATCTATACATCCACATCTACTTCCACATACATACATACATCCACATCCACATTCCACATTCACATCTATACATCCACATCTACATCCACATTCACATACATCCACATCCACATTTCCATTCACATCTATACATCCACATCTACATCCACATACATACATACATCCACATCCACATTCCACATTCACATCTATACATCCACATTCACATACATCTACATCCACATTCCCATTCACATCTATACATCCACATCTACATCCACATTCACATGTATGCATATACATCTTCATGCATACATCCATTTTCACATTCATACATCCACACTCCCATCTCCACATCCACACCCATTCATATAACCCCATATGCCTTCACATCTAATCTTTTACATCACATCCATTCTCGCCCTATCACAACCCATATACATCTTATCCTATCACATACACTTCTTACCTCATCCCATACACGTCTTATCACATCTTAATTCATCTTATCACCTCCTAACTTATTTCATAAGCATCTTATCACCTCTTATCACATCTTATACACCTCTTATCACATCCTATCACATCTCATATCTATTTATACAATACAAGAGAATTCTTATATTTGATATAAGATTTCTTTACACATTTATTTATGCATAAATTCTATTTAAGGAGATTAATACTTTCGAAGTAAAAATCAATCTTTTATGCATCTTCCTATGCATAAATTCATTTTAAATGAAAATGACACTTTTGAATTAAATTTCAATCTTTTATGCATTTTCCTATGCATAAATTCAATTTAGATGAGAATGATACTTTTGAATTAAAAATCAATCTTTTATGCATCTTCTTATGCATAAATTCAATTTGGTAGGAATTACACTTTTAGAATAAAAGAATTTCTCTTATGCATCTAAGTTATGTATAAAATCCATTTATGATGAAAAATCACACTTTTAGTATAAAAAGAATATCTTTTATGCATACCTCTATGCATGAAATCCAATATGATAAAAGTTAACGCTTTTACAATAAAATAATCAACTTTTATGCATACCTCTATGCATGAAATTCAAATATGATAAAAGTCACACTTTTATAATAAAATAATCATCTTTTATGCATACCTCTATGCATGAAATTCAATTATGAAAAAAGTCACACTTTTATAATAAAATAATCATCTTTTATGCATACCTCTATGCATGAAATTCAAATATGATAAAAGTAACACTTTTATAATAAAATAATCATCTTTTATGCATACCTCTATGCATGAAATTCAAATATGATAAAAGTAACACTTTTATATTAAAATAATAATCTTTTATGCATACCTCTATGCATGAAATCTAATTATGATAAAAGTAACACTTTTATGTTAAAATAATAATCTTTTATGCATGCCTCTATGCATGAAAATCAATTATGCATAATATAAAAATCAATTTCTCAAGGATTACAATGAATATCTTTCAATTAATCTAGGATGATAACTCCTAGAATATGGTAGGAAGTCCTCTTTTCATGCTTTGAATGAAATTATTTTATGCGTAATTTTTATAAAAATTTTGCCATAGCTCCGCTGCCTATGACTGATAAATCTCAATTTTTCTAAGGGATAAAGCTTATCATTAAGGAAATAATTAGAATGATCCCTAATTGGATCATTAATCCATAATGGATTGAATCATCAATATTCATGAAATACATAAACTAAAAGCATAGAAAAAAGCCATTAATTTGGCCTCAAGCATAGATTAATCTTGGATTAAGGAAAAGCTTTATGAAAAGCTTCATTTGAATTGAGAATGGGTCATGAGTATGACCATTTCTTGAGTGAGAGAGAGAAATTACATAAAACCATTTGAATTAAGCATAAATGAAAATTTATGTAATTCTTAACTATCATTAATCAATTAACTTCAATAGCATTCATCAAATTATGTAACTCTTCACTACCATTCATCAATTAACTTCAATAGCATTCAAAAACCATTCCAATTTAGCTTCTCAAGCTTGAGAGGGGTTGAGAAGAGAGAAGCATTGAGAAATTATAGAAAAGATCAAAATTCACCATTTACCTTACAAATTGCTTGATTCTTTGTTCACGGTAGAGGCCCCCAACCAATCAATTGGTTAAGTATGTTGATGGAGCCACCAATGGGGATTGAAGAAAGAGGGAAGCTCCAATTTCTTCAATTTGGAGAGAATTTTAGAGAATAGTAGAAATTAGCATTATTTCAGCATAACTCTAGTATGGTAAAATTCTTCTATTTTTTTCAAAGGACTCATGTTCTATTTATAGGAGAGGGAAGCTCTAACCAAAGCTAACTGAATTCTAGAATTTTCCAAATTCAATTTGGTTGAATTTGGACTAGATTTGGACCTAGTTTGGTTACTTTTTGATTCGATTTGGTTCCATTTTGATTTGGTTTGGTTCAAGAGAGAGGAGAGATAAAAATATCACATTATTTTTGAGTTTAAAACTCATTCAAGCATGTGAAATATGCACCTCCTTTAATGGACTCCCCTTCCTTACATATGTGTCAAAATGGAATCATTATACCCAAAATATCTCATATTTTTAATATTGCTCATAGTTTTTTACTAATAAACCTTGTACACTTTCAACTCTTCATCTTGTGTGAGCATTTACTCATTTTTGGATACCCAAAATATCTCATATTTTTAATATTGCTTATAGTTTTTTACTAATAAACCTTGTACATTTTCAACTCTTCATCTTGTGTGAGCATTTACTCATTTTTGGATACCCAAAATATCTCATATTTTTAATATTGCTCATAGTTTTTTACTAATAAACCTTGTACATTTTCAACTCTTCATCTTATGTGAGCATTTACTCATTTTTGGATATCCAAAATATCTCATATATTTTGATATTGCTCATAGTTTCTTACTAATAAACCTTGTACATAGTCAACTCTTCATCTTATGTGAGCATGTACTCATTTTTGCGTATGTTCTTTTACAAATTGGATTTATCTCCTCCCTACACATGGATTGATGCTATTGGCCCATAGGAACCTTAATTGGACCATAATCCAAAAATTTCTGAAAATCTAGACCCTTAGGCTAAGTTCCTTTATACCCATTTCCAATAAATTCCAATTGCACATTGGAAAGTTCTTTTTGAATTTTTGTTTCAGGAAAATTTATTTTAATAATATGAGAAATTTTTCTATCTAAAAATATTCAAAATCTGAATATTCTCTCTCTAGAATATTTTCCCTCTCTATGTCAAAATAGGTAGAGACAAGATCTTTTATATTTCTGAAGAGGGGATTGATTACAGGGGAAGATGCTGGACATCTTGAGAGGCTGGGGAGGAATCTTATATTCTCTCCCACTTGAAAAACGCGAGATGCCCTCATCTCGCAAACTGGGGGTAATTTCGCAAGATGCACGAATATGAGACTGAGAGAAAATTTTTAATTAAGATTAACCACCAAGAAAAGTCTCAAAGAGAGCAAGACTCAAGACAAGAACAAAGATTTTAACTTTATTCATTCTTGGAACATAAACAGTAAAGATAGAAGAACTCTTTATACTTCCATAAGCCCGTCCATCATATGGTCACAAAAGCAGCACTCACAAGCTGCGCACGTATAAGGTAACTCATCTATGGGAATAATTCGGCTGGTTATTGCCGCACCTATCTCACTGCTATGAGGTGACCTATTAAAAGGACCTGTGAGAGGTAAGCCAAAAACGGGATAAAGGCATATCTTCTGATGAGGAAGAAAACACGCCAGTAAGAAGACCCGCTCAGAAAACCCAACATGCCTTGATCTCATCACGCAGTAGTATCGGGGTCCCAAACCCAAAGCTTCAATAACCATAGCCAAGCGAACATTGTTACGAAAGTGCTGTTGACCCCACGGTGTTACCCTAGTCATGTCTTGATAGGTCCGCCATTTGGTCTGAGCTACAAAAGTTCCCAACTGAGGGAAAAGTGAGCGCTCATACAGTTCTATAAAATCCTTCTTCACAGACTCACTTGCGTCTTGAAGGTGAGAAATCATCATGGATAAAACCAATTCCTGCTGCCAAGCCATAAAGGAGATCGATGGAAGTAAGAATACTGCGAGCGACAAGTAAGAGTTACGACTTATATAAAGAAGGAACTAGCGTAACCTAGAAGCCAACGGGGTATCTTGCCACTGAAGTTTTACCGTCTTTCCATGATTTGGTTTTGGCACATATTTCTATAGAAGTCTTACATGAGATACATTATGAACTTTGAGATGAGGAGATATTCATTCAGATCATATCATTCATATCTTTAACACGATAATGGTCCATTAGACCGAAAAATTTCCTTCTGAACATTCCTCCACGAGAATTTCAGTTAAGTAAGTTCTCAATTTGACATCCCTTAATTTGATCATCCGTGTCAAGTATTAACAGTAGCAATTTAACAGCACAATCCACTAATCTCATAGTGATTTGCTGAAATCATTATCATCATTTATCATCACAGGGACTCGTCCCATTCATCCTCATTGTGGTTTTACTCAGGTTATTATATTTCAACTAAATTTCAGAAATCATCATTTTTCAATCAGAATCCAAATCAATTCATCAGTTCTCAAACAAAATTAAAATCATATCAACCACATTCAAAATCATCATCTGGATAACATTAACGCTTATAATTTCAAGTCTTAGATTTACTCGTATATACTGCCGGTAAAGAGCTGCAGTTATACCCTCGGTATATACGGGTCGTCATAATACTTGGAACTATAAGGTAAATACCATCATGTCAGGGCCTCAAGCAAGTCAGGGTTCCATACAATTGCGGTACTTCCATTTGAAGACCCAATTACTAATTTATGAATTTTCAGATTGAATATCAATTTGTATGAATTATATCACACAATTACAACCTTTTTGATTCTTGATAAATTTTTGATATATTTGGCTTCTCGGTTGATCCTCATTAACCAAAAAGCTCTGATACCAACTGTGAGATCCCTGTTCCCACCGCGCAACGGATTCGGGGTACTAGCAGAGGAAGTAGCACTTCTAGCGCGAGGCAGGGTCCCACACTCGGGGCCTCGTCCACCACGGATATCCGGACAAAAGACTAATCCGTCGGTTTTTCCAAAACCGAACTCAGAAAAACTTCCCTTATCCGGAAAGCACGGGCGATTCCTCCAGGATAATTTTTTACTCTAACGTAGTCAAGACCATTAGATCAAACTGATCCGACTGCACCTATAAAGATACTCGGTCATATCAAGGAAGAAACTTGCACTTGGATCATTGGGATTGACGCTTTTTTCCCCATCAAGAGGCACAGCCGTTGATTCCTATCCATAGAACAATTACTATCCGGGACTTACTTCATCTATCGTAATAACAGAAATTGAGTCTCGATTTACGGATCCATCAGTCCAGCCTAACCCCATCCAGTCCCATGGGTTAGCTAACCGCCCAACCACAGTAGTGATGGGATCCAATTAAGAATTTGGTTAGGTTTTATCTCGGGTACCAAGGAAAAGAGTTCCAAGGTCCCCTAGCCGGAAGTTCATGCAAACATAAAACTAGTCACACCACTTACACACCCAATATGAAATTGCCTTTTTCTTAGCATCAGCTAACTTTAAAACAATCCTTTAATGAAACCATTATGTCACTGATGACAATCCTCATAGTCTCTGGTTGAATCCTTATTTCCAGTCATTTATTCATCGGTATACTTATGGCATCATTGGCAACCAGAAGCTCACCACCTGTTCACTCAGGGGCCTTTTCCATAGTTCCTAGCTCATAGTAACCGGCAATATATTCATATAACAGAATGGAATCTCCGTGGAAGATCAGCAAGATCAACCCACAGATCCATATAAAAGAGTCATGGACTCATCCGTTGAGGACCAGCAAGGTCAATCAACCAGATCCATGCCCAGTTCCAGAAAACAACTCTTATTCCTTGTTCCAATATCTTCCACGACGCACGTGTGGGTATCTTCGGCGACCCAGAGCCCGAGCACCGTATGGTCAGCACCCTCTAGGATCCTTCGCAGGTGACCTAGCGCTTCACTCATAGGTCGCTTCCTTGGTCCCTCATCCACCGTACCCGGAAGCTCACCATTTAAATCAAACCGAGGCTGGTCAAGACCTCGATCGTCGACCTTGCTACGCGAGACGTCCTCCATTGACTCTCCGTCAGTAGTTGCAACTTTAACAGTTAGGTCTTCATGACCTTAATCCACAAGACGGTCAAAATGCTTCCCCAGCATTCTTGACATAAAACAGTCATTTACAAACAGTCACAAAATACAGTTTCTAAATCGAACTCTCGTCTTTCCACATTATCCCTCCTTAGTCCACATTACTTATTCCACATTCCATTCAATGTGTACTCATTCTCATCCATTTTCTCATATCGACGACACATTAATTCACATACACATTCACATTCACATCCATACATCCACATCTACATGCATACATCCATTTTTACATCCTCATTTATACATCCACATCCCATATCCACATTCATACATACACATCCATATCCACATCCATACATCCACATCCACATCCATATTCACATCCATACATCCAGATCTACATGCTTACCTCCATTTTCACGTTCTCATTTATACATCCACATCCCATATCCACATTCAACTATCACGTCCTCATTCATACATCCACATCCACATACATACATACATCCACATCCACATTCCCATTCATATCTATACATCCACATCTACATCCACATACATACATACATCCACATCCACATTCCACATTCACATCTATACATCCACATCTACATCCACATTCACATGCATCCACATCCACATTCCCATTCACATCTATACATCCACATCCACATTCCACATTCACATCTATACATCCACATTCACATACATCTACATCCACATTCCCATTCACATCTATACATCCACATCTACATCCACATTCACATCTATGCATATACATCTTCATGCATACATCCATTTTCACATTCATACATCCACACTCCCATCTCCACATCCACACCCATTCAGATAACCCCATATGCCTTCACATCTAATCTTTTAAATCACATCCATTCTCGCCCTATCACAACCCATATACATCTTATCCTATCACATACACTTCTTGCCTCATCCCATACACGTCTTATCACATCTTAATTCATCTTATCACCTCCTAACTTATTTCATATGCATCTTATCACCTCTTATCACATCTTATACACCTCTTATCACATCCTATCACATCTCATATCTATTTATAGAATACAAGAGAATTCTTATATTTGATATAAGATTTCTTTACACATTTGTTTACGCATAAATTCTATTTAAGGAGATTAATACTTTCGAAGTAAAAATCAATCTTTTATGCATCTTCCTATGCATAAATTCATTTTAAATGAAAATGACACTTTTGAATTAAATTTCAATCATTTATGCATTTTCCTATGCATAAATTCAATTTAGATGAGAATGACACTTTTGAATTAAAAATCAATTTTTTATGCATCTTCTTATGCATAGATTAAATTTGGTAGGAATTACACTTTTAGAATAAAAGAATTTCTCTTATGCATCTAAGTAATGCATAAAATCCATTTATGATGAAAAATCACACTTTTAGTATAAAAAGAATATCTTTTATGCATACCTCTATGCATGAAATCCAATATGATCAAAGTAACACTTTTACAATAAAATAATCAACTTTTATGCATACCTCTATGCATGAAATTCAAATATGATAAAAGTCACACTTTTATAATAAAATAATCAACTTTTATGCATACCTCTATGCATGAAATTCAATTATGATAAAAGTCACACTTTTATAATAAAATAATCATCCTTTATGCATACCTCTATGCATGAAATTCAAATATGATAAAAGTAACACTTTTATAATAAAATAATCATCTTTTTTGCATACCTCTATGCATGAAATTCAAATATGATAAAAGTAACACTTTTATATTAAAATAATAATCTTTTATGCATACCTCTATGCATGAAATCTAATTATGATAAAAGTAACACTTTTATGTTAAAATAATAATCTTTTATGCATACCTCTATGCATGAAAATCAATTATGCATAATATAAAAATTTCTCTAGGATTACAATGAATATCTTTCAATTAATCTAGGATGATAACTCCTAGAATATGGTAGGAAGTCCTCTTTTCATGCTTTGAATGAAACTATTTTATGCATAATTTTTATAAAAATTTTGCCATAGCTCCGCTGCCTATGACTGATAAATCTCAATTTTTCTAAGGGATAAAGCTTATCATTAAGGAAATAATTAGAATGATCCCTAATTGGATCATTAATCCATAATGGATTGAATCATCAATATTCATGAAATACATAAACAAAAGCATAGAAAAAAGCCATTAATTTGGCCTCAAGCATAGATTAATCTTGGATTAAGGAAAAGCTTTATGAAAAGCTTCATTTGGATTGAGAATGGGTCATGAGTATGACCATTTCTTGAGTGAGAGAGAGAAATTGCATAAAAACCATTTGAATTAAGTATAAATGGAAATTTATGTAATTCTTAACTATCATTAATCAATTAACTTCAATAGCATTCATCAAATTATGTAACTCTTCACTACCATTCATCAATTAACTTCAATAGCATTCAAAAACCATTCCAATTAAGCTTCTCAAGCTTGAGAGGGGTTGAGAAGAGAGAAGCATTGAGAAATTATACAAAAGATCAAAATTCACCATTTACCTTACGAATTGCTTGATTCTTTGTTCACGGTAGAGGCCCCCAACCAATCAATTGGTTAAGTATGTTGATGGAGCCACCAATGGGGATTGAAGAAAGAGGGAAGCTCCAATTTCTTCAATTTGGAGAGAATTTTAGAAAATAGTAGAAATTAGCATTATTTCAGCATAACTCTAGTATAGTAAAATTCTTCTATTTTTTTCAAAGGACTCATGTTCTATTTATAGGAGAGGGAAGCTCTAACCAAAGCTAACTGAATTCTAGAATTTTCCAAATTCAATTTGGTTGAATTTGGACTAGATTTGGACCTAGTTTGGTTACTTTTTGATTCGATTTGGTTCCATTTTGATTTGGTTTGGTTCAAGAGAGAGGAGAGATAAAAATATCACATTATTTTTGAGTTTAAAACTCATTCAAGCATGTGAAATATGCACCTCCTTTAATGGACTCCCCTTCCTTATATATGTGTCAAAATGGAATCATTATACCCAAAATATCTCACATTTTTAATATTGCTCATAGTTTTTTACTAATAAACCTTGTACACTTTCAACTCTTCATCTTGTGTAAGCATTTACTCATTTTTGCATACCCAAAATATCTCATATTTTTAATATTGCTCATAGTTTTTTACTAATAAACCTTGTACATTTTCAACTCTTCATCTTGTATGAGCATTTACTCATTTTTGGATACCCAAAATATCTCATATTTTTAATATTGCTCATAGTTTTTTACTAATAAACCTTGTACATTTTCAACTCTACATCTTATGTGAGCATTTACTCATTTTTGGATACCCAAAATATCTCATATTTTTGATATTGCTCATAGTTTCTTACTAATAAACCTTGTACATAGTCAACTCTTCATCTTATGTGAGCATTTACTCATTTTTGCGTATGTTCTTTTACAAATTGGATTTATCTCCTCCCTACACATGGATTGATGCTATTGGCCCATGGGAACCTTAATTGGACCATAATCCAAAAATTTCTGAAAATCTAGACCCTTAGGCTAAGGTCCTTTATACCCATTTCCAATAAATTCCAATTGCACATTGGAAAGTTCTTTTTGAATTTCTGTTTCAGGGGAATTCATTTTAATAATATGAGAAATTTTTCTATATAAAAATATTCAAAATCTGAATATTCTCTCTCTAGAATATTTTCTCTCTCTATGTCAAAATAGGCAGAGACAAGATCTTTTATATTTCTGAAGAGGGGATTGATTACAGGGGAAGATGCTGGACATCTTGAGAGGCTCGGGAGGAATCTTACATTCTCTCCCACTTGAAAACGCGAGATATCCTCATCTCGTAAACTCGGGGTAATTTCGCAAGATGCATGAATATGAGACTGAGAGAAAATTTTTAATTAAGATTAACCACCAAGAAAAGTCTCAAAGAGATCAAGACTCAAGACAAGAATAAAGATTTTAACTTTATTCATTCTTGGAACATAAACAGTAAAGATAGAAGAACTCTTTATACTTCCATAAGCCCGTCCATCATATGGTCACAAAAGCAGCACTCACAAGTATAAGGTAACTCATCTATGGGAATAATTCGGCTGGTTATTCCCGTACCTATCTCACTGGTATGAGGTGACCTATTAAAAGGACCTCTGAGAGGTAAGCCAAAAACGGGATAAAGGCATATCTTCTGATGAGGAAGAAAACACGCCAGTAAGAAGACTCGCTCAGAAAACCCAACATGCCTTGATCTCATCACGCAGTAGTATCGGGGTCCCAAACCCAAAGCTTAAATAACCATAGCCAAGTGAACATTGTTACGAAAGTGTTGTTGACCCCACGGTGTTACCCTAGTTATGTCTTGATAGGTCTGCCATTTGGTCTGAGCTACAGAAGTTCCCAAGTAAGGGAAAAGTGAGCGCTCATACAGCTCTATAAAATCCTTCTTCACAGACTCACTTGCATCTTGAAGGTGAGAAATCATCATGGATAAAACCAATTCCTGCTGCCAAGCCATAAAGGAGATTAAGAAAGAAAGGAGATCGATGGAAGTAAGATTACTGCGAGCGACAAGTAAGAGTTACGACTTATATAAAGAAGGAACTAGCGTAACCTAGAATCCAACGGGGTATCTTGCCACTGAAGTTTTACCGTCTTTCCATGATTTGGTTTTGGCACATATTTCTATAGAAGACTTACATGAGATACATTATGAACTTTGAGATGAGGAGATAAAAGAAGCTCGTAGGCTAAGTCACCTACTTACTTTGAATTCAGATAAGACCCACAATATCTGGGAGATAATTTCTTATACTTCGTAAGAGATAAAGAACTTCTTTTGGGCCGTACTCGAATGAAGACCAAAACCTTGATATCCAAAACACCGATTTTCACTTCTGAACTCATTGTTCTGAATCTTTAAAACAGGTGGGACTCCTGAGAAGTATTCTAGGGAAAGGGTCTTCCTTTTTTAAACAGAATCTTTCTTTTATTTCAGAGAAGGAATAATTATAAGATCAGAAAGGGAGATTCTTACTCCTGCATACCTTGAAGGCTGGGGGGAGGAATCTTACATTCTACCCCACTTAAAAAGTGCGAGATGTCCTCATCTCGCAGGTAGAGGACAACTCATTTTCTTAAGATCTAATTTATGCTGGGGTTCCTTATATTCAGGTAGAGGACAACTCATTTTCTTAAGATCCAATTTATTCTGGGGTTCCTTATATTCAGGTCAACCCAACAGAATAAGGGGATAAATATCCCTTATATAGAACTCATCATTAAATAACAATTCATTCAGATCATATCATTCATATCTTTAACACGATAATGGTCCATTAGACCGAAAAATTTCCTTCTGAACATTCCTCTACGGGAATTTCAGTTAAGTAAGTTCTCAATTTGACATCCCTTAATTTGATCATCCGTGTCAAGTATTAACAGTAGCAATTTGACAGCACAATCCACTAATCTCATAGTCATTTACTGAAATCATTATCATAATTTATCATCACAGGGACTCGTCCCATTCATCCTCATTGTGGTTTTGCTCAGGTTGTTATATTTCAACTAAATTTCAGAAATCATCATTTTTCAATCAGAATCCAAATCAATTCATCAGTTCTCAAACAAAATTAAAATCATATCAACCACATTCGAAATCATCATCTGGATAACATTAACGCTTATAATTTCAAGTCTTAGATTTACTCGTATATACTGCCGGTAAAGAGCTGCAGTTATACCCTCGGTAAATACGGGTCGTCATAATACTTGGAACTATAAGGTAAATACCATCATGTCTAGGCCTCAAGCAAGTCAAGGTTCCATACAATTGCGGTACTTCCATTTGAAGACCCAATTACTAATTTATGAATTTTCAGATTGAATATCAATTTGTATGAATTATATCACACAATTACAACCTTTTTGATTCTTGATAAATTTTTGATATATTTGGCTTCTCGGTTGATCCTCATTAACCAAAAAGCTCTGATACCAACTGTGAGATCCCTGTTCCCACCGCGCAACGGATTCGGGGTACTAGCAGCGAAAGTAGCACTTCTAGTGCGAGGCAGGGTCCCACACTCGGGGCCTCGTCCACGGATATCCGGACAAAAGACTAATTTGTCGGTTTTTCCAAAACCGAACTCGAAAAAACTTCCCTTATCCGAAAAGCACGGGCGATTCCTCCAGGATAACTTTTTACTCTAACGTAGTCAAGACCATTAGATCAAACTGATCCGACTGCACCTATAAAGATACTCGGTCAGATCAAGGAAGAAACTTGCACTTGGATCATTGGGATCAACGCTTTTTTCCGCATCAAGAGGCACAGCCGTTGATTCCTATCCATAGAACAATTACTATCCGGGACTTACTTCATCTATCGTAATAACAGAAATTGAGTCTCGATTTACGGATCCATCAGTCCAGCCTAACCCCATCCAGTCCCATGGGTTAGCCAACCGCCCAACCACTGTAGTGATGGGATCCAATTAAGAATTTGGTTAGGTTTTGTCCCGGGTACCAAGGAAAAGAGTTCCAAGGTCCCCTAGCCGGAAGTTCATGCAAACATAAAACTAGTCATACCACTTACACACCCAATATGAAATTGCCTTTTTCTTAGCATCAGCTAACTTTAAAACAATCCTTTAATGAAACCATTGTCACTGATGACAATCCTCATAGTCTCTAGTTGAATCCTTATTTCCAGTCATTTATTCATCGGTATACTTATGGCATCATTGGCAACCAGAACGCTCACCACCTGTTCACTTCAGGGGCCTTTTCCATAGTTCCTAGCTCATAGTAACCGGCAATATAGTCATATAACAGAATGGAATCTCCGTGGAAGATCAGCAAGATCAACCCACAGATCCATATAAAAGAGTCATGGACTCATCCGTTGAGGACCAGCAAGGTCAATCAACCAGATCCATGCCCGGTTCCAGAAAACAACTCTTATTCCTTGTTCCAATATCTTCCACGACGCACGTGTGGGTATCTTCGACGACCCATAGCCCGAGCACCGTATGGTCAGCACCCTCTAGGATCCTTCGCAGGTGACCTAGCGCTTCACTCATAGGTCGCTTCCTTGGTCCCTCATCCACCGTACCGGCGGAAGCTCACCATTTAAATCAAACCGAGGCTGGTCAAGACCTCGATCGTCGAACTTGCTACGCGAGACGTCCTCCATTGACTCTCCGTCAGCAGTTGCAACTTTAACAGTTAGGTCTTCATAACCTTAATCCACAAGACGGTCAAAATGCTTCCCCAGCATTCTTGACATAAAACAGTCATTTACAAACAGTCACAAAATACAGTTTCTAAATCGAACTCTCGTCTTTCCACATTATCCCTCCTTAGTCCACATTACTTATTCCACATTCCATTCAATGTGTACTCATTCTCATCCATTTCCTCATATCAATGACACATTAATTCACATACACATTCACATTCACATCCATACGTCCACATCTACATGCATACATCCATTTTTGCATCCTCATTTATACATCCACATCCCATATCCACATTCATACATACACATCCATATCCACATCCATACATCCACATCCACATCCATATTCACATCCATACATCCACATCTACATGCTTACCTCCATTTTCACATTCTCATTTATACATCCCATATCCACATCCATACATCCACATCTACATGCTTACCTCCATTTTCACATTCTCATTTATACATCCACATCCCATATCCACATTCAACTATCACGTCCTCATTCATACATCCACATCCACATACATACATACATCCACATCCACATTCCCATTCACATCTATACATCCACATCCACATTCCACATTCACATCTATACATCCACATCTACATTCACATTCACATACATCCACATCCACATTCCCATTCACATCTATACATCCACATCTACATCCACATACATACATACATCCACATCCACATTCCACATTCACATCTATACATCCACATTCACATACATCTACATCCACATTCCCATTCACATCTATACATCCACATTCACATCTATGCATATACATCTTCATGCATACATCCATTTTCACATTCATACATCCACACTCCCATCTCCACATCCACACCCATTCATATAACCCCATATGCCTTCACATCTAATCTTTTACATCACATCCATTCTCGCACTATCACAACCCATATACATCTTATCCTATCACATACACTTCTTGCCTCATCCCATACACGTCTTATCACATCCTAATTCATCTTATCACCTCCTAACTTATTTCATAAGCATCTTATCACCTCTTATCACATCTTATACACCTCTTATCACATCCTATCACATCTCATATCTATTTATAGAATACAAGAGAATTCTTATATTTGATATAAGATTTCTTTACACATTTATTTATGCATAAATTCTATTTAAGGAGATTAATACTTTCGAAGTAAAAATCAATCTTTTATGCATCTTCCTATGCATAAATTCATTTTAAATGAAAATGACACTTTTGAATTAAATTTCAATCTTTTATGCATTTTCCTATGCCTAAATTCAATTTAGATGAGAATGACACTTTTGAATTAAAAAACAATCTTTTATGCATAAATTCAATTTGGTAGGAATTACACTTTTAGAATAAAAGAATTTCTCTTATGCATCTAAGTTATGCATAAAATCCATTTATGATGAAATAACACACTTTTAGTATAAAAAGAATATCTTTTATGCATACCTCTATGCATGAAATCCAATATGATAAAAGTAACGTTTTTACAATAAAATAATCAACTTTTATGTATACCTCTATGCATGAAATTCAAATATGATAAAAGTCACACTTTTATAATAAAATAATCAACTTTTATGCATACCTCTATGCATGAAATTCAATTATGATAAAAGTCACACTTTTATAATAAAATAATCATCTTTTATGCATACCTCTATGCATGAAATTCAAATATGATAAAAGTAACACTTTTATAATAAAATAATCATCTTTTATGCATACCTCTATGCATGAAATTCAAATATGATAAAAGTAACACTTTTATATTAAAATAATAATCTTTTATGCATACCTCTATGCATGAAATCTAATTATGATAAAAGTAACACTTTTATGTTAAAATAATAATCTTTTATGCATACCTCTATGCATGAAAATCAATTATGCATAATATAAAAATCAATTTCTCTAGGATTACAATGAATATCTTTCAATTAATCTAGGATGATAACTTTTATGTTAAAATAATAATCTTTTATACATACCTCTATGCATGAAAATCAATTATGCATAATATAAAAATCAATTTCTCTAGGATTACAATGAATATCTTTCAATTAATCTAGGATGATAACTCCTAGAATATGGTAGGAAGTCCTCTTTTCATGCTTTGAATGAAATTATTTTATGCGTAATTTTTATAAAAATTTTGCCATAGCTCCGCTGCCTACTGACTGATAAATCTCAATTTTTCTAAGGGATAAAGCTTATCATTAAGGAAATAATTAGAATGATCCCTAATTGGATCATTAATCCATAATAGATTGAATCATCAATATTCATGAAATACATAAACAAAAGCATAGAAAAAAGCCATTAATTTAGCCTCAAGCATAGATTAATCTTGGATTAAGGAAAAGCTTTATGAAAAGCTTCATTTGGATTGAGAATGGGTCATGAGTATGACCATTTCTTGAGTGAGAGAGAGAAATTGCATAAAAACCATTTGAATTAAGCATAAATGGAAATTTATGTAATTCTTAACTATCATTAATCAATTAACTTCAATAGCATTCATCAAATTATGTAACTCTTCACTACCATTCATCAATTAACTTCAATAGCATTCAAAAACCATTCCAATTAAGCTTCTCAAGCTTGAGAGGGGTTGAGAAGAGAGAAGCATTGAGAAATTATACAAAAGATCAAAATTCACCATTTACCTTACAAATTGCTTGATTCTTTGTTCACGATAGAGGCCCCCAACCAATCAATTGGTTAAGTATATTGATGGAGCCACCAATGGGGATTGAAGATAGAGGGAAGCTCCAATTTCTTCAATTTGGAGAGAATTTTAGAGAATGGTAGAAATTAGCATTATTTCAGCATAACTCTAGTATAGTAAAATTCTTCTATTTTTTTCAAAGGACTCATGTTCTATTTATAGGAGAGGGAAGCTCTAACCAAAGCTAACTGAATTCTAGAATTTTCCAAATTTAATTTGGTTGAATTTGGACTAGATTTGGACCTAGTTTGGTTACTTTTTGATTCGATTTGGTTCCATTTTGATTTGGTTTGATTCAAGAGAGAGGAGAGATAAAAATATCACATTATTTTTTAGTTTAAAACTCATTCAAGCATGTGAAATATGCACCTCCTTTAATGGACTCCCCTTCCTTACATATGTGTCAAAATGGAATCATTATACCCAAAATATCTCATATTTTTAATATTGCTCGATTGATTACAGGGGAAGATGCTGGACATCTTGAGAGGCTGGGGAGAAATCTTACAAATAGGATGTGATTCTAAACTCCCATAACAAAAAAGTGAAATGTTGTGTTCTCCATCTCAATAAACAAAAAAGAGGAGAAGGAAATGTGTATGTTTGTGAAGTACTATATGACCTAATAAACAAAAGGACAAATTTAAAAAAAGGGGAGAAAGAGATGTGTATGTTTGTAAAGTAACATACGACCTAGAAGTGCAAAGTGAAAAATAGAAAAAAGAATTTAAGTTTTTAAAAATGGATCCAAACAAATAAAGAAAGAAAGCTGACACGATGGATCTTCACCAGTGATTCTACAACTGGACTACACTTACATAGTCCACCGACTTATCTTGCCAGCTTCCTTTGTTATCCCACGCTCTTTCTTTATCCATTGGTGCACCTGCTCTTATCCACTTGGGCACGCATTGCCTTTGCCACGTTGGATTCATTTCACATTACCATATACACATTACAACCTATATACCATGTTTGGAAGGAGCTCAGGATTCTCCTCACATATAGCAGAGGAAGAGCTAAAGACCAAAGAATTGGCTAGGAGATGTGTCCCCTAGGTTCTCTATGCATCACCTTTGTTAGAGACTTGGTTCAGTCCAGTACTCCTCAACTATACTGTTCTCTGTGACCTACAACATATGCAGGATCTCCAGGCTACAACCTTCAACAAAAACAAACAGACTTGCAAGACCTCTCAACTACAGTCTCAACTCCACTCTTGGAGTCACTCTGGTGGTCTCTCAAGCCACCTCTCCTCACTCCCTCAGTTCTGTCGAGAACTTTTCCCCAATTCCCTTCATAAGCCTGTCATCGCCTTCGCTCTCTCTAGAATGTTGTGCAACCTGCTTCCCTTAATCACCCATAGTGTTTCTTTTTTTGGTTTCATGACTGTGCCTCTACACTTTGCTACACATGCGTCATTTTTGTCTTCATGGATCCATCACACACCAACTTATATACACTCCATCTACCTTTACATGATGTTTGGTTGGGCTTGGGATTTCCCTCACAACGTGATACCCCAGCTGCAAGCCAGTCATAAGCAAAGACTTAGTAGTGCATCCTTTAGGAGTTTGTTCCTCCGTGAACTCTTTCTTGGTCAACATCTTAACATCAGTCTCAAACCAACATGATTGTCTATCAAGGCCATAAAGGCATGAACCGGTTGTTTCTCCTTTAGATACCATCTTTAAGTCTTAGGTCCAAACTTTGGCAAGCTTTCATTCAAATCTTTTCCTGCATAACCCTGCCACATGCCAATAAATGGTTAGGTTATCCTAGTATGTGCAATCATCTCATCAGCATGAAAGTGGCTCATCCTATTCTAGACTGTAGAGCCTGCACTAACTCTATATATGTATTGCCATTTATCTCATTTACATAATATACAGACCAACACTGATGCACACACCTATACATTAACTCTACAACATCCAACCCGTGTCTTAATCCCTTTTGAAATACTAGCCAGTTTCTAGAGGTCTAAATATCCCAAAGGTAGCTATATCTAACAAGGTTGAAGACTAGATTAATTGCCCCTGTTATGGTTGGGGTATGGATATTCCTCTGAACGGCACTGACCTTTTTGTATGTGGGCTCTTCCCCTTGGGTACAAATTGGTACATAGAAACTTTACTTCTAGGGTGTGTCCTAGATGTGGAACTACAGTTGAGGATGGTAGACATGCTTTCTGGGGTTGTCCTACCATCAAGGGTATCTTTTAGCATAAGAGTAAAGGGGACTTGGGGGAACTAGTTGATGGGGAGGCTGACATAAGCTTATCCACCTTTTCTTTACATGATCCAATCTTACATTGAGCCAGATGGTCTCTAGTCACCATCATAAGCCTAGAATATTCTTTGAATATTTAGTTATAAGGGCTCCCATGTCCAAAGATAGATAACATTGATAATTGAAGTTTAAGTCAATTGTATGTATGAGGAGACTTTACAGCTTATCCATCAAAGGTTTCATAAAAACATGGAAAATTTTGCTCACACTTCCAAATTATAATTTTCTTCAAAAATTGAATGAATAAATAATACAAGTATTATTCCAATCAAAGATTTCTTTCCACAATTGAGAACCTTGATCTCAACCACACCACAATTCTTTTTGGCCATCTTTGATGCTTGGAAGTAACCCCAATGCAATAATAGAGATTAATTGTGTGGATCTCTCTATCCATTTAATAAAACATGGAAAAGTTTGCTCACACTTCCAATAATTTTCTTGCAAAATTAAATGAATAAATAATACAGGTATTACTCCAATCAAAGATTTCTTCCCACAATTGAGAACCTTGATCTCAACCACACGACAATTCTTTTGGGACATCTTTGATCCTTGGAAGCAATCCCAATGCAATAATAGAGATAAATTGGGTGGATCTCTCTATACATTTAATAAAATATGACTTAGAGTATAATAGTATATAAAACAGTTTAACATTAAAGTGTAGAGACTATACATATAACATACAATCAATAATAACAAAGCTTTACCTTAGAGAGAGACTATACATATAATATACAGTCAATAATAACATTCATATAACATAGATTGTGTTATGTGTATAGAGACTATACATATAACATATAATCAATAATAGCAAAGTCTTACCTTACAAAGTCTTTAGAGACCTTGTATTGGAGCTCAAGCCTTACAAACAAACTTGTACATTTGTTCAATTTCGTTCCAAGAAGTGCTTCTGATTTTAGTGAAGAAGAAGGTCATTGATAAGCTTGTTTACAATAGACATTCTCACATATCAACTTACAATTGATAAGCTTGTTTACAATAGACATTCTCACATATCAACTTAAAATTTGATTATGCATCCCAAAATTCTTTTATCGGGCAACTTAAATTTTAATTGTGGATCCCAAAACTCTTTAACACACTTAGTACCGTTCCAAAATTCATATATTCCATTAGAATCATTTATAATAGAAGTTCTCACATATTAAGGGAAACTTAAAATTTCATTATGGATCCCAAAACTCTTTAACACTTAGTACCATTCCAAAAATTATAAATTCTATTAGAATCATTAGATTTGCTACATACCAATGGTATCACTTTATTTCGCCACATTTCCAAGAATTCGTGGCACAAAGATCTTCTTTTTTTAAGAAACTTCAATTGTTCACCAATGGGAACGTTGGGCAAAGTGAAGATAGGATCAATGACTTGAGAAAATGCATAGGTGCAACAATCAATTGGGAAAAGACTTTGCAGGCACTTTGACATAAAAGCAAACTATAGAGTTTGCTCTCTTCCACAACTCCTCAGGTTTAACACTGAGCTACAGATCCCAAGAGTGTATGTACTGAGCTGCATAACCCAGGAGTGTATGTGCTGAGCTACAGATCCCATGAGTACATGTGTTGATAGAGTGCAGAGACACTGTGCTGGCAATTGAGCAACCAAGAGAGACCTGAATGACCATGAGATTGCTCTCGTAGGAGCATTTGCTAGTGCATTAATGGATGTTGTGACAACTATGGATGGCGGTTTGCAGAACTGTTCGAAGCCATTTTCTCAAAGCAAAGGAATACAAGGAGCCTCCTACACTTCAACAACAAGGACTCTTTACTGCAACAGGCGAGAGCCATTTTCGTTACCTACGTAGCTACCAGTTCGTCTTCTATGTAGCAAAGCTGGTCATCCACTCCAGCTTAGTGTAGATCAGTGCACTTTCTCAAGCTCAATGCAGTGCCCGACACCATGACTAGCTGCCTGACTGCTGCCTCTCTGAGGCCCAGGACAATGCACAGTGTGCATCACTGAGCTAGTTGAGTTCTCAGTAGGAAGAAACGGCCTACTAAAGCTCTCAGCCACCAATTTTTTTCAGCGAACCATAGCCACAGAGGCTGCCAGCGTGAGGGAGGAGAAGCTTGAGAGTTGCTTGAACTGTGGCGTTAGCGTGAAGAGAAGAAGGGATGGTACTCTCTGTGTTTGTAAAGTGTTCTTTTTAGGGTTTTAAAACCCTTACGCCTTTCAGACTCGCATGGCCTATATCTTTGGCCACTTCACACACACCAACCTATTTAACCTATTGGGGGCTGTTCACACGTAGCTTAACTGTTATGTGGTTCGGGGGATTGATTATTCTCGTGCATTGGTGAGTTGTGAGCTTTGCTTTGTGTTTTGTGGGCAGATTCACATTATTTTGGCTATTCACACACTATGTTTGAGGCTCTCTCATGCCATGTGGGGGTCATGGATTATATTCATATGCCTTGAGCTTCCTTGGTGGTTTTTCACACGTGCAAGGTGTGCCACACATGTTGATGCATTATTTGGGCTTGTTCACACACGGTGTGAGTTTTGTGCATTGCTAGTTACACGCCTACTAGTGTATTGTGGGCACATTTGAGGATTTGGTGAGTTTGTTCACACGTGCTTCACATTTTGAGCGTTTTAGGTGTTGATTGAGTGTGTTGGGTGGTGTTCATGCACGACCATGGGTATTTCTTACTATTACTACCCATCTTATGACCGACACACTACACATCATCTTTGTCATAAATGCCACTTCATTTCCCTATCGGATCCTAATCATATGTCTTCTGCCCATGCACTTCATTTCCCTATTGGATCCCGATCATGTCTTCTGCCCATGCACTATTATCATGGCTCTATGCTCATTATCACAAGTTGCCATTCAGTGTTGAGGATCACATATCATTTTCCACATTCACACATACCTTTGGCATATCAAGGCTTAGATCTCTACATCTTCACATGTCGACTTCTCGGCTGCTGACGAGGTGGTGTAGTCGTGCCATGGTTGGATGTTCGAGCTTTGCGGATTTGAAACCTAGTCATTGGTGGCATTTGTTTGATGAGGGGGAGGTTTGTGCTAGATGGTCCACAAATTGTGACTTTATCGCTTCATTACTTGGCTACCTGAATACGGAGGGTTCGGGGAGAGTCTTCTTTCAACAACTTACATGAGTGTCCCACACTCTTGAGCCACCATGATTATGTTCCGAAGGATGCAGACTACACCGACACAAATACTTATGATGATGGTGATGTATTGCATACTCATTACACATGATGATGTATTATACACACACACATGATGATATTGATGTATCGCACACACATGATGATGTATTATACACACACACATGATGATATTGATGTATCGCACACACATGCACATCACCCTAGTGATATACATGCACATAATGCTACTAACATATATACACATGATGATGATGTATGTGATAGTGATGTGTGTGAGTCAGATCATGTGGGCATGATTTTGAGGGCAGAGATGGTAGCGAGCACACCGAGCATAGACACTTCTATGCATATTGTCTTTCCTACAGATCATGTGGATACTCTAGTTGATTGTGGTGGCATTCTAGAGGATAGTGTGCATTTGATTAATGATGCATCCAATAGCACACTTGGGATTAGTGTATTAATTAGTACACTCAGGATTAGTGTATTAATTAGCACACTCGGGATTAGTGTATTAATTAGCACACTCGAGATTAGTGTATTAATTAGCACACTTGGGATTAGTGATACTCCACATACAAGTGATAGAGACATCTATAAGCGTAGACCTAAGTTCCTAGTGTTAGTTGTACCAAGCTATTCTTCTAGGATTTCTATTTGTGGAGATATTTTGATACCACAACTACTCCTAGTATTCATAGCATTCCTAGAAGCGTTTGTGTGGATAAAGTTCATGTATTTGAGTAGTCAAGGATAGTGCATGAGAGTAGTGATGATTTTATTGAGGTAAGACATCGTAGTAGGATTATGCATATTGATCAGATCCATAGTAGATCATATGGCATAGATCTTGAGAGATTTGCATTTGATCTAGACATCTCCTTAGATCCCATATTGTTGGAGATAGATTTGTCATGGGATGTAGGTCACATAGGGGAATCATTGATAGAGATAGACCAAGTTTATGAGGATGACCTTGAAGAGCTTGGGGATGCCATAGATGATTTGAGTGATGTTATAGTGGATGATGGCATTAGTTCACATGAGTTCCTATACGATGCTAACTTTGAGATGTGTTTCTTTGGCTTCCATAATTGTCTATACGACTCTAGTTTCTTTGGAGCCGGGATATTCATCTTTGGGTGCATCTTATGCCACTTGGAATGTATGGCAAATGATTACATGGCATACCATTTAGATGCACTTGTGATGTTTCTTAGTCTTGATCCACATGGAACATTCAACATTCCAGCTGGGAGATTCCAGTTGAGAGTTCTATTTCCATTTGGCAACTTGAGCTTCCCTTTAAACCTGGGAGCTATTGTCACATTGGATTCGAGGGTCCGTGATGTATACTACATTTATCCATTTGACCTAGGAGGAGTCATACCTAGCCTCATCTTATTGACATTGGCTTCCTGCATCTCCCATTTGACCTTGGGGGATATTTGGCTACCTTTATCATTGATAGTGGTCTTTCACGTTTTCCCTTCGATCTAAGTGACATATTGCTTAGCTTCAACATCGACGTGAGTGCCTCATCCTTTCCATTTGACCCTGGGGGGTCATACTATTCATGTTATGGTATTTGGGTCTTCCATGATAGTTACTTATGTCATGATTTTTGGCTTTTGTATATAGCCTTTGTATTTATCTTTTGTGCATGGCCACCCTTAGATTTTGAGGATGAAATCATTATAGGAGGGGATGGTTTGTAATGAAGTAGATTTGGTATGCACATGCACATGGGGAATGGGGCTTAGGAACTTTGGCGTAGGGTCATTCACATGTGTACTTTTGGGGGCCTTGGGCTATATTAGGCATAGGGCTCATGGACATTGGACCCTTTTAACCATTTTGATGATATTTTAACTCTATAGAAATCTTGTCTTCTTGGAGCTTATGCTCAAGCGTTCATGGTGACCTTCACCCATGTCTAGACTTCCATTTAAATGATGTCTCGTGTCTCTAGACTCCAGGTAAATGAGTCTCCTTGTTTCTCCCTTCTTTCATTTGTAATAAAGTAGATTTGGTATGCACATGCACATTGGGAATGGGGCTTAGGCACTTGGGCGTAGGCTATATTAGGCATAGGCCTCATGGACATTGGACCCTTTTGACCCTTCTGATGATATTATCACTCTACAGACATCTTGTCTTCTTGGAGCTTATGCTCAAGTTTTTATTTGTAATGAAGTAGATTTGGTATGCACATGCACATTGGGAATGGGGCTCAGGCACTTGGGCGTAGGGTCATTCACATGTGTACTTTAGGGAGTCTTAGGCTATATTAGGCATAGGCCTCATGGACATTGGACCCTTTTGACCCTTTTGAGTATCCCCATTTCTCCCTTCTTTCATTTGTATAATGAAGTAGATTTGGTATGCACATGCACGTGGGGAATGGGGCTTAGGCTCATTCACATGTGTACTTTTAGGGGGCTTAGGCTATATTAGGCATAGGGCTCATGGACATTGGACCCTTTTAGCCTTTTTGATGATATTTTTACCCTATAGACATCTTGTCTTCGTGGGTGGAGATTATGCCTAAGCTTTTCTGGTAACCTTCACCCATGTCTAGACTTCCATCTAAACGACGTCTCGTATCTCTAGACTCCTAAATGAGTATCCCCATTTCTCCCTTCTTTCATTTGTAATGAATAGATTTGGTATGCACATGCACGTGGGGAATGGGGCTTAGGTGCATTCACATGTGTACTTTTAGGGGGCTTGGGCTATGGCTCATGGACATTGGACCCTTTTAGTCTTTTTGATGATATTTTTACCCTATAGACATCTGTCTTCGTGGAGATTATGTCTAAGCTTTTTTGGTGACCTTCACCCATGTCTAGACTTCCATGTAAATGATGTCTCGTGTCTATAGACTCCACATAAACAAGTCTCCCTATTTCTCCCTTCTTTCATTTATATCAGAGCCCTTTCATTTCATATACATATACATATGCATATGCATATATATGTACACACACACACACACACACACACACACACACACACACACACACACACACACATACATACATCTATTTATATGTATATATATCTAAGTACACACACACACACACACACACACATATGTATGTATGTATGTATTTGGAAGCAGAGTGGCTTTGCATGCCAAAACATGATAATGGATATTTAGAATGGTAAGCTCTCCATGCATTTATGGACTCATACTTAAGGAGTCTAAAGGCCTTCTTATAATGAGAATTTCGCCAAAGATCTCAATGTTTTTTGTCATAAAACAAGAGATTTGGTTTTTAGGCCATGCCAGAAGAGAGAGAAAGAATTGAATATATGCCATCAAAATCAATTGAACTATTCTCAATCTGACATAAAGTGGCCAAGTAGAGAGTTTCCAATATTCCAATTTAATATAGCACCCAATCTGTAGCATCATGAAGTGAAATATTTCATCTCACAGGATATCCCAAATGTCTAACATGTGTAGGTGATAAGATTTTCCCAAGCTATAAGAGGCAACAATTTTGATTTTTTAAAATTGATAAAAAGACGCTGCTAATCCAAACTTATGCAAAGTGTGACATTGCATATATCTGACTGCTTATTTTAAGGAAAAAAGAAAGAGTCATCAACATATGCCTGAGTAACCAAATTCCAACCATCAGGGAGACAAAGCCCATGTAATCTCCCAGCCTTAGTGAGCTTATCCATATATGTCAAGAAGGGATGAGTAGCAATAGCATAGAGAAAGGCACTAAGAGGGTAACCTTGTCGAATAGATCTACCCAAACTCCATCGAGAGCCCAAAATGCATTTGGCAATGCTATCTTGATAGAGCCAATAAATTATGTTCTACATTTTTTATGAGGCACAAAACCATATTGTGTCGGATGGATAACCTTATTCAAAATCTTTTTGAGTTGATTAGTGATCAAGGTAATAGGGCGCCAGTTATAAAGTTTTTAACACAAATCCTTTTTTAGCACCAGTCTTATCAGTCCCTACTGCCAAGCAGAAGGCATGATCCCCAAATTCCAAGCCTTATTAATCATAAGCAAAAGTGATTCTTCAAGCATAGGTCAAAACTACAAAAATAACTCCATAGTTAATCCATCCCATCCTAGAGTCTTCCATTTACCAAGCACAAGTTTAGTGCCGTGTTTAGTTCCACAACTGAAAACATGGACTCCAAATCAACCGCTTCATACATATCCACAATGTTAGAAACATGAGACAGAAGCTCCTACCTATTCCTACAAATATCAAGAGTCTTCGTTACAAAAACATGCTAAAAATGTATAACACATTCATACTCTAGCTAGTATATGCCCTATATCCAACTACCATTCTCTTTCATCACTCTAGATATACATTGCTTTTGTCTGGAAACATGCAAGCTTTGGATGAATAACCCTTATCCAAAAGGGCTTTTTGGCGTGATCTAACTTGCCATTTTTACAATTTTTTATGATCATTTGAGAGCAAACACATGCTTTACATAGACAATATGATCCTCTGCCAAGATAGCATGTGAGGATGATTTGCCTCCTCCAAAAGCTCTAGCATATTCTTCAGCTAATATATATGATGTTGTCTTTCATCCCCCAAATACCATTTGCCATTTTCATTGATAACTATTTGCATATGAGCAACAAATTGATACCATGCAATGTCTATGTTCTCATACATTTCAGCCTATAAGGCGCGTCAATAACATCAATAGTTATATCCTGAAACGTTGCATGTGAGAGATAGGAATTGTTCACTAATAGAAGCCATTTAGTGGGTAAGGAAATCTCACCAAGAGACATATCAAAGTACAAGCCCATCCAAACTAGCGCATGATTAGAAAGGTTCAAAGTGTATGTATGTATACATACATACATACATACATACATACATACATACATACATATATATATATATATATATATATATATATATATATGTATGTATGTATATACATGCATGCAAACACACACACACACACACACATCCATACATACATAAATATACATGCATGCACACACACACACACACACACACACACATATTCAAGCATGATTATGTAAGTCTAGGTGACTATGCCCTCTGGTAGATTACCCAAGAGAACAAACATTTATCAAGATCTTTATGAATATTTTATAAATATTTTATGAGTCATCATGTTTAATAGATGACATCATATGAGGCGGATGTGAATATATCTAGATCCATTATTACAAGGGGATAGTAGCCCCTCTCAGTCAGAGTAGACCAAGATATACAGCCCAGCTACAATCAATTTCTGATGAGCTATTTATCAAGAGTAACACCCTGTAGAGTTCATAAAGATGTATGTGCTCTAAATATACACGTCATAGTATTGAACATAGCAAATGGGATCAACCCAATTAGCAAGCTAAAACCCCTCATTATAGTGCCATGCACACCTAGCTTATGGTATTTTTGTAGAGGCAAAACCCACCAATGCAGCCTTATACATTAATTACTCAATGTTCAACTACTGCAGAAGATTAGAAGCCAAAATAGCCCAATCTGAATTACTTCAGAGGTTATGTTCATGGTGCAAAGCAACCTCTGAATTACTTCAGCACAGAGGCTATGTTCATGGTGCAAAGCAACATCAGAATTCTTTCAACATTAGTAATTTTAAGACTAACCATCATATGGAAACTATGCTCATACAGTCTATCATTCAGCATATTTTTTTAAGAACGATATATAGAGTTAAAAACAAGTCCATAGAGATTTTATTTAACCTATTAGCAGATTTTAATCTAAGGTCAATAGCCCCATCTGCCTACAATATTATAGTTTTGTTAAAAAATTATGTAATCAACACCTAGCAGCATATTCAATATTTCACCCAGTAGACCAAGTAATCAATAGCATAACCAATACTTCAACCAATAGCCCAAGTACATCAGACCAAGTTCCTAGAGCTAGTCACCATGTTTAATTACTTTGTACAAAACTTATATTACAAGTGGAAAGATCTCAGTCAGATCGATTAGCTGAACAAAATAGGACTCATGCAGTCATTATAGCTTAAGGTCAGCTAAAGTGAGGTAAGAAACTATAGTGTTTTCTTTGTAGGATCTGAAGTGTTTGAAGGTCTGTGAGTGTCAACGGACACAGAGGTAAGGAGATCTGAACCAGCTAGATTAGTTTAGTTAGACATGAGTCAAATATGAGTCAGTAGAGGACAACTGACATATTTAGTAGGGTCCTAGAGCTAGAGATTTGAGAATTTAAGATTGTTGGTTTTGGAGGAAAATCTGAGGGTAGAGGACATGGATCTTACAAAGATCAGCAGCAATTGACTGAATCAGATTACAGTCAGGTAGTGGTTAGCCGAGAGTCAACTAGGGTCAGTTTAGGTTAGCAGGTTATCAAAGAAGGCCAGCTGAGGAGACAGGGTTTAGGATCAGAGTTGTTCAGAGTCATATCTGACCTGAGAAGCATTTTAGAGGATCAACTGATTCATTTTAGACATTTTAGAGGATCAGCAAAAGAAACAAGGACGGTGACGGGGTTCAAGAGGGGAAAAGAAGAGTTTTTTTGGATATAGGCAAGAGCGATGGCTAAGAGTGACCACTAGAGAGCAGGATAGAGGAGAGACTAGATTGAGTGGATGTAGGCCTATTTTCTTGATTACAGCTTGCAGGCTAGAGATCTTACAGGTTTTAAAGATTGCAGAGAAGAGCAGCAGAACAGTGTGAGGGGATTTGATTTAGCAAGAGCAGAGGGAGAGTTGAAGATCATGGAGTCGGCTAGGAGGTGTGTCCCCTAGGTTCTCTGTGCAACACCTTTGTTAGGCTCAAACTAGAATTCCTCAACTGTAGCTGCTGAGTGGTGTCAGTTGAATGCTGATTTCTATGAAGTTTTTAGTTGTGGATGAAGATATTGCTATGAAGAGCTATTGTTGAGGTCTATCAGTGGAGGACCCTTGAAAGTTTTCTATGTTTTCTTCTTTTTTCTTTGAGCCCCAAATCTCAGGGATGTTGAGACTGTCTAGTCTTGTTTCAATGAAGAATAGAGCGTGTGAAATTTGAGTTCTATGTGAATTGATAAGTTTGTGTGCTAGGGTGCTATACTTGTGTTGTTTTGATTGAGATTATGGGAGAGGAACACTTGTGAGTGCAAGTCTATAGAATGCTATGTCAGAACTGAGTCAGTCACCTTCAGTTGAGAGGCTACAAAATCTATTAGACATCAGATCTTATCACCTGTGTGTGTAGAAGGTGAGAATCAATGTTTCTGGGTTGAGAGGAACCTATTTGAGGTTTGGTCTGATAGTCAAGGCTATCAGCAGTAGCAGTCAGTTTTGAGTTGTGGGCTTAAGGCGTCTCAGAGTCAGTAGGCAGTCAGCTACTGTCAGCTGTGGAGTTTTGAGGTGTCTGAGAGTATAGTGTTGTTAGAGGATACTAGGGTGAAGGGTTCTGAGTCAGCTGAATTAGCTGCTAGGTGAGATCTGAGTCAGCAAGGTGTCAGCAGAGCAGAGAGCAGCTGGCTGGTTCATAGAGGTTTTGAGGGTAAGAACTTGAGATTAGTTGATGTTTGAGAAAGGTTGGAGAACCTAGAGGGTATTTATCTAACTGGGGACATGCAAAAAAAATTTGGATCAGATTTTCATCAGTTGTGTATCAGTTGGGGTGTATTCATGTCAACAGGGAGTCAACAAAGGAGTGATGTTGGGTTTAGTGAAGCTCTGAAGCCAGGTTTTAAATTTTACTGATGTTGGAGGACATTTTGGGAGTCATGCAGATGTGTAACCGACTCGAATCAGCATCAGGCTTCCGAATCAGGCTACAGTCAGAATCTGATCAGCTTAGTATCAGCTGAGAGTTGTTCTAGTCAGCTGGATGTCAGTTGAGGTTAGCTGACTGGAATCAGCATCAGGCTACAGTCAGAATCTGATCAGCTTAGTATCAGCTGAGAGTTATTCTAGTCAGCTAGATGTCAGTTGAGGTTAGCTGACTGGAATCAGCATCAGGCTTCCGAATCAGGCTACAGTCAGAATCTGATCAGCTTAGTATCAGCTGAGAGTTGTTCTAATCAGCTGGATGTCAGTTGAGGCGGAGGGGTATAGGTGGAAGATCCGAAGTATTGGAGGAAAAATCTGATAAGGGAGGATAGTTCGAGGAAATAGCCGAATCAGTTTGAAGGATGTAGAGGTGTTCGTTTGTGTCAGCTAGAGGAACGAGGACAGGTGCAGAATTCATTGGTGCCCTTGGAGCTGGGATCTTGGTGTCCCCTAGTTGTGATCCCATTATGTTTTTCTTCTTGTGTGTCTGTTGGTGGTGTTATAGAGGCCATCACCCAGCCACCACACAACATTTCTTGGGAGCATTCATCTTTTATTTGGAAGGAGGAGAGGTGGGATCAGATCTGTGGTCCACTTAATAGTGAGGTGTCATTTGATAGGATTTTAGTGACTGTTGTAAAAAGTTGGCTATTGTATATGTTTCTACATAGCTTCTAAATATATTTATAATTATGTTTCCAAAAAAAAGGTGGACAAGCTTTTTATTGTAGAGACAAAGCAATAGCCACTTTGAAAAGTGAAGGCTTGGGGTAGTACTTGTATATGATCAAAACATGTGCCAATTTAGATAAGCTCCAACAAAGAGATGTTAAGATGTTTGATTCTTACAACAGAGAGCAAGAAATCACCCAAGCTCAATGTGAATAAATTCTTAAAGAGGCAAGTCTTTAGGTGATCAAGTTTATGGAGATTATGATCTATATATCTTTGACTTATCTCTTGATCTGGTATACGATTGCATGCACATATTAGCATGAATATATTTTTAAAGTATATCAGTTCTTCAATGAGAGATGTGGACATTAAAGTGAGGAAAGAAAATGATGATGCAACACACAAAGTGACAAAAGTCACACCTTATTTGATGCCTACAAGATGCTTGCTATTGTCCTGCCGGCGATGGATTCTTCCAGTTTCTTTTCATCTATGATTGGAGCAAAAAAGGGGGGTTGTAGCACTCATCAAAGAAAATTTGTACACGTTATGCCAATCTCGATTGAGCCCTAAGAGGTAATGGATAGTCACTACCAATTTATAGTTCATTAGTTGGCAATGGTTGGGATGGATGTTCACTCGATAGGTTTGCTTGCCTCTCTTCCCCCATGTCAAGGTCACCATAGAACTCACACCATAACTTTTTAAAGCCTCCCTTTTCTTCTCTATTTGATCCTCAAGGCTTTATTTCTGCCACATGGGAGTCTACCCTACAAAGTGTTGATTTGAGTTTTTTAAATTCTATGGAAAAATAAGTTTTTTTGAAATATATATCATAAAAAAAAGTTAACTTCAACATTCTCTTCCTCATTTACGAAATTATGATTTTATTTCCATATAAGAAATAAAATTGTTGGTTTTTCTATTCTACAATTTCAGTACGATTGTTTTTCACAAAGTAAAAGCTAATACAACGTCCTTTATCAGTTCCTATATAGGTGCTTACAATTTGCTATATAGAAACTATGAGTTCTTGATGATTTACTACATAAAGACCTCATTGCCTATATAGAAAATGCAGAATCTATCCAATTCTATATATAAAAGGTAATATTTACTAGATAGCTTTATGTGGGATATATAGGAAATGTAATTTCCTAGATAAAGAGTAAAAAATCATTTCACGTAGCTAGGAAATATGCTAGAATTTCCTAGTTACATAGCAATTAGCTATATAGGGAATGGTTGAGGGCTCCTAGTTACGTAACAATTAACTATATAGGAAATGGTGATTCCTTTGGAGGAATGCAAGACATTACAATTAGTTCAAGAATAAAGGCTTAGGCATTGATGCACAACAAGGTAGATTCTCCTATAGGATTTACATGTGTTGGCTCTCTCTCTCTCTCTCTCTCTCTCTCTCTCTATACTATATGTGAGAATTCTGTCTCTATCAGTACATCTTGATGTACATAGAGAAAAAGAGAACAATATCATCAAAGTGAGAAAGGAAGAGACAAAGGCATACCTTGATGTACAACGCAAGAGATTTATTTTTCTTTTTTTTGCTTGTACCGTATAAGAGAGATGTGCTTTAATTTACCACATAGACTTGCCTTTCGACACACAGAGTGTAGGATTTTCTAATGTATGAGTTAATTCTTTTTAAATATTTCAGTTGATTTTCTAAATTCCATGTGGAAGAATGTGGGCTCAAGCTTTTTTCCCCCTCTTATACTAACCTCTTTCTTAGTCTAAATTAACATTTGACACAGAAATTCCAAATTTACAACAAATCGGGATGAGTACGTGCTTTCTCGATCTCTTTTGATCTTGGGTAGCATGCTTTGTTAAGTATCAATGTTCACCCTCCCTTTATTTTGTAATGGGTTTAGTTAGCTCATGGACCCTATTACAAGTTGAGCAAATTATAGACACTAGATGGTGACCTTAGTGGTTGGATGGCATTATTAGGTCCAGCACACTATCGAACAGGTTAGAGATAGGTGCAGAACGCTAGCCAAGCCATAGGACTAAATGACACATTATGAATTAAGAGGATCTAAGGCTGAAAAGAGGCATCGCGATCTTGCCTAATCTAGACCGTCGGATTCCCATTGCTCAATCTCCTGTCGCGGCTAGCCGAGGGAGATTGAGCAAAGGCGAGGGGAACCACATGCTGTGAGCTTTGGTGGAAGCAGGCAAAGCGCTCATTGAGCTTTGCAAGGCCATTTCTTATCTAGATCCATGACACTTGATAGAGGGTGTGAGACATCGCAAGTTTCATGTCAAGGCACAGACCGATGCTTTGAAATGCTTAGATCAGTTCACCAAGCCTGTCCCCTTACACCCTTTCTGTACCTCTTTGTAGCAGAGGCCACGACGAGCTATGTTTTCAAGAGTGGACTCATAAATCAATGAGCAGGAACTCATGAACAGTGAGTTTGCAGAGGATGTGACTTGCCATATCTCACATCATGGGAGCACCATATGTCATCTCTCGTGGTGCATGTCTCCTGAATTCAAGTGTTCCATGACATCAAGACACACGTTATAGGCATTTAGAGGGGCAGTGCAGACTATACCCTTGGATTTGGGGCTCTTTGATCATCTAATCACATACAATAGCAAAAGGCTACACATGATACTCTGTTGTTGCCTGCGCACGCTTGAGTAACATGTTGGTGATATATCTGCCAAATGTCTTGTCTAATAACTTTGTTCATTTCCTGTGGAAGTGCTTTATGGGACTTATACTGCAGTGGTGGCATGTCCCCCATATGAAGGCATCCACCTAGAGCTTCTTAACAACTCTTTTCCAAAGCATGTTTCTTCAGATGTTGCATGTCTTGAATGTGGATCATGCCATCATCATAGTTAGTCACATCAATAGAGTATCAGATAGATGTAAGATATGTTCTTGGGCTAATGCAATTCGAAACCAACGATTGGAAAAGCCAGTCTGGTTTTCACCTTACCATGTGCAACATTAGGAGACATTCTATTCAAGGCTTGAGTTGATGTCTTATATTTCAGTTATACATAAGCTCTGCAAATCGATGCCCTCAAATTGTTCTCCAAGGAGTGAGTTACTAAATTATATTTTCAGAGATACCAATTCAAATATCCAATAGGGATTCATAATTGAAGTTGCCATGAACTTTCAAACTGCCGCAGATATGGTGGAGGACACTTTGAAGTCCATTGGGCCCTCTTGGTCAAAAAGATAGATGGTTCATACATTATAACTGAAACTCAACTCTGTTAAATGAGCTTATGGGTTTATACTTGACCAAAATTGGCTTGTTTTCAAACACCAAGTGACCAGTGCTTCTTACCAAAATTGGCTTGTTTTCAAACACGAAGTGCCCAGTGCTTCTTCTCACTTGGCACTTGGTTCAATATCAGATTCCAAGTGCAGCTCAATTCGTTCAGGGTCCTGGAATAGCAGAGTGAAAGCTTTATAGCAATGTCATAGTTTTGATCTCTCGTGTTATGGAAAGAGGGATGAAGTTACATGTGCACATACACATACACACAAGCTTCAAACCATCAACTCCATCATGCACAGCAAAGATTACGCACTGTTGCATTCCCACTCATGGCATCAATGCCCAAGAGTAAGGGCAAGTTCATGCAAAAAGACACAATTAGAGACCAAATCTTCATAGATAAATCATTAAACTAACCTTAAATATCATAACAATGGCTCAATAAAGTGTGCAATGTCTTAAGATGGTGATTTACCTTTGTTTGGGTCATGTCTTGTTGATGGATAATTGAAAAAACTGGTTGATGATACTAGACTTGGCAAATATATTCAAAAATCAGATCTATAAACTATCTCCACCTATATGCAAATAATGGAAAGTAGACTTGGTAAATATATTCGAAATTCGGGTGTGGAAATATATAAAGTATCTCCACCTATATGCAATTCAACGTGCTTGGATGAAACGCCTTTTTGAAAGAACAAGATATGCTTGACTTTTAAATATGAGGCCGCCAATTGACCTCTTCATGTTATTATGTTAATAACGTAAAAAGGTAATGCTAGCTCTTTTCATTATTATTACAATTTCATGGAAGCCAATAAGTTAAAGGTTGTATAAATGATAATATGGACTTAAAAGATTTTTCTAGGTCATTGCTATAGCCTATTAGCACCACTATCAAGGTTACTAAACCATAGTTAAACACAAAAAAGTGATCTAAGAGGGAAGAGAGAGCGAGAGAGAGCATGCACCAGATAGATGGTCATTCAATAGCAGCATCACAGTACACGAAAGAGGCTTCCTATATCACTCTCTTCCTATATCACTCTCTTCCTATATCACTCTCTTACTAGTGCAAGGCTCTAGGAGCCATCAAAGCCTAGCAATAGTACCCATACATACTACACAAAAAGAAAAATAGCAAACAGCCTAAAACACTGAGTCTTTCAATATAGGACTAGTGTAAAAAAGAATACACACTACCTTCCACACCATATTTCTGAGTATGCATTCCTGTGGAGTCATTCAACGTACACCATTATGAGCATGTAATGTCTCTGTCTAAACTAAGCTTGTACTAAGCAGGGACCACCACCAATAGAACAGTAGTCAGAACTTAAAAGAATCAAACAAAAGGGAGACTATCAATTAGACACACTAACAGATACAGGAGAGTGATTCAATTCCCCCGAGGTTCTCTTCTCTTGGCCCTGCTCCACTCTGAGACGAGAATTCTGACAGTTGAGCAGCCTCTCCTGCTCTTCTTTTTGAATCAATGGCTCCGAGGTTTTGTCACTGCCCTCCAAGAGCTCCTGTACCACAGGGCCTTCAACCGTTACCTAATCACTGTTCATCAAGGAAGAATCTGAAACATTTTTCGTATAACCAGAATTTTGATCCAGTGGCTCCTTCGGCTCCACCACCTCATGACCAACACATCCTAACAGCTCCTGAGCTTCCACAGAGACCTTATCGTCCTTCGACTCACAAGAAGGTACTGCACTTGGATCGGTTTCTGGTAACACCTTGAGTTCAACCTCTTGTTGTTCCATGCCCTCTGCTGCCGATTCTGTTACAAGTGGTTCAGATTGCTCCGTCACTTCTGACACCATATTTTCTTCCAATGGGGTTAGGCTTATGTCGTCCACTTGCTTCTCTACAGATGGTGCTTCAACCACAAGCGTTTCTGTAACATTCATTTTACTTGCTTGGTCTTCCATAACTTTCTTGTCATTGCCTTCATCTATGTGAAGCCCACCATTGGGTGTTTCATCCTGAACTGCATCATCAAAGAGCATCGTGGTTCCATCTTGCACATCATGCTTCACTTCATTATTTTCTGTACCATCTGCTGCATCTCCAGCAGAACCCTTGTCAACCGAACCCTCAGATTTGGCAACTTTTTTTGCACGCTTTCGAGGGGGGGTTTTGGCTTGATCATCCCCTGTAACCTCTCCATCAATTTCTGCAGCATTCCTCTTGCCCTTCCTTTTTGGTGTGCTTTCTTCTTTCTCACTGCTTTCTCTTGTAGCAAACCTTGTTGATCGCCTTACGGGTGTCTCATCCCCTGAAAGACAAAATGTGAGCAAAAAATCAAATTCCAGTGACAACTACTGAAGACCGTTAGCATTCTTCACTGAAATGTTTACCTGAACTCCAGATGAACTCTGAAATTGGAGGGCCATTGGGATGAGCCTTGAGGTAACGTTGAAGATGCCACTTCGACTGTACCTCTTGACCATCGGGTGCAATAAAGATAACATCATATTTCTTGGGAGTGAAGCCCTTCGCCTTTGTAGGTACAAGCTACACAGAGACAAGAGAGCAGCTGCTATTCAGATATGGTACACTTGATAAGCAACCAAATTCAGCACCCTTACCTTTAATAGAGAAAAACTCCTGAAATAGCAAGTGTTGAAAGTGGCTCACTGAACAATCGGGCAAAACTTTCTTGATCGCGCACACAACTATACAGCTATTTTTTCCAGAATATAGCCAGTTAAGAGCCACCATAGCTGTGTCAGCAGTGAGTACACAATCTGTTTGGACCTGAGCAGGCAATTTGTACTACCAAGGATTGGATAAAGAGAGAGAACATGGCTTAAAAATTCATCACAGTAGTTCTGTGAATTGTAAGGTTTACAATAAGGGCACCACATCAGTCCAAAGTGTTCAAAAGAGCTCAAACTCCGAAGCCAGCAGCGAATCCTCAACCTGGAGGCATACCTGCAGCAAATCCTGGACCTCAAAAGAGCAGCTCAACAACCAGTGACTATATAGAGGTTTGGATATCAAATGTCCTTTAATAAGGCCAGCTTTGTTTCCTCCTCCTACTCCACTTCACCTGCAGCACAAACTCTCTCTAGGGAAAGAGTTGGTGCTTCAAGGATACGGCTGGCATCATGAGCAGGCTTACACACCAGCGGATCACCACCTTGTTGTATATCTTTAATCATTAGTTACAAGATATGCTTATAGATTATATTAAATTAATGACTTGCCGTTCTGCAAATCATTTCTCCTCCACTTTCGTCCCCTCCACAACTCTCATTCCTCACACGTCTATTGTTTCCGTCCCCCATTGTTACTAAGCTTGTTGAACTCCGAAGAAAGTGCCAATCTACCAGACTTGACTGGCGCTTGCATCATCCCAATACATGGATGCATGTGTCATCACTTCTCAGAAACTATGAGTCATTCAGGTTAGAGTTTAGCAATATGCTGGTACTTGTGAGACCTACTTGATAAAGGGATGGAGGATCTATTTTGCAGTGAGGTTTAGGGATACACATGGTAGACTAGGTGCATGCCTCTGATGGGTTTCCAAGTCCCTCATGCACCAGCCTTGATGTGCTGGGAGCAGATGGAATTAATGTGGACAGCATAGAAAGGGGAATTTTTCGGCATGGACATCATGTAAAAGGAAGAGGAGAAATGGGGAAGCCTGAAGGCATTTGGGCAACTTTGGGAACTGATGGAAAGCCACAAAGAAACCCAAGGCCAGCAAAAGAAAGGCATGTGAAAAAGCCCTAAGAAAGAACATTTGCAAGTCGAACACGTGACATGCATTGCAAAAACGTGTCTATGATTAACGCTAAGAAAAAGACATTAACACTAATCTTGTGTTTAGCAAACACAACAAAGACAAGATAGACCTAATCTACTGTATATTCCAAACATGAATATGTACAATGATCTTGGATCTTCACCTAGATCCAATTTGTGCATGCTAATCGATGTGCACACTGCATACAAAAGTTTGCTGATTCCACAACATGGTTGTGCTCTCTCCATATGCTTGCTTTCTTGCCTAGAGCTGCTCGGACTTTGAAACCGGCCTCTGATAGAAAACCAGAGTGCGGTAAGAGCTAACACCCGTCCACTTGTAGTCTAGATGAAAAACCAAACACAGATTGGAGCTAGAGTGCCCAAATCTGAATACACAACGACACCTGTTGGCCCCAAAGCTTGGCGCCCCTTGCGGTATTTCTTTATTCCATTAAAATAATATGTATGGCTGAGTACAACACAAAAACCAGCCAAGAGTTTACACCTGTAGTCCAATCTGACTGCCCACAAATCCTTCTCAGCACAGAGGATCTATGCACACAGATCTGTGTCCTCAAGCAACACACTGTGCCTCCCTCTGATCAGCCAAGTTCACAAAGCAGGCCAGCCATGGGCATACATCTGGCATAACTCAAGAGCATGATACATTTTCTCAGCTCAACATACATGTGCTGTTCAATCCCTGTCTTAATCTCTTGTCAATCTGCCATACTCCTCCTCTCACAAGGAGCCAGATAACACATACCTGTAGCAGACATCAAGCAACAGAAAGAGAGATAGATGAACAGAGTCAAGGCTTACCAAGTTCAGCTCGTGAAACAACTCTGGAGGTAGCAACAGCACTAATCTGTGCCTGCAGGCACTTGAACCCACAATCCTGCTTCACACATGTGCTTGCACTTGCCTGTATCTTCCTCCTGATGCTCACTCCTATGCTGTCCTTGAAAGTACAGATCTGAAAATCAGCACTGTACTTGATTGTACCGCCTCGGGATGCGTGCCAGGCGTTGTACTTGCAAAAACAGCCTGCTGTCCACTTCTGTACCAGCCTGAATCAGCCTGCACAGGTCTGTCCAGCACTCAGAAAAGCACCGTCTGCACCTGTATGCACTGTATCTGACTGTCCGTACACTGTACGGCAGTCGTACAGTATGGTTTGGGCTGGAAAACAGGTTGTACAGCCTGTTTGGAGCTTCTGCGCAGAGTTTCCAGCAGCAACTCTGTGCGCCGCCAGCAGCAGAGGAGAGAGAGTGAGAGAGAGAGAGCCCAAATCTGGCCGTACAGTGCTGTACGGCTGGTTTGCCTCAGAAAAACAGCAGCACACTTCTCTTCAGCAGTCGCCTCCCCTTCCTGTGCTTTTCCACGCTTGGATACATGCGCATGAAGGAAGCCTCTCCTTTTGCTACACGACTCCCCAAAAAGGGAGGAGAGAGAGTGAAGAGAGAGAAAACCTCCTTCCCAAGTTAATTCCTAGGGCCCAACTTAATAAGTTCCCTAGGGCCACTAAGGCCTAGGGGCAACTTTAATAAACATTAAAAGTTAATGTTTTAATGTTCCCCCTTCACACCTAGGGTTGTCCACACATCTTTAAACACTGTCCGGGCACCCCCCATGTGAATCATAAAATATTCTGACCCTGCAACCACCATGCCCACACTTGTCCTGCTCCATTTTCACAGGGCCATGACATACCCCCCTCTTGAAAGATGGCAAGCGTCCTCGATTGCATTCTGGTGATGCATCAAAATATCCAAAGTGAAATATACAATATGGCAAGATCAGCGTCCCAATCTCTCTGAGCCATACACATGTATCAACATTCACTGCAAACCAATGGCATAGTAATAGTCCAAGTTGTATACCACTGTGAACCATACATATCCACAAAAATCTCGATGTGACTAGTACACATATATCATAGAAGTCCCATAAACAGATGTACTGTCAGCCTCAGTACCTTCGGATGAGATAAAATCTGCACCAAGCAACCTCTAGATGTCATCTGAGCCTGTCTGTATCAAGGGAGTGGAGGTGCTACCCCCCTCTTGAGCATCAGGTAATGCTCCAGACCCATGCTCTGCTGAACCTGAATGAGCCACAATAAGAGTCGGCTCTAACTCAAAGGCATGGAGATAAAGCTGCAAAACCTGAGGTGAATCTGTTAAGTCACCTTCCTCCATCCACTTCGCATCCATCGGTGAATAGTTCTTGAACTTCACAAGATAGCGACGGGAAACTTTACCTCGTACCTTCCTTTCTTTATGTGCCAGTATCTGCTCTGGAATCAGAACCTCATCAAGTTCCTCAACTTCCGGCTGAGCCTCATCTGATACATCCTCAGGCACATCCCCACGGAAAGGTCTAAGAAGACTCACGTGAAAAGCATTGTGAATCCTCCAGTGATCTGGTAACTTCAAACGATAGGTTACCTCACCAATCTTTTCCAAAACCTGAAAAGGCCCATAATATCGCATGCTCAACTTAGGGAATAAGCGCTCTTTACCCTTCATCTTCTTGAGTCTAGCCTTTTCAAAGCGCAAAAGAACCCAATCACCCAATGCAAACTGCAAATCACGTCTGTGACGGTCTGCGGCTTTCTTTTGCTTCTGCTGAGTTTTCTGGAGGGCCAACTTAACTCTCCGATAAGCTTCATCTAAACTCTCCACATACTGATCAGCCTCAAAAATCTTATCCTTTGTATGCAAAATGGGTGGTATCTTCTTCCCTCCTTCTACAATCTCAAAAGGCGCCTTGCCTGTCGAGCTATGTACAGTGTTGTTATATGCAAACTCCACCAAAGGAAGATACTTTTCCCATTGTTGCTTGTGCTCTGACACATAACATTTGAGAAGATCCAACACTGTCGAGTTAGCCTCTTCTGACTGACCATCTGTCTGTGGATGAAATGACGATGAAAACTTGAGAGTTGTACCCATGTTGTCAAACAACCCTCTCCAAAACAAACTCGTCATCCGTGGATCACGGTCACTAATGATAGACGTAGGCAAGCCATGATACTTGAAGATGTTCGCCATGAACAACTTCACCATATGATCCACTTTAATTGTCTTCCGCACGGGAATGAAATGAGCCTGCTTACTGAACCTGCATATGATAGTCCAGATACCATCATTTCCCGTTTGTGTCCGTGGAAGATCAAATACAAAATCCATGGCAATGCTCTCCCAAGGTCTATCCGGAATAGGTAAAGGCTGTAATAACCCTGGTGTCTTCTGACGGTCAAACTTTACCTTCTGACATACGATGCATTGCCTCACAAAGGCATCGACATCTCTTCTCAAGGTTGGCCAATAAAAGAAAGTCTCCACTGCTTTGACCGTGGCGTCAATACCTCTATGACCTGCATACGGTGGAGCATGACTTTCAATCATAACCTTGAGTCGCAATGGCCTGGTAACACACAGTCTGCCATGCATCAATAAAAACCCATCTCTGAGAGTGTAATGCTCATGCCGCTGACCCTCAGACATCTGATCATACAACCTTTCAAAATCCTCGTCATGGGCATACTGCTCTTTCATTTCATCAAGCTCATGATGATAAGCAAGTGAAACTGCAGAGACCTGTGGCTTGCGTGACAAAGCATCTGCCACTACATTCTTTTTGCCTTCCACATGCACAATCTGGAAGTGAAACATTGACAAAAAGTTTGCCCAACGCATATGCTTCTCTGAAAGCTTAGTCTGCGTGAGGAAATATCGCAAAGTCTGATGATCTGTCTGCACAGTGAAATCAGCCCCAAGCAAGTAGTGTTTCCATGTAGAAAGAGCGTGAATTACAGCCAACATCTCTTTCTCATACACCTGTAAATGCTTCTCAGCATCTTGCAAAACTCTACTCTCATAGGCTATCACATGTCCCTCTTGCATGAGAACTGCACCAATGCTACTTCCACATGCATCACACTGGACAACAAAAGCCTTTCGGAGGTCCGGTAACACCAATACTGGGTCCGAAGTAAGCTTTTCTTTGAGCTTTTTGAATGCTGTAATTTCCCGATCAGCCCATCGAAACGGAGTTGCTTTCTTCGTCAAAGCATGAAGAGGCGAAGCAATTTCAGCAAAGTGCCGTATGTAACGCCTGTAATAGGAACACAATCCTAGAAAGCTGCGTACATCATGCACGGTCCTCAAAGCTGGCCAATTAAGTATTGCTTCTACCTTGGCTGGATCCATACGGACTCCATGACCAGACACAATATGCCCCAAGAAATGTATGTCGTGCAAGAAAAACTCACTCTTCTTGCCATTAACCACCAATCTATGGTTTCTGAGTTCTGCAAACACAATGGCCAAATGCCTTCTATGCTCTTCCTCAGTTTGTGAATGCACAATCATATCATCAAAGAATGTGCCCACAAACTCTCTATGAGGTCTGAAAATCCTGTCCATCATTCTGTTAAATGTGGCAGGCGCATTTGTCAAACCAAAGGGCATAACCAAGAACTCATACAACCCAAATGTGGTTCGGAATGCTGTCTTATGCACATCCTCGGGTCTAATGCGTATCTGATGATACCCGCTTTTCAAGTCAATACGACTAAAAACTGTGGAGCCCTGTAAGCGGTCCAATATGTCATCGATCCTCGGTATGGGGAATCGATTCTTGATGGTATTCTTGTTAAGCGCCCTGTAATCTATACACATGCGCCAAGAACCATCCTTCTTCTGCACTAAGAGCACAGGTGAGCAAAAGGGTGATGAGCTAGGCTGAATCAACCCCTTATTCAAAAGCTCCTGCACCTGACTCATAATCTCTTCCTGTTGGGCTGCACTAACACGATACGGCGGTCTATTCGGTGGAGTACTACCAGGTATCAGATCTATAGCATGATCTTCTGGCCTCTCAGGAGGTAATTCTCCTGGCAATGACTCGGAAAAACAGTCTTGAAACCCACTTAAGAAATCAGCCCTGTCCTTATCTAACATTGACAAATTAGACTTAGACTCATCATCCTGTGCATCCTTTACATAAATCAAGTACGCGGAAAGATGCTTTTTCATTACTGATGAAATCGCCGAAGCGGATACAATAGGAACAGATTCCCCTTTGAGTTTTACATCCAATACATGCTCTTTCCCTCTATGAGTCAGAGTAATTTTCCTGTTGTAAGTATCCACCACCGCATGTACCCTGTGGCACCATGGCATCCCCAACAAAACATCACAGCCATCCAGAGGCATGATGAAAAACTCCTCACTGTCCACATAACCCTGCAAATGAAGCCGAAGCTTCCCAATAATAGGAGTAACGGGTTCTGCATACCCTGGACAAGCCATATTTGCCTCATGTAACGGCCCCATCTCCTCTGCGCGAATCCCCAATCGGCCAGCCAAATCTGGTGAAATGAAGTTGGCTCTAGCACCTGTGTCAAAGAAGATCAAAGCATTCTGATCTCTCACTTTGCCCCATGCCCTGCACAACTCTGAAGCTTCACCACTTAGCTGCTCCCCCACAAGATCAGGAACTAAGCCTGCAGAAGGCTTTTGTTTCTTTGGCTTGGGCTCTCCTTTATTGTCAGGATCCTTCTTGGACGTTCTCTTGGGACAATTGAATGACATATGCCCCTCTTCAGTACAGTAAAAACACTTTTGAGCATCTCTCAAAGCCTGTCTTTCCTCAGAAGTCCTTTTGGGCATTGGCAACTTCTTATACTTCGTCTCTGTAGACCCTTTAGCATCACGAGAAGCATGCCCAAATTTTTCAGCTTTCTTGCCCAATTTCTTACTGCCTTTAAATCCAGATGAACCACCTGTGAGTAACGCATTAGCTGTCATAGCATTTTCAATCATCTGTGACATGTTCGTTACTCTTGTCTTTATACAATAATCTCGTACCTCTTTGGGCAGCCCACAACAATACTTCTCTACCTGCTCAGATAATGGCACGGCACGATAAGAAGTCACTGGGAGTAGAGCTTCCCAAAACTTCTTGTTATAGTCTTCCAAACTATCACACTTTGAAGCATCCAGCTTGTGCCATGCTGTCATAACATCCACCTCAAATGTAGATGTGAGCCATACGGAAGAGAAAACCTGTTTGAATTGAACCCATGTGGTGGGTGCTATGCCCTGCAAAAGAAGAGTAGACCACCACTGCAAAGCATTGCCCTTTAGAAAAGTGGCAGCTTTCCTCACCTTCGAGGACTCTGTGTAATTCCCACCAGAAAAAGCAGCATCAAACTGCTGTAAAAAGGTAAGTGCCTTCAATTTATCCTTGGCCCCACTGAAAGTGTCAAACTTTACTGCAGCTCCCCCTTCCTTGTAATCCTTCGCCTTTCCCATAGGCGTGAGATTATCATATGGAAGTGGTTTTGTGAGATTGCTGCCCCCAACATTCATACCCATCATTGGGTCAACATTTCCCATTCCAACACCAGGCATACCATACATCCCAGCCATGTTTCCATACATTCCATGCTGCATACCTGGCTGCATGCCACCAAACATATTGCCTTGCATCCCAGGTTGCATGCTTCCAAACACATTTCCTTGCATACCGGACTGCATACCACCATACATATTCCCTTGCATGCCAGGCTGAAAATTGGCTCCAAAAGGCCCATACATACCCATGCCTCCCTGAGGATAACCCCCAGTCATGGATTGGAACACCGAGCCACCACCAAAGTACCCTGGATGCATGTTCTGCTGAGGAATAGGTGGCTGTCCATAGAAGGAACTCTGTGGGTTTGCACCAAAAGCATGCTGCATGTTCGGAAACTGTCCAGGAGATGGATCCTGTGGAGTGGTACCACTATGACCATGAGAAAGATTCTTCGAACGAACCTTCTTCTTCTTTTTCTGGGGCTCTGTGCGGGGCTCTGTGCGAGATCTCATAAATTCAGCAAATCTCTCGCTCTGTGTGAGCTGCATAAAAGTATCCATAACACCAGCCAAGCGATCTTTGAACCGAGCATCATCATCCTCTTTACCATGCACATCTTCTGGCTGTGTTACATCCTCATAAGGCTCAACATCTGCAGCCTGTTCTCCTGCAAAAATATCCTCAGATACATCTCTTTCAGGAGAAGACTCTTGCTCTTCTTCTTCATGATAGAAGTACTCTTCCTCTGTATCAGACATGATTGCTGAATTTTCAGCGATGGCTTTCTCCAAAACAACCACGAGCTCACCCCCTTCAGAAAGTTGATGATTGGTCCCGGCAACGGAACCTTGAAACCGGCCTCTGATAGAAAACCAGAGTGCGGTAAGAGCTAACACCCGTCCACTTGTAGTCTAGATGAAAAACCAAACACAGATTGGAGCTAGAGTGCCCAAATCTGAATACACAACGACACCTGTTGGCCCCAAAGCTTGGCGCCCCTTGCGGTATTTCTTTATTCCATTAAAATAATATGTATGGCTGAGTACAACACAAAAACCAGCCAAGAGTTTACACCTGTAGTCCAATCTGACTGCCCACAAATCCTTCTCAGCACAGAGGATCTATGCACACAGATCTGTGTCCTCAAGCAACACACTGTGCCTCCCTCTGATCAGCCAAGTTCACAAAGCAGGCCAGCCATGGGCATACATCTGGCATAACTCAAGAGCATGATACATTTTCTCAGCTCAACATACATGTGCTGTTCAATCCCTGTCTTAATCTCTTGTCAATCTGCCATACTCCTCCTCTCACAAGGAGCCAGATAACACATACCTGTAGCAGACATCAAGCAACAGAAAGAGAGATAGATGAACAGAGTCAAGGCTTACCAAGTTCAGCTCGTGAAACAACTCTGGAGGTAGCAACAGCACTAATCTGTGCCTGCAGGCACTTGAACCCACAATCCTGCTTCACACATGTGCTTGCACTTGCCTGTATCTTCCTCCTGATGCTCACTCCTATGCTGTCCTTGAAAGTACAGATCTGAAAATCAGCACTGTACTTGATTGTACCGCCTCGGGATGCGTGCCAGGCGTTGTACTTGCAAAAACAGCCTGCTGTCCACTTCTGTACCAGCCTGAATCAGCCTGCACAGGTCTGTCCAGCACTCAGAAAAGCACCGTCTGCACCTGTATGCACTGTATCTGACTGTCCGTACACTGTACGGCAGTCGTACAGTATGGTTTGGGCTGGAAAACAGGTTGTACAGCCTGTTTGGAGCTTCTGCGCAGAGTTTCCAGCAGCAACTCTGTGCGCCGCCAGCAGCAGAGGAGAGAGAGTGAGAGAGAGAGAGCCCAAATCTGGCCGTACAGTGCTGTACGGCTGGTTTGCCTCAGAAAAACAGCAGCACACTTCTCTTCAGCAGTCGCCTCCCCTTCCTGTGCTTTTCCACGCTTGGATACATGCGCATGAAGGAAGCCTCTCCTTTTGCTACACGACTCCCCAAAAAGGGAGGAGAGAGAGTGAAGAGAGAGAAAACCTCCTTCCCAAGTTAATTCCTAGGGCCCAACTTAATAAGTTCCCTAGGGCCACTAAGGCCTAGGGGCAACTTTAATAAACATTAAAAGTTAATGTTTTAATGTTCCCCCTTCACACCTAGGGTTGTCCACACATCTTTAAACACTGTCCGGGCACCCCCCATGTGAATCATAAAATATTCTGACCCTGCAACCACCATGCCCACACTTGTCCTGCTCCATTTTCACAGGGCCATGACAGACTTCCCTATGTGGGAGTTCTTGCCAACACCTGTGAGATGCCTGAGAGATCTATCTGATTTCTGCCTTTCCATGCCCTTTGACCTCCTTTATATAGGGATAGGATGGAAAGTCTTGTTCACGTTGGTTTTGCCTTTTTAACCTTTAACCTACACAATAATGTCCAAAAAGTCATATTTGGTCTCCAAACTGTGCCTAAAGGGTATCCCATCCATGGGCACACGTTCCAGCACATCTCAAAACCTGTAGGGCCTCAAAATCAGGTCCCAATCTGCCTCTAAATCTGCCCATATACTTGCTAGGAAAGATAATCATGTCCATGAGCATTGGGATTAACGGATGCATGTGGAATCCCCTCTCCTGCTAAGCTTGGAGCATTGCCGTACTCCATACACCTTTGCTCCAATTCCGTCCAGTCCACTTGAAGACTCCACTTCATATTCTTTGGCTCGATCCCTAAGCTCTCTAACTTGATCTTCAAGTTCTTTAGCTCAATATTTGGATCTTCTAAATCACATGTAGTCTCATCCTCCTCCTCACAGGATCTAGAGAGACTTTCTAGAAGCTCTTCGGAAACTGTCAGGCCGACCTCATCCTCCTCATCCTCCTCCAAATAGGATTTGGAGAGATCTACCTTCTTGGAAACTATTGGGCTGACCTCATCCTCCTCCAAATGGGATTTGGAGAGATCCACCCGCTCGATCTGCAGTTCTGTTTTGGTTTGGCTTTTGGCTCTGGCTTTGGCTTTGATTCTAGCTCTCATACGTGCATCTTGGATAATGGCACCTCCTTGAAAACACTTCCTTCTATGATCACATCTCCCGAGAACTCCCGTCTTGGAAGCTCTCCCTTTCTTGGGTCAACACTCGATCTTGGGCTGCTTCACAAATCTAGATGATTCCTCCTTGGCCTTTGCTGAAGCTGCCATGAATTGTGCCCATGTTTCCGTGATCCATGCCCAAGTTTGTTCATACAGAAGTTGGGCTTCTTTGTGGAGCTTTCCTTGACGCGCTTCTTTCTCACGTCGCCGGACGGTTCTCTTCTATGAGTTGTTATCTATACTCGGCCATGATTTGTTCATACTGGCTTGGAAGTCTTGTTCCCTTTTGTATCGATCTTCACCTTCCCGTCTCCAACGCCTTTGCATAGTCGCATATTCACGCAGTAACTCTTCTTTCCAAGCATCATTTGCTCTCCATCAAGGTGAAGTTTAGGTCAAGGGAGTATCCAAAAGCAGTCTTTTCCTACCTAGGTTAGACCTAGGCTAAGACTTGTGCATGTAGAAATGGGCTGAAACCCTAAAAACGAAAACCCTAATTTGGTTTTTCCACTTTCCACACTGAATCTGTTACATGCGTGGAAGCCTTACTATATTGATCCACAGCCCTAAGCCTGATTAAGAACAAGATGCTAATTTAAACATGATTAAGACAAAGGAGAGAGAAGAAGAGAGAGATAGTTGGTGTCAGGTTTTCTTGTATTTATATGGTACAAAAAGGTGACATGAAAGTTTGTACATAACTTAGGCCCTTGGTCAACCCCTGGCCCTTACATGACTTCTACCGACTTCTATGCTTTTGAAATGATGATTGACTGAATGACTTATGCAATGATTACTGTATGCCTTTATATATGCCAAGAGGTGTTGGTTGGCTAGCTCTAAATGTGGTCGGCCTACTATGGACATGGAATATTCCTGAATATATATATATACATATACATATACATATATATATGGCTGCGCTGACTTTACTACTGTCCCATGTGCTCGCTGACTTCCTGTAGACTGGCGCTTGCTGCATGGGTCCCCTTGATGGCTGGCGTCCCAAACCCTCCATGATGATGATGGTGCTGATGATGATCATTGATGATGATGATGATACTGTTGATGAAGACGATGCTTTATGCTATGCCTTAATTGTTGTCCTAACTGCTACATTAATCAAGGATTATGATGTTCATGCTAGAGATTAGCCATGGCATGAGCGTACAAGAAAGAGAATCTAGGGCTGAAAACATTGTTGCTAGGACTGAGCTCATGCAAAATACAAAAAACCTAAATTTTGGCATGCAAACCCTAATTCAGCTTGCAAAAAACGCAAGCTAAGGACTGCCCTAGGACAACTCAATGTGACATGTGCCGTAAAAGCGCGTCTATGATCAAGGCTAAACAAAGACATTAACACTAATCCTATGTTTAGCATAGACAAGGTAGACCATATCTATTGTATATTCCAAACATGAGTATGTGCCATGATCTTGGATCTTGATCTAGATCCAATTTGTGCATGCTAATCTACATGCATACAAAAGCTTGTTGATTCCATAGCTTGGTCGTGCTCTCCAGATGCTTGCCTTCATGCCTAGAGCTGCCTCTATGCGGGGGTTCTTGCCAACACACTTGTGAGATGTCTGAGAGATCTATCCGATTTCTGCCTTTCCATGCCCTTTGACCTCCTTTGTATAGGGATAAGATGGAACGTCGTGTTCAAGTCGGTTTTCCCTTTTTGACCTACATAATAATGTCCAAAAAGTCATAATTGGCCTCCAAACTATGCCCAAAAGGTGTCCCATCATGGGCACATGGTCTTGCCACTTGTAGGCACCTGAGATAGACCAAATATTGCTCACACCCCACCAGAAATATTACACACAAAGACCAGAGACAGACCAAATATCGACACTGATTGCCCATGAAAAAGCATTATTTTTAAAGTTGAAAAGGTAGTCATAAACCTAGAAAGTTGAAATGATGAATCTCAGCAGCATACATGTTGAGAACTGGCATGCATGCCGTTTACAACCCGACCCTAAATAGGGCTTCAACAATCTTAAACGGTGATTTGTACTGCAAAGAGACCTAAACCCTAATTTCACGGAAAACAACAATAATCCCTACTTTTGACGGACGAACCTTAACCCTAATATGATAGAAAACCGTAATTTGAACTTAAAGGACCCTAAACCCTGCAAGGGGGAGCATAAAACCTAATAGTAAAAGCCTCACTAGAACTTCCAGGATTAAGAAAGAAGAACCCTAGGCCTAATTCGACAGTAGACCCTGATCTGGGCTTCAGTAATCCAAAATTTTAAATTCAGCTTAAACCCTACTAAGCACCCTAAGACCTAATTTTGGGGTTCAAGGATATTAAACACTATTAAGAACCCTAAACCCTACGTTAATCAGCAAACAGCACTACACAGAACCAAAGCATACCTTCTTTGTCCAGCCAGGAGGCGCGTTAAGCTGCTCCTGGGAAACTAGAGGCGATTCTGCGGCAGGTATTTGATTGTCCATGGTGAAATCGCAGAACAAGCCGACGCAATTCAAGGCTCAACAAGGAGGAGGGGAGTGTAAACGGTTCTGCTTCATGCCGCGCATACAAAAAAAAAATTGGAAATTGAGGTTTTCAAAACATATACTAAATTTGGCTTTACACACCCTTTCCATGCTTAGTATGGCTCATTCCTTGAGGCTTCTGGCTAATGGGCGGGGTTCTTGACACCATTTGAGCCGGGGTCAAAGACGACCTGACTCGTTCTGAGACTCAAACAGAGAAATGCTTTTGTCATTAGCTTCATTCTTGACACATTGGTTAGTGCACATTGGACTAGGGCAAGTGGGCTTGTAAGCATGCACATGCTTGTAAGTTGTAGCAATGCACTAAGCTCCCCATCTTTAAAGCCGTCACCAGTGTGTCACCAATAGCAAAGTTATGCCACATATTGCCTCATCATCAGCTTCTCAACTTTGTAGTGTCAAAGTTGGAGCTTGCTTGCTCTTCTTCACCCATATGACATACATTATTAAGTCTACAAAGAACAACAAAAATATCCCCTTGTTCAGCTCTAGTTCAATGATATAGTTTTTCTTTAAATACCAAGTTTTACCCAACCATCAAAAGTGTTTTTCAAAGATTTGTTAAGAGTTCTTCTGTTGACACATCTACCCTAATGATATAGGAGGAATCTCTATCTTTTATCAAAATTTCATAAGGAATGTGAGCCCTCAAATTGGAAGGTTGTATCAAAGGGGGGCTTACCTTGGTGAATGAAAAATCTACCTATCAAAACAAGAGCTAGTAGGATTATTTCAAAAAATCAATTGTGTACATGTCAAAAGACATCCAAATTTACATTGCAGAGGAAGTGGATCAAAATTCACTCTTCAAAATAAATTAATCGACTACCCTTTATATTGTTGAAGTATACATGTTGAAGTATACAAGTGAATAGGGTGTGTACGGGAACAAGCCCTTGGCTAGGGGCTGTAAAAGAGAATGTGTAAATGTGAGAGAACCTGTGAAAAGGTGAGAAGAATCTACTGGGAGAGAATAAAGGGTAGCATGAGAAGATTTAGGAAGTGTGGAGATATTCTAGGAGAGGTGGAGAGAATCAATCAAAAGAGGTGGAGTGAATCAAGGAGAAATCAGTGGGATTTGATGCTTGGATGTAAACTCTATAAATTGAGGCATTGGCCTAATGAGAATTTGTTGGTTTTTGATTATCCATGCCTACATTAAGCTATTAGTTAATTACCTGTCTACATTAAGCTATTAGTTAATCACCTCTTAATTATCATCTAATCACTTTGTTAATGATATTGATTCTAGCATTTGATCCACCATAGCTCATCACATTGCTGTAATTTCAACATGGTATCAAAGCCAAGCCTAGAATCCATCAAGTTTAATAGCCCATTATCTAGGTAATTAGGATTAGTAATTAAGAAATAATCAAATTTTTAGTTATTTTCAAGAAACTTTCTGTACCCCCAGCCAGTGGAGGAGCTCCCTCTCCTTGTAGGCTCAACCATTGCCCAAACCCTTCTAGCCCAACATAGCCAACTCATTTATGCTCTAGCCAGTCGAATCAGAAGCGCAAACTGCCAACGCGAACTGCAAAAATTCACGAATGAAGAGGCGTCATTTTTCTGAGGTAAATTTGATTTCTCTGCTGCTCCAGATCAAATGGGTCTAATTCCTCTTAGCCCCGGGGGTTTTCAAGCATGCTCTACAAGCTGGTAAAGTCGGAATTTGATTTGATCAAGTCTACAGTGAGATCCAAGCTCTTCATCAAATTTGCAGGTGACTTTGGTAAAATAGAGATTAAGCATTCAATGTTTGGTCAAATCTTGTGTTTCTTGGCTTAATCCTCTACTAGACTAATTGCTATTGATGACCTTGAAAGGATTTGAGCTCATTTGAACTCTAAGGCCTCAGATCTGGGCTCCCCGCATACTCTATTTTTTGCACACAAAATAGAGGATTAATTTGCTAATCAATGATTAATCAGTGCTAATCACTGTATTTTGGTGCAATTGAGGGTTCAAAATAACCATTAGGTATCCGATACAGATCCCTATAACTTCAGATTGCAATTCGGAGTTGGTTTGATACTCCAACCATTCCGTACAAATTGGTTACCCTTGATTTAATGAAATTTCTGGTGATTTTATACTGATAAATTTGTTGTAATCATCTCTTAAACACCAGATTGAGTTGTAAAAGGGTAGACACTGCCCTTGAATCTTGAAATTGGATCAAGAGGTAAGACCCCCTTCACATCATCATGAGTACGCACAAGAGATAGCCAAATTTAATGGGGAGCAGTTTTACACATGGCAAATAAAAACCATGTATCTGCTCATGAGGAAAAATTTGTGGGGGCTTATAATTTTGGAGCAAAACCCAATGACTCGATGTAAGAGTTAACTTATCACTTAACACTTAGCGGCATTGCTCCACATAATAAAAGCATCATGCATCTTCCATATGTTAATTTAGCATAGAGACACTGACACTTCATCCCATGCTACTAGCCTTCCATGTGCATCAACATAGATGGAAGGCATGCATGTGTCACACATACACATGGATCCTTATGATGGTAGAAAGTGTGGTGTGATACAATATGCTCCAGTTAAGTCCATGCGCTTGAGAAATTACCAAAGGAAGCACACATTTTAATAGAGATATTATTTAAAAATAAAAAATAAAAAATAGAAAACGGGTGATGTGATTGAAAGATCTAGTAGTTGAAATTTTGACACTTGGATCATTAGAGGAGCAAAGATCCCAATCTTGGGACTTTGCTATCTCCATTACTAGTGAGGACATTATGACTTTCTAAGGGATCCATAAGTGGTTACAGAGGTTGGTAATAGGGTAGGTTCCGTTTGCTAAAATGTGAGTTATTTTTATTTTCAATGTGAACATGGGACTCAAAGCCCTCAAGTTATGGGCAACTTCTACTTGGAAGCTGATGAGTTAGGCCTAAAGCTTTCATATGTGTTGAAATTACAGCAATGTGATGAGCTATGGTGGATCAAATGCTAGAATCAACATCATTAACAAAGTGATTAGATAATAATTAAGAGGTAATTAGTGAGTAATTAACTAATAGCTTAATGTAGGCATGGATAATAAAAAACCAGCAAATTCTCATTAGGCCAATGCCTCAATTTATAGAGTTTACATCCAAGATTTCTCCTTGATTCACTCCACCTCTTTTGCTTGATTCTCTCCACCTCTCCCAGAATATCTCCACACTTCCTAAATCTTCTCATGCTACTTTTTATTCTCTCCCAGTAGATTCTTCTCACCTTTTCACAGGTTCTCTCACATTTACACATTCTCTTTTACAGCCTCTAGCCAAGGGCTTGTTCCCGCACACACCCTATTCACTTGTATATTTCAACACCTCCCCTCAAGTGAATACTCCTAGCACACCTGGACCCTATACCAAGTTTCCCTCTTACTTGATAGTCCGCGACCAGTGCCTCAAGTCCCTAAACTCATAGTCCTTGACACTCTCTCTCTCTATGTGTGTCCAAGGCTACTACAAAGTGTCCATGACCTTGACTAAAGTGCTCACACATACATCTACCACGTGGCCTACATCATCGGTGGCTCAGAGGTGGTTTTACTCTGTTGGGGCAGGTTACATTGGGTTGTGGGGTCTCTCTCTCTCTCTCTCTCTCTCTCTCTCTCTCTCTCTCTCTCTCTCTCTCTCTCTCTCTCTCTCTCTCTCTCTCAGAGAAAAGATGATCTGACTCCTCTTCCTTCCATGAAGTTTGCCGATGTCGTTCCTTCTCCACTGGGTTTGCTGTAGCAGTCTCTTGCCATGTGTCCTGGCTTTCCACAGTTGTGGCAAGTGAAGGTCCTTCCTCCTACTCTGCCTCTTCCTCGCCCTCGTCCTCAAGAGTACCCTCCTCGGGTGAAGAATGCTTTTTCTTCTCCTGCTGTTGAGTCGAGCCATTTCTTCTCTTTGCCTCTGCTCTCTTGCTCTAGTAGAGCTCCTTCTATCTCGTGTAGCTTCAATTCAGGTACATTCTTTAGTGTTGCTACAATGTTTTCATATTCACCTTTGTCCACACTCTTCAGAAGCACTGCTAGTGCCTCATCATCTTCTACCTTTTTGCCAATAGCCAGTTGTTGCTTAATGCTTTTATATTTGCTCAAGTGTGTGATTAAAGGTTCACTTTCCTTCATATCCAATTTGTAGAATTGCATTACCAGATTTATCTTTGAATTTTTAGCTTGTGTGCCAAATAATTTATTGAGTTCATCCCATGCATCTTTTGCCCATTGTATCCCTATGATGTGATGAATTATTTCATCATTTAAACTGAGTGCAATAAGTCCCAATGCTTTTTCATTCCTGCTCTTCCACTCATTTTTCCCTCTCTCACCTCTGGGCATTCATCTCTTCCCTCAACTGTTGTTTGCAACCTTCATGTGTGGAAAGCTTGGTCTTCTCAAGTCGAATCAATGGGTGAGAGAGTAATTTATGCATTAGTTTTGTCACTAGAAACCTCATTGTGAAGCTCTCTAAACTCTCCTCACATCTCACATTCACTAACAAGCATGCACACTTACACAAATGGTAAACGCACAATAGAAAGCTTTTAGCATGAGGGATTAGCAAGAGTTGAAGAAAGCTTATGTCAAACAAATAGGCGAGAATCCTCTTGCATTATGAGAGAAAATGGTATATACACATCTCATGAGTATTGACACTTCTTTTCACTGTGTCCACCATAGGTACCTAAGACTAGATTTGGCTCGTGTTGGGCCTTAGACACTTACCTACAAATGACTTTCTCATAATACATCCTTGAAGATCTTTAACCTATAATAGGTCATAATGACTTTCTCATAATGCATCCTTGAAGATTTTTGATTTGTAATTACATACCTCCTTGTAGAAGGGGAGCGACCATGTCACTTTATGACATTAATCGGGCATTGGTGGGTGCCATTAACTTGGGTGGACAAATCATATTTATAAGGAGATTTAGTTGCCAAGTTATCATGTTAGTTAATTAAGTGGTTAACATACCCCCCTTGCTATTCTCAAAAGTCTAGTAAAAAGGGAGCTACTAAAATTCTCAATGAAAATTTGTTGTCATTTGCTTGGTTGTTATTGTGTGTGGCATGAAGCATGGAAAAGGCTACTTAGTATGGTGTTAGCACAAATGGGGAATGTTAGTCCTAAGCATTGGCGTTTGATGGCCTTGGTGTATGATTACACTTTGAAATCTTTTTTAAAAAATCCTTGGTTGAGCCTTCTCTTAATTTTTTATTTTTCTTTTGTATTTTTTCTTGCTCAACTTGCATGTGTAGAAATCACCACCAAGTAGTTAAAGGAAAAAGCATGGGGCTAATAGACAAGATCTTGATATCACCTTGTAAGCTAATACATAATCTTCTTGTAGAAATTATCGCCAACAAGTAGTTGAAGGAAAAACCATGGGGCTAACAGGAAAGAGCTTAGTATCACCTTGTAAGCTTTAAATACAAAATCTTCTTGGTTAGAACAATAACTTTTGTTATGGCTCACCCTAACCCCCCTTGAAATATATCCAACAAGAGATTACCTGGTGAACTATTTTGAGGATCTTTCCAATGGCCAAGCTTGTAACCCTTGAGGTCTCCAAGCACTACAACTCCTTGAGAAACAATTCTACTGTGCCTCCCACGCGAGCGTTGTCACACTGTTGCATTGCACTACGGGTACTCGTCCCTCCTCTCACCTCACTTCACTCACACACACTCACTAGCATGCATTAGAGACAGAGATTAGCAAGAGAAAGACTCTATTACACAATGAGAGAGTATCCTTGCATTATGAGAGATATTCACTTATATACATGGCCATAAGTGTTCACACTCACTTAAATTGTAGCCGGCCGAGCACTTTAGGCTCATAAGAGGCCTAATGCTATTACAATGACTACTCTCATAATATATCCATGAAGTACATCAATTAGGATTTCATTCTAACTTACTACCACACGCTCTTGAAGTGGGAATCGCCATAAATACTCTATCACACCATTATGGGTGTCAGTCCAAGTTGTAGATTTGGACACCATTGCTTCATATCTTGAATGTATGACCTTTTGGTGTATCTACCTTGACTCCTTGATATAATATAATGGTAGTAGCTCTTGTTAAACCTAGGAATGGGTTAACATTCTCCCCTTCTTGATGGCGATCGTGTCCTTTGTGATCGTGTGTGGAAGGCCTTTGTGTGGGGAGAATTTATAAGTTTTGTTGATAGCTTTTAATGTTAAGTGACCTTCAATGGTTGTTATTCCTCCGGAAGGAATGAGAAGGGCTAGTTAGTAAATGAAAAGGTCAGTGGTTTTTTGGGAACTCCTAACGGGTGCGTGGGTGGGATTTTTTTAACGAATGATTGCATTTTTATATTTGTGTGAGCATGGTTTTTTTTTTTGGGGTTACTTTGTTTTTGGCAATCATAAGCTAGGTTACATGCAATTTGTGTTAGTGGGGAAGCTAAGAGATGTAAATGATGGGGAAGAAGAGAAGGAAGGATCCAGAGGAATGTAGACAAAATCATTAGAATGAGATTGTGTTTCGCAGTTCCTCATTAGATTCATTAAAGCGACATTCATCATTTGAAGAAACTCGCCTTCGATGACATCCCTTTGTGTGACCAGATTCTTGTCAAATGTTGTTGAGTAGGGCATGTTCCTGCATGCTTATTCCCATGTGTTTTTTATGTTTTTATGTATATTTAAGTGCTCTTATGAAGCAGATATACATGAAGTACAAGAAGTGAGTAATATAGACTCTTATTGAACTACTATGTGTTGAAGTACAAGAAGTGAGTAATATAGACTCTTATTGAACTACTATGTGTTGAAGTAGCCACTTATTGGGCGAGGATTGAAAGAATAATGCCAACTTGCGAGGCTTATATAGATATCTTCACTAAGGATTGGAGATCATTAATTTGTGAAGATGGTAGCATCATTTGGAGAGGTTTGTAATTTGAAGGAAAATTCCAGGTCATGGGTTGTACCATTGACTAGGCTTTCGCCCACCATAGCCCCCCCCCTAGATGTACTTAGAAAGTTGTTTGACAGTGTAATTTGAAGGAAAATTCTAGGCGATGGGTTGTACCATTGACCAGCAGGCTTTTGCCCACCATGGCTCCCCCATCTAGAGATGTACCTGGAAAGTTGTTGATGGTGAGGCTTTGGTGTAAATGTCCTCCAGTGCATGAGTATGGATATATACTTATGAAGCAGCTGCTACATTAACTTAGCCAAAAGAATAGTAAGCTATAAGCTTAACACAAATGGAATGGTTATTTAAGATCCTTGGGAGTTGTTTGTGATATTCTACCACTTTTAGGTAGGCCATATGTGTGACTCCCTTGTGTTTGTGTGTTGTTTTTTTTTTTTTGGGGTTACCAACTTGTGAGCAACAAGTTCTAGTGGCTACTCTCCTTTTTGAGAGAATAGGTTCTTATGTCTACCACGTAGCTTCTACACTTACGCTTCACATCTCCAGAGGGGTGAAAACAGCATTGTGAGTTTGTCTTTGATGTGGTCATAAGTTTCCGTTCCAATTTAGATACAAGTGTTATTCAGGCGGTAGGTACAGCTTCTGATTGGTTGCCATTGGGTTTGAATGAACATGTAAGCTCTTGTTTATTTATTGAATGGCTTGCTTGGTGTTGCTTGGGTTTCCATTCTTGTCGAACTTTAGGTGAAGCTGTTGGGGTTAACTTCAGTGGTGAGGTTGTCTTCACTTGGTTCGATTTTGGTAACCATATGATAAGATTACCATCATAGTATCCTTGTTGTTGAAGCACGTGCATATGCACACACATCTTTGATAAACATTACAATTTGATGGTTGATGTTGTTGGTGTTGAGGTTTCTCTCTTTGTGCAAGCTTAGGGGACTTTTTGATGTGCTTGGGAATCCAAGCTTTGGTATTTACTTGGTAGTACCCTTGTGCTTGTTGGCAGTAATCTTTTTGGTACCCACACTTGTTGACTTGGTGGAGTTCTTTGAGGAACTCACATAGGCTTTTGTGGACGGTGTTGCAGAGTACTTTTATTTTTCCTTGGCCTCTGAGTGTTGCATTCAAGAAGAGACTTTGATGATCGAGGCACCCAAATTAGATTAGTGCCTTCATAGTAGCCTTGGGCTACAAGTAGCTGCTTCTCCGCCCATATTTTGATACCATTAAGATACCTAGATTTTGGTTGTCTTGGTGGATTTTTCTATTGAATTGAAGTGGAAGGTTTGGGACCCTTTGTCACATTGGTTTGTGCTAAGGTTACGGGTTTGAGACTCATGGGTGTTGTTGTTGATGAAGCTTGAGTCTCTTCACAGTGGTGGTTGTGCTGATGTGGAGGCTTTTGCGCATGCAGCCCCCTCTTTTGGCGAGGTTGGTTGATGAAGAGGCATTTGCTCCATGACTTTTCCCTTGAGTTCCTTCTTTGAGATAGATGATTTCGGCTAGTGATCTTCTTTAGGAATAGAGGTTGATTGCATGGTTTTGGCATTAGACTTTGTTGGTGAGGATGGAATGGAATGGGTAGATGCTTTATCCGAGTTGATCATTAATGGAGATGGTAGGTCATTGTGTAAAGGGGCTTCCGTGGAAGAGGCTTGTAACTTTTTGTGTTCAGCATCATAGAAATCCATTAGGGTTGGATCTTCTTCTTAGCAGTATGGTATTATCAGCTTTGTGTTGTTGACCATCATGATAATCCTATTGCTAGAGCAAAGCACAGTGGTGCTTGGGCAGGAATGATCCATTTATGCCCCAAGATCAAATATGCTTCCAACACATACGTAACCACAAAAAACTTGCAAACAAGTAAGGGGGTTAGTTTCAATATACATTGTATGTTCAAAGTACCCCCTTACTTACAAACAAGTAAGGGGGTTAGTTTCAATATACATTGTATGTTCAAAGTACCCCAGACATGGCATGTTCAAGTCTTGTGTAAATGGAATTCTTTCAGGATGAGCCGTGAGTGTTGGTTGACCTAACAAATCCCATAACTCGAGAATCATGAGATTCTGCTCTCATGTTGGATAAAGTTGTGCTTGAATTGTGGTGATGCTTTAGTTATCCATGGTTGAGTTGTACTTTTGTGCTGCTCCTTTGATTGTGAGGTAATTCTTGTGCTCCACTACCATTGTGAGCTAGAGGTCTTATGTTAGCATCCTTCATTGATTTGTTTTGTGATCATTACAGATTAATTGTGGTTCTATATGGTAAAGGTTCTTGTAGGTTTAGCTATGGTTGGAAGGATAGGGATAACTCTCCACCTGCTGCGCATACTCCATAATTATAGATCTACTATGATTGTAGGTCTATCTATGGTTGGAAGGATAGGGACAACTCTCCACCCACAGACTCTATAATTGGTTAATCTACTATGATTGTAGATTCTTGCTGTTTTTCTTATGGGTGCAAGTTGAGATTTTCACCCACCAACACTATTAGGTTGTGTTTCTACCATTAATGCATTGAGTGGGTGGTGTCTCCTTGCTTTGATTTTTCGTTTTTCTTATGGGTGCAAGTTAAGATTTTTCATTTTTCTTATGGGTGCAAGTTAAGATTTTACCACCAACACTATTAGGTTCTTACATTTCTACCATTAATGCACTCAGATGGGTGGTGTCTCTTTGATTTGATTGGGTACCCAAAACTAGCTTATTGTTGGCCTTGGAGGCTTTATTGTTGATTGTCACACTTCCCTTCGTAGAGGCAACGACTCAAAGCTCCCCCAAGAAATCATCATTGGGTCAAGCCTCTCCTTCAAGTATACTATTTCCATAACCAAACTTGAAGCCCTCCAAAAAGGTGCAACCCCACCATTAAGTACAAAAACTACCTAAGACAAAGCCCCTTTTCAAAGTATATTTTGCCCCATAGGATGAGTCTTCCATGTCTTAAGGTTCACTTTTTAGGTCTGGTCATCTATACAAAGATAATTGTGATCGATACTACAATCATGTACTATTCATGCTTGTTCCATATGTAAGGGCATCCTCTAATAAGATTGGCCTTTCAAAGTTCATCACCAAAAAGGTGTGTTTGAAGATCATAGCCAAGGTTTAAATCTTTAAATCTATTAGAGTTTCCATGGGTTTAAATCTATTAGAGTTTAAATCTATTAGAGTTTCCATGGGTTTTTTGAGGTGTTTCCATTTGCAAGTTTCATTACCAAGTATGTGTGTGGCGATGTTGATACCATCAGCACCATCCGAGATTGAAATCAGTATAGGGATACATTGAACTCATCTCCCTCAAAGTAATGCATTTAACTTATCTCCCTCAAAGTAATTCCTAAGTTTGCTAGGGACCTTCTCAAAGTAATGCATTTAACTCATCTCCCTAAAAGTAATACCCGAGTTTTCTAGGGACCTTCTCAAAGCTAAGCTATGCTTTCGCCTTCGATGGAATGTTAGAGCTAGACTTTCCATGGGCTTGTAGCTTGCCTTCCATCCAATCTTTGAGATATCTGCATAAGTGGGTAATTCCTTGTAAGAGATCGGCTTTCCTTAATATGCAATAGATGTAGACTCTGAGTCCTTGGATCCACTTTTAATTATCTTTTCCCTTGCTCATACTTTGAATTGTGACCACATATCTTTTATCTTGCTCACACTTCTTCACATTTTTAGAGGTAGTACTCTTTGTGCCAATGAAATTAGCTGCAAATTGTGTTAAAACAAAAGGTGGAAATCACTCTAATCAACTTATTAATCACTCTCGAATCACACAATTAAGTAGGTAATAGATATATATGGGATATGGTCAAGTTAGGTCATTCATGTTTTAGAAACCATGGAGGCTCAAACACATCAAGATAAGCTATGGCTAAGCACAATTAAGAGTAATTAGGATTTAAGTATAAGTGATTAAACTAAGAAATAGTGATTTAACATAATGATAGCATCATAGAGGAGAAAATGAAGTCTATGTTGTTTCTCATTAGATGGACACCCATGATATAGGCCAATACGAAGCATAGAGTGCCAGAGGTATCCCCTCAAATCACTCCTACATTCTCTCCCAAAATATCTCCACACTGCATGATTCTCTCTCCCAGATTCTAGGTCCTTGATTCTCTCCCCATGATTCTAGCTTTCCTTGATTTATGGTGGGCTGATCTATGGCATCTGCTTGGTGTAGCCATATTTGGTAGTGATGTGTGTGAACACACTAGGACCAGCAGGGGCACTCATTAGGAGGTGGTATACTTATCATCTTCATCTTTGTACAGCATACATTCATTATCTATCTATCTATTATCTCATTGTGTGCTCCCTTGAGCTTCTCCACTCTGTGTGCGTGTGTGTGCGCGCATTCCTGTAACCTGGTTTCCAACATTTGGTATCAGAGCATACGCTCTTTGCCCTTGTGTTTGCTGCTACCTATCCTTCACCCCGAGTCGCCTACCTTCTTGAATCGGATCGAGGCGTCCTTCTAGGAGAAGAAAGAGGACCATGAAGTGTGCCTTGTTTCCAACATTTGGTATCATAGCATATGATTTTTGCTTTTGTGTTTACTCTGCTACCTGTCCTTCACCCCAAGGAATGGGTCTCACACCCATGGTTGGGCCCAAGAAGAATGGAAAACTTAGAGTGTGTGTTGATCTCAAGAAAGTGACTGTTGCCACGCGTGCAGGGATCACTACCCCTTTCCATATTCAGAACATGTGCTTGAACATGTGCCATGCGGCGCAGGGATCATACCCCTTGCCATATTCAGAACATGTGCTTGAATGAGTTGCAGGGGCAAGGAGGCTTATAGCTTTTTGGATGGATACTCAGGCTATAATAAAATTTTGATTGCACCTGAGGACCAATGCAAAACAACCTTTGTCACTAAGCATGGTGTATATGCTTACAGAGTTATGCCATTCAGTCTAACCATAGTGCACCAGCCACATTCCAAAGACTTATGAATACTGCTTTTAAGGATTTCTTAAGAAAGTTTCTCGATGCATTCTTGGATGATTTGTGCATTCATTCATCTTGGAAAGAGCACACAGTGTGCCTAAAAAAGCATTAGGCAAAATAAGGACTCTCATTTTTTCCCCTTAAGGATTTCTACATCTCCTCTCTCTAGAAAAATAGGCTGAAGGTGAAATTTTACAAATCAAATCAGAAGTTGGTAGAGATTGCACATTTGGAATCTCCTCATTGAGGCCTTTCCAATGATATATATCATGATGGGAAATTTTGATTATTTAAGAAGTGCCACACCATCAACATGATGTGGCACTTCTTAAATAATCAAAATTTCCCATCATGTTATATATCATTGGAAAGGTCTCAATGGGTAGATTCCAAATATGCAATCTCTGCCAACTTTTGATTTTATTTACAAAAATTTCACCATAAGCCCATTTTTCTAGAGAGGAGGTATGGAGATCCTTAAGGGGTAAAAATGAGAGTCCATATTTTGCCTAATGGTGTTTGAAAGGTGTCGATTTAATCGCATATCCTTAAACCTTTACAAATGCCAGTTTTGGGTGAAACATGGAGTTATTCTTGGGCATATAGTGTCTTAAAATGGGATTTCCATTGATGAGAGCAAAATCAAGGTCATCATGGAATTACCCCCACCACCAAACTACAAGGGAGTCCAGAGATTCATGGGCCATGTCAGCTACTACCGTCGGTTTATTATTTACCTTCTTGTGCACCCTTGCACCTTCCATGTGCCTACTTCTTGACCATTGAACACCTTTTAGATTCATCCATTTACATCTCTTAATAACCTTAGCTTGTATCCATTCCAATTTTATAACATCCTAATCTTCTTCTACCTTACTCCCACATACATGTGCCCCATACATGATGTGATAGGTACCATATTTTAACACCCCTCCCCTTAGTGTCCAAATGGGTCTCATCTTAAGAAGGTAATGTGACATACATAGACGTGACATTTCCCCCCCCTTGAGGGAGACACATATCACTTAGCCTATATCATCGATGGCTAGAGGTGATTACATCAGCATGACAAAACATCATGGAAATGAACATAGACATCATCACATCCACTCACACATGAACATAGACATCATCACATCCACTCACACATGAACATTTCTTAACCACAGGTTGCCTAATCCCAAGGTTGACATAGACATCAATGTTAAGGAAACCCTACCCTAACGTGTCGTGGGAAGTTTCCTCTCCGTCGAGCTCGAGCATGGCTTAAGAGCTCCACTGTAGTTGCTCATCATTGCTGTCCTCCTGCACACGTTGTCACCAGCGAGGCGATTTCTCTAATCCAAGGGGTGATGCAAGCTCTCTTGCAAAGATCGTGTGGGATCTCAACAGAAGAGGTTGGTTAGCCTAATCGAGAGCGAGAGAGAGAGAGAGAGAGAGAGAGAGAGAGAGAGAGAGAGAGAGAGAGAGAGAGAGAGAGAGAGAGAGAGGAACCAAGAGGAAACAAGTGATTAGTACTAATCACTCCTAAATTCAAACCCTAATCACACCACACATGCTAGATTAGAGTTGCAAAAGAGAGGGAGAGAGAGAGAAAACTCCACTTCTATTGCACAAATGGGAGAATGAGAGAGAGAGAGAAAACTCCACTTCTATTGCACAAATGGGAGAATGAGTTGCAAATAAGAGAAATTGGCTTTTATAGTTCCAAGCCTTTTCCCACTAGGCCGCCCGGGAGTAAGTGACCTGGGACACCCAAAACATAGTTACAAGGCTTTTCTCTACGGTTTGGCCAACTGACCAAGATCCTCTTGTCTGTGCTTTGAAGCTAAATACTTGGGAGCATCTTTAAGGCGTTTCCCTCATCAAATGATGGGATTTACAATATAGCATGGGTGCCCATTACATAAGTGTGTGGACATAGTTGTCGTAGGAATGTGTTAACATACTCCCCTTCCTAAAGTCGATCGTGTCCTCGTGATCGGTGAGAGGTTGGCGAGGCATGCGGGGAAGTGTCGCACATGGTTGGTTCTCCTATCTCTCCAGAAATGAGAGGGTGTGGGGGAGTTAGTATGATGGAAAGAAATTAGTGGAGTACTGGGCGAGTAAGTATCCAACTAGGCTGATGGGCTCTTATCAGCTTGCTTTGTTGGATGTGCCTAGTAGTACTCTTTATTTTGTTTTTTGTGTTTTACTTTTTTTTAAATCACCTTTGCACGGTGGGACTTCCTCATTAGAGGAGTCAAAGTACTTGAATGAGTAGACTACCATGGAATACTTAATAATGACCAGTATCCCAGTGGGGTAGGTGGTATAATTAAAGAGGAGTTAGTAAAACAATGGGGTTAGTAAGCAAGTGGCGAGGAGGGGTGAATTTTGGAGGGACAAGGAGGCAACACGCATGGAGACTGATTGCGCTCTGAGATGTTGTATGTCGATGGTGATGTTCATGAAGCTCTAGCATCTTTGTTAAGACACCGTGATGGGTATCTTGGTTCCCGTGGGATGTTGAGTCATCAGGTTGCAATGTTCTCTCTTTTTCTTTTCATGATTTGTCTTCTTTTGTCATTGGACCTCTGGGGTCCTATGTTGATAGGAGTGGTAGTCAATGTTGAGGATCCATAGGTGTTGAGCCGAAGAAGAAGTTTTGGGTAGGATTGATTAGACATAGCGCAGTTATTCGGGTGCAGTAGGGGTGATTAAGAAGATCCAAGCGATGGGTCATACCATGCACGAGGCTTGCACCCACCATGGTTCCCCCATCCAGAGATGTACCTAGATGGCTATTGAGATGATGAAGCTTTATGCAGTGTGTGCGTATAGGATAGAGCCCAGTGAGATTTGCAGGTGTTGTGCATGGGTGAGGGCAAAAGGCGTGCCCGTGGTCCTAACCACCTAGAGACTCTCTCTCTTTTTTTTTCCTTTTTTTTTGACAGGTGTTTATTGGTCAGCACCCCTAAAGAGGGCTTTGTACTGAGTGGCCCATGTGGCTAGAGTTGTGAGCTTACCTTTGAGTTTAGCTTTGAGTGGCTGGATAAGCTTAACCATGTGTATCACTACCCCTTGGTTTAGTGATGAAGTTGAGGGGCGGGGGGTGGAGCTTTGTGGGTTGAAAGGGTTAGGAAAATTGAGCTTTGGAGTGCCCATGGTTGGGTGTGGGGGGCAAGTCTGGAGGATTTTGTCAAGGAGGAGGGGATTGCCTGCCCGTTGGTCGCCAAACCATCTTCGTTGATTGGATAGGTACTAGCATGGCCAGTGTGGTTTGGGAAAATTGCTGAGGGTTTGCCTTGGGAACCAAATGATGAAATTGCCATCATGGAAGCCTTGAGCTTCTAAGAGACATTTGGGCACCCAACGCTGTCGAGTGATGAAGGTCCATGGTTGGTGAGGCTTCCGGCTTTTTTGTCGACGAGGCTTTGAGCTATGAGGTGGTTGTCGACGCAGAGGAGATGCTTTTGATTGTGGCTTGGGGAGCCACATGTGTGTGTTTCCTTCATGGTAGCTGCCTGTGAGGTGAAAAAAAGAAGAAAGAACCACTACCTCTATAGCCCTTCACCTCCCAAACTTGGAAAACACCACGACAAAACGGGGGCACCACCAGCCACCGGGCTGGAACACTTCTCACACTTGACCACCCACCCACACCAGAAAGATAGCTCAAAAACACGATAAACAACTGATCATCCACATAAACATATGGAGCACCAACCATGTAAAAATCAGCAATTACACCAAAAACCAGGACTCTGGCCAGGATTTACTACCAAGGGAATTCACCCTTGCATCTGACAACCAAGCCTCTGTCTCCCGGTCTCTGCACTCTTCAGAGGGCGCCCCACCAACAACCCTCACTTCACTTCCTCTGCCATCAGCCCTGGACCCTTATGGTACCGGCCCTTCTCACCTGTCTCAACACTACCAGCCACCTCTGCAGCTGCTTTACGTGCCAGTGACACTCGAGACGGCCTCCAACTCTGCACTGCTCTCTAAGCTCTCTCTCTCGTCAGCATCCACTCTCTGCCTGCAATCATCGCCCACACAAACCAGCCACTCTCTCTTCAGAAGGCGCCCCACGCTCTCTAAGCTCTCTCTCTCGTCAGCATCTACTCTCTGCCTGCAATCATCGCCCACACAAACCAGCCACTCTCTCTTCAGAAGGCGCCCCACACAACTCAGCAACTCTCACTCTCCGTGTGTCGTGACCAGCAGCTTTGCCAACCACAGAGCCTCTGCAGCTTCTCTTCAGCACCACGAACCACTTCTCTCTCTTCCCTACTCTCCAAAGGCGGCCTCCACTGTCTTTTCTCTCCAGTGAGGGCCAGCCACCACTTACACTCAACAACTGCTCTGGCCAACTCTTCAAAAAGAACCAACACAACCCCACTTACCCACGCGGCTCCCTTTCATTTATCTTCACTTTCACCCCCTGGTCGGTGCCTGCAGAACCACCAGCGCCGCTTACCCGCCAGCCTTTGTATCAACGAGGCGACCACTTTATCCACAGGCGACCGTCTGCACAAGCACCCGTCGGTCTTCTTCACGTACAAGGCAGCCAACAAGTTGACGCCGGCCCGTTCTCCTCACACGGGCGGTTCCTCACTTCACCTACACGCTGCACTCCAGCCATGCTCACAAACAAGGCCACCTACTCTCTTGCGCCCCTCTGTCTTCGCTTGTAGCCTGTACGCCGGCGTCTCAGTCGCCCCACCAGCAACCACGTCGCTCACACCAGCCGTCAAGGCCCTCTGCAGCTCTTCGCCAGGCCTCCTCCAGCACCGTAGGCTACCCTCTCACAAGTCCTATGCCTCACCTCTGGTCTCTGCAGCGCCTCTGCAAGGCGTCTTCTTTCTGGACCCGCGATCCCACTCTTTCGAAGCGGGCACTTTTACTTCTCTGCGTCTTCGCCACCACCTTCTAGATGGTGTGTTGGCAGCTACGAAGGCTTCCACTTGGCTATTCCCAAGTTGGCCACATTATTTTTTTATTTATTTTAGAAGCTCAATGATGGCCACCACACTACAATGGCTCCTCCTTTCCTTATGCTTCGGGTCATCACGCCGCGCTCACGACCTTCCAAAACAATGCTAGAGCTGCCCACAAGCTCATAGTCAGCAGCATCAACTTACCAAACATGACCATCACAGTCGGTGCCATGCATTTGGCAGCCATTTCCACATTCATGCTAAAAATGAAGTGCCATCTCTGCATCCAGAATCAGCCCAGACTGACCAACCATCATCACATCGGGGTTCCCGTAACACTTTCACGTGCAAGCATCACCATCAGCTCGTTAAAAAAACCATAAAACCACCCACTCTGTACATTTGCCAGGGCATTCAGGGCAAAGCTTATTCACAAACCACGCATTCCATATGTACACAGACTCAAAACACCTTTCACATTTTTGCCTGACATACTTTGCCCAACCCCTAGCCTGCTGAATCATTTATGATAATCAGAAAACAGCATATGACCATGTTTTCCTCCGTCAATCCTTTGAGCATCATACAGGGTAACCAACACATCTCTGTTCCAGGTGATCAAAGAAACACTATCATCTTCCCCAGACATAGTTTGCCATCCCACATCCCACCACATAACATAAGAACTTCTTGAAACAAAGCTTCTGACATACACACCATCCTGCCTCATTTCAATTCCAAAATCACTGATATGGTCAACACCAATATTGGAGAACCAGTGAAGCAACTCCTGCTGAGGGCAATAAGTGATGAAAGCTTCATCAAGAAAAACCTGCTGTGCCATAACACTTTCCTGTCCATCAACATAAGAAACATCACCATCAAAGCCAACCACTACAGGCAAAACAAACTCCTCTTCAAAAGGCACCATTGTCAAAGCATCCATCTCAGCTCCTGTATGCTCATCTTTATCAAGGCCAATAAGAAATTCATCTATCACAGCATCCATAATCTCATCCATAGCATCAACATCATTCATAATCTTCTGGTGTTGCTCCTCCTCTGCTTTGGGTCATCACGCCGCGCCCACGACCTTCCAAAACAATGCTAGAGCTGCCCACAAGCTCATAGTCAGCAGCATCAACTTACCAAACATGATCATCACAGTCGGTGCCATGCATTTGGCAACCATCTCCACATTCATGCTAAAAATGGAGTGCCATCTCTGCATCCAGAATCAGCCCAGACTGACCAACCATCATCACATCGGGGTTCTCGTAACACTTTCACGTGCAGGCATCACCATCAGCTCATTAAAAAAACCATAAAACCACCCACTCTGTACATTTGCCAGGGCATTCAGGGCAAAGCTTATTCACAAACCATGCATTCCATATGTATACAGACTCAAAACACCTTTCACATTTTTGCCTGACATACTTTGCCCAACCCCTAGCGTGCTGAATCATTTATGATCAGCAGAAAACAGCATATGACCACGTTTTCCTCCGTTAATCCTTTGAGCATCATACAGGGTAACCAACACATCTCTGTTCCAGGTGATCAAAGAAACACTATCATCTTCCCTAGACATAGTTTGCCATCCCACATCCCACCACATAACATAAGAACTTCTTGAAACAAAGGTTCTGACATACACACCATCCTGCCTCATTTCAATTCCAAAATCACTGATATGGTCAACACCAATATTGGAGAACCAGTGAAGCAACTCCTGTTGAGGGTAATAAGTGATGAAAGCTTCATCAAGAAAAACCTGCTGTGCCATAACACTTTCCTGTCCATCAACATAAGAAACATCACCATCAAAGCCAACCACTACAGGCAAACTCCTCTTCAAAAGGCACCATTGTCAAAGCATCCACCTCAGCTCCTGTATGCTCATCTTTATCAAGGGCAATAAGAAATTCATCTATCACAGCATCCATAATCTCATCCATAGCATCAACATCATTCATAATCTTCTGGTGTTGCTCCTCCTTCATAGCATCAATTTTTCTCGTGGCTTTCTTAACATTAATGCACATCTGATCATCCAGCTTCAATTCAGGTTCATCATCCTGCAGACTTTCTATATCCCACTCATCCCACACAGGTTCATCATCCTGCAGACTTTCTATATCCCACTCATCCCACACAGGTTCATCATCCAAAGACTTTAAAGCAGACTCTTTCACATCACATGCATACCTTTGCTCATGATTCACTTGTACCTCCTTGCATTCTTCCTGTATGGCCTCTTCTTGTTGAGCAACCTCATCACCAAGCACTTCCTCATCAATAACCAGGGCATCCATGTCTGCATCCTCCTCAGTGGATGAAGTATCTTCTGTTCCCTCACTAGTAGTGGTGCTACTAGTCGTATCATCAATCCTTCCAGCCATGTCCTCCTGTAAATTGTAGCTTTCCTGCCCAACCCCTAGTGGAAAATCAGTCACCTGAAACTTCCTACGAGACTTCCTCTTCTGCTTGACCTTTACATCTCCTCCTTCCTTCACTTTACCTTTCTTCTTGCTGGGCCCTGTAGCATCCCTGCTTTCCCTTTCCTATGGCGTCCGTTTTCCCAAAGGCATCACATCAGCTTCTGCTTCCTTCGTCTTCTCAAGGGTGACCACATCTATCACCTTAGTTTTACCCTTCTCCTCATTTGTCAATCCATTGGTCCCTGCTTCACCTTTAATTTCAATTCCATAATCATTTGCCCTGTTGGGAATCTGAGAGGGTAAGGGATACATATCACCTCCCATTCGCTGAGGCTTATCACAATCTGTACTTAGATGTCCAAGTTCACCACAATTCTAACACATAGGAATAAACCGTCGACCCCTGCCAAAACCACGGCCACTTCCATAGCCCCTGCTGTCTGACCTTCAACCCCTTCTTGATTATAGCCTCTGCCTCGGCCATGTCCACCACCTGCGTTCTCCATCATCTTCAGACTCAGATTCTTCATACAATCCACCATTTGCCTCATGTCCTGTTTAGGCCCTTCATCAGAAGCTGTAACAGTTGTGGGTGCTACCTTTGTCCCCTGTGGTATGGCATTATTCACCTGAGCTTCTGTCGGTTGCACTCTTTCCAGCACGGTTCTCATCGGTACCGCTTCTACCCTTCTCATTTCAGGCCTCACTACCACCACTAGAACCATTCCCAGCTGGTTCATCCGTTGCAACTTCCAATCCTTTGATTTGGCTATCTCCACCGCATCCTCATAAGACCTGGGCTTCTTTAATTCCACCTTCCAGCAAATACCTCCCTTCAATCCTGCAAAAAAACGATCCTTCTTCATCATGTCCGGAGGTACTTGATCATCCCCCAAAGCCTTGCACAAAGTCTCCCACAGCAAGGAAAATTTCTTCACATAATCATCAATTGGCTCCAATTCGCCCTGTGTCAACCCCTGCACTTCATGCCAAACTCTATCTGGATCCTCAATCTTCTTGAACCTATTCAAAAGTGCAGTCTTCAATCCATCCTCAGTCATTGGAATGCGTGGCTCAGCATCCTTTAACGACTCCTCATAAAAGGTCTGTACCATACCCTTGCATCTCCCTTCAAACATATATTCAGCAACCGCAATACCTATGCCGGCTCATTGATGTGATTGCTTATGCATGCAACCTCCATCCTTTCCAGAAAATCTGCCACATCTTCATTAGGACCACCAAAAAACTCTGGATATGACATCACTTTGATCCTCAAGCTTCACTTCAAATCCCAAGAAAAACCAGAAAACACCTTCCTCCAATCTCTTACTCTGGGACATACACCCTCGTAGGCACCAGAAGAATGTGAGGTGAAAAAAAGAAGAAAGGCCCACTGCCTCTATAGCCCTTCACCTCCCAAACTTGGAAAACACCACGACAAAACGGGGGCACCACCAGCCCACCGGCTGGAACACTTCTCACACTTCACCACCCACCCACACCAGAAAGATAGCTCAAAAACACGATAAACAACTGATCATCCACATAAACATATGGAGCACCAACCATGTACAAACTCAGCAATTACACCAAAAACCAGGACTCTGGCTAGGATTTACTGCCAAGGGAATTCACCCTTGCGTCTGACAACCAAGCCTTTGTCTCTCGGTCTCTCTGCACTCTTCAGAGGGCACCCCACCAGCAACCCTCACTTCACTTCCTCTGCCATCAGCCCTCGACCCTTATGGTACTGGCCCTTCTCACCTGTCTCAGCACTACCAGCCACCTCTGCAGCAGCTGCTTTACGTGCCAGTGACACTCGAGACGGCCACCAACTCTGCACTGCTCTCTAGGCTCTCTCTCTCATCAGCATCCACTCTCTGCCTGCAATCATCGCCCACACAAACCAACCACTCTCTCTTCAGAAGGTGTCCCACCGGCTAACCTTCAACTCAGCAGCTCTCACTCTCCGTGTGTCGTGAGTGACCAGCAGCTTCGCCAATCGGCTAACCTTCAACTCAGCAGTTCTCACTCTCCGTGTGTCGTGACCAGCAGCTTCGCCAACCACACAGAGCCTCTGTAGCTTCTCTTCAGCACCACGAACCACTTCTCTCTCTTCCCTACTGGCCAAAGGTGGCCTCCACTGTCTTTTCTCTCCAATGAAGGACCAGCCACCACTTACACTCAGCAACTGCTCTGGCCAACTCTTCAAAAAGAACCAACACAACCCCACTTACCCACGCGGCTCCCTCTCTTTTGTCTTCACTTTCACCCCCTGGTCAGTGCCTGCAGAACCACCAGCGCCGCTTACCCACCAACCTTTGTATCAACGAGGCGACCACTTTATCCACAGGCGGCCTTCTGCACAAGCACCCGCTGGTCTTCTTCACGTACAAGGTAGCCAACAAGTTGACGCCGGCCCGTTCTCTTCACACGGGCGGTTCCTCACTTCACCTGCACGCTGCACTCCAGCCACACTCACAAACAAGGCCACCTACTCTCTTGCACCCCTCTGTCTTCGTTTGCAGCCTGTACGCCGATGTCTCAGTCGCCCCACCAGCAACCACGTCGCTCACACCAGCCATCGAGGCCCTCTGCAGCTCTTTGCCAAGCGTCCTCCAGCACCGTAGGCTACCCTCTCACAACGCCTGCGCCTCACCTCTGGTCTCTGCAGCGCCTCTGCAAGGCGTCTTCTTTCTGAACCCGTGATCCCACTCTTTCGAAGCGGCCACTTTTTACTTCTTTGCGTCTTCGCCACCACCTTCTAGATGGTGTGTTGGCAGCTACGAAGGCTTCCACTTGGCTATTCCCAAGTTGGCTACATTATTTTTTTATTTATTTTAAAAGCTCAATGATGGCCACCACACTACAATGGCTCCTCCTTTCCTTATGCTTCGGGTCATCATGCCGCGCCCACGACCTTCCAAAACAATGCTAGAGCTGCCCACAAGCTCATAGTCAGCAGCATCAACTTACCAAACATGACCATCACAGTCGGTGCCATGCATTTGGCAACCATCTCCACATTCATGCTAAAAATGGAGTGCCATCTCTGCATCCAGAATCAGCCTAGACTGACCAACCATCATCACATCCGGGTTCCTGTAACACTTTCACGTGTAGGCATCACCATCAGCTCGTTAAAAAAACCATAAAACCACCCACTCTGTACATTTGCCAGGGCATTCAGGGCAAAGCTTATTCACAAACCACGCATTCCAAATGTACACAGACTCAAAACACCTTTCAGATTTTTGCTTGACATACTTTGCCCAACCCCTAGCCTGCTGAATCATTTATGATAATCAGAAAACAGCATATGACCACGTTTTCCTTCGTCAATCCTTTGCGCATCATACAGGGTAACCAACACATCTCTGTTCCAGGTGATCAAAGAAACACTATCATCTTCCCCAAACATAGTTTGCCATTCCACATCCCACCACATAACATAAGAACTTCTTGAAACAAAGCTTCTGACATACACACCATCCTGCCTCATTTCAATTCCAAAATCACTGATATGGTCAACACCAATATTGGAGAACCAGTGAAGCAACTCCTGCTGAGGGTAATAAGTGATGAAAGCTTCATCAAGAAAAACCTGCTGCGCCATAACACTTTCCTGTCCATCAACATAAGAAACATCACCATCAAAGCCAACCACTACAGGCAAAACAAACTCCTCTTCAAAAGGCACCATTGTCAAAGCATCCACCTCAGCTCTTGTATGCTCATCTTTATCAAGGAGGCCAATAAGAAATTCATCTATCACAGCATCCATAATCTCATCCATAGCATCAACATCATTCATAATCTTCTGGTGTTGCTCCTCCTTCATAGCATCAATTCTGCTCGTGGCTTTCTTAACATTAATGCACATCTGATCATCCAGCTTCAATTCAGGTTCATCATCCTGCAGACTTTCTATATCCCACTCATCCCACACAGGTTCATCATCCAAAGACTTCAAAGCAGACTCTTTCACATCACATGCATACCTTTGCTCATGATTCACTTGTACCTCCTCGCATTCTTCCTGTATGGCCTCTTCTTGTTGAGCAACCTCATCACCAAGCACTTCCTCATCAATAACCAGGGCATCCATGTCTGCATCCTCCTCAGTGGATGAAGTGTCTTTCACATCACATACCTTTGCTCATGATTCACTTGTACCTCCTCGCATTCTTCCTGTATGGCCTCTTCTTGTTGAGCAACCTCATCACCAAGCACTTCCTCATCAATAACCAGGGCATCCATGTCTGCATCCTCCTCAGTGGATGAAGTATGGCCTCTTCTTGTTGAGCAACCTCATCACCAAGCACTTCCTCATCAATAACCAGGGCATCCATGTCTGCATCCTCCTCAGTGGATGAAGTATCTTCTGTTCCCTCACTAGTAGTGGTGCTACTAGTCGTATCATCAATCCTTCCAGCCATGTCCTCCTGTAAATTGTAGCTTTCCTGCCCAACCCCTAGTGGAAAATCAGTCACCTGAAACTTCCTACGAGACTTCCTCTTCTACTTGATCTTTACATCTCCTCCTTCCTTCACTTTACCTTTCTTCTTGCTGGGCCCTGCAGCATCCCTGCTTTCCCTTTCTTGTGGCGTCCGTTTTCCCAAAGGCATCACATCAGCTTCTGCTTCCTTCGTCTTCTCAAGGGTGACCATATCTATCACCTTAGTTTTACCCTTCTCCTCATTTGTCAATCCACTGGTCCCTGCTTCACCTTTAATTTCAATTCCATAATCATTTGCCTTGTTGGGAATCTGAGAGGGTAAGGGATACATATCACCTCCCATTCGCTGAGGCTTATCACAATCTGTACTTAGATGTCCAAGTTCACCACAATTCTAACACGTAGGAATAAACCGTCGACCCCTGCCAAAACCACGGCCACTTCCATAGCCTGCTGTCTGACCTTCAACCCCTTCTTGATTATAGCCTCTACCTCGGCCACGTCCACCACCTGGGTTCTCCATCATCTTCAGACTCAGATTCTTCATACAATCCACCATTTGCCTCATGTCCTGTTTAGGCCCTTCATCAGAAGCTGTAACAGTTGTGGGTGCTACCTTTGTCCCCTATGGTATGGCATTATTCACCTGAGCTTCTGTCGGTTGCACTCTTTCCAGCATGGTTCTCATCGGTACCGCTTCTACCCTTCTCATTTCAGGCCTCACTACCACCACTAGAACCATTCCCAGCTGGTTCATCCGTTGTAACTTCCAATCCTTTGATTTGGCTATCTCCACCGCATCCTCATAAGACCTGGGCTTCTTTAATTCCACCTTCCAGCAAATACCTCCCTTCAATCCTGCAATAAAACGATCCTTCTTCATCATGTCCGGAGGTACTTGATCATCCCCCAAAGCCCTGCACAAAGTCTCCCACAGCAAGGAAAATTTCTTCACATAATCATCAATTGGCTCCAATTCGCCCTGTGTCAACCCCTACACTTCATGCCAAACTCTATCTGGATCCTCAATCTTCTTGAACCTATTCAAAAGTGCAGTCTTCAATCCATCCTCAGTCATTGGAATGCGTGGCTCAGCATCCTTTAACGACTCCTCATAAAAGGTCTGTACCATACCCTTGCATCTCCCTTCAATCAGCAACCGCAATACCTGTGCCGGCTCATTGATGTGATTGCTTATGCATGCAACCTCCATCCTTTCCAGAAAATCTGCCACATCTTCATTAGGACCACCAAAACACTCTGGATATGACATCATTTTGATCCTCAAGCTTCACTTCAAATCCTAAGAAAAACCAAAAAAAACACCTTCCTTCAATCTCTTACTCTCGGACATACACCCTTGTAGGCAAGAACAATCCCTGAGCTATCCTCAGTGGGGGCACCAGAAGAATGTGAGGTGAAAAAAAGAAGAAAGAACTACTGCCTCTATAGCCCTTCACCTCCCAAACTTGGAAAACACCACGACAAAATGGGGGCACCACCAGCCACCGGCTGGAACACTTCTCACACTTCACCACCCACCCACACCAGAAAGATAGCTCAAAAACATGATAAACAATTGATCATCCACATAAACATATGGAGCACCAACCATGTACAAACTCAGCAATTACACCAAAAACCAAGACTCTGGCTAGGATTTACTGCCAAGGGAATTCACCCTTGCGTCTGACAACCAAGCCTCTGTCTTTCGGTCTCTGCACTCTTCAGAGGGCGCCCCACCAGCAACCCTCACTTCACTTCGTCTGCCATCAGCCCTGGACCCTTATGGTATCGGCCCTTCTCACCTGTCTCAGCACTACCAGCCACCTCTGCAGCTTCTTTACGTGCCAGTGACACTCGAGACGGCCTCTAACTCTGCACTACTCTCTAGGCTCTCTCTCTCATCAGCATCCACTCTCTGCCTGCAATCATCGCCCACACAAACCAGCCACTCTCTCTTCAGAAGGCGCCCCACCAGCTAACCTTCAACTCAGCAGCTCTCACTCTCTGTGTGTCGTGACCAGCAGCTTCGCCAACCACAGAGCCTCTGCAGCTTCTCTTCAGCACCGCGAACCACTTCTCTCTCTTCCCTACTGTCCAAAGGCGGCCTCCACTGTCTTTTCTCTACACTCAGCAAGACAACTGCTCTGGCCAACTCTTCAAAAAGAACCAACACAACCCCACTTACCCACGCGGCTCCCTCTCTTTTGTCTTCACTTTCACCCCCTGGTTGGTGCATGCAAAACCACCAGCGCCACTTACCCGCCAGCCTTTGTATCAACGAGGCGACCACTTTATCCACAGGCGGCCGTCTGCACAAGCACCCGCTGGTCTTCTTCACGTACAAGGCGGCCAACAAGTTGATGCTGGCCCGTTCTCCTCACACGGGCGGTTCCTCACTTCACCTGCACGCTGCACTCCAGCCACACTCACAAACAAGGCCACCTACTCTCTTGCGCCCCTCTGTCTTTGCTTGCAGCCTGTACGTCGGTGTCACAGTCACCCCACCAGCAACCACGTCGCTCACACCAGCTGTCGAGGCCCTTTGCAGCTCTTCGCCAGGCATCCTCCAGCACCGTAGGCTACCCTCTCACACAAGGCCTGCGCCTCACCTCTGGTCTCTGCAACGCCTCTGCAAGGCGTCTTCTTTCTGGACCCGCGATCCCACTCTTTCGAAGCGGCCACTTTTTACTTCTTTGCGTCTTCACCACCACCTTCTAGATGGTGTGTTGGCAGCTACGAAGGCTTCCACTTGGCTATTCCCAAGTTGGCCACATTATTTTTTTATTTATTTTAAAAGCTCAATGATGGCCACCACACTACAATGGCTCCTCCTTTCCTTATGCTTTGAGTCATCACGCCGCGCCCACGACCTTCCAAAACAATGCTAGAGCTGCCCACAAGCTCATAGTCAGCAGCATCAACTTACCAAACATGACCATCACAGTCGGTGCCATGCATTTGGCAACCATCTCCACATTCATGCTAAAAATGGAGTGCCATCTCTGCATCCATCAGCCCAGACTGACCAACCATCATCACATCGGGGTTCCCGTAACACTTTCACGTGCAGGCATCACCATCAGCTCGTTAAAAAAACTATAAAACCACCCACTCTGTACATTTGCCAGGGCATTCAGGGCAAAGCTTATTTACAAACCACGCATTCCATATGTACACAGACTCAAAACACCTTTCAGATTTTTGCCTGACAGTAGCCTTGTGCTTTGAGCACATTGGTAGGCAACCAACGTTGTTGGCTTCGCTATGCTTGGGGTTGCCTATCCCGTGGCTGTGGGACCTTTCAGCTCGTTAAAAAAACTATAAAACCACCCACTTTGTACATTTGCCAGGGCATTCAGGGCAAAGCTTATTCACAAACCACGCATTCCATATGTACACAGACTCAAAACACCTTTCAGATTTTTGCCTGACAGTAGCCTTGTGCTTTGAGCACATTGGTAGGCACCCAACGTTGTTGGCTTCGCTATGCTTGGGGTTGCCTATCCTGTGGTTGTGGGACCTTTTGTCTCGCAGCTTCCTTGTTGGGAGTTGCTATGGGGAACGAGCACAGACAGCATACTTGGGTAGCGAGAGGGGAGTGTTTCCTTCATATTAGCCTTGTGCTTGTAACATGTGGTCAGAGACTAGACAAACGTTGAAGCTTTATCTTAGGGTTGGTGTTTGCTGGCTTAGTTGGCTTTTTGCACTTAGGTTTTAGAGATGTCCATCTAGGGATCCATAGTTCTGTGTAGCCATTGTAGAATCCCTAAGCGGCTAGAAGATTCTTGGGCACCCACCATTGATTGTCATGATAAAGATATGAGGTTGGGATGCTTGCAGTGTTGGTGGTTGAGGATGTAGAGTTGAGGGGCAATGTAGACGGTGAGGCTTGATTGTCATTTTGGTGGATGGTGTTTGACAGTGGATGATCAACCGGTTTTGGTGAGTCATGGGGTGTGGGAACAGGGGAGACTGTCGCCGATGATGAGGATGGGGTGTGAGGGGGAAGGGCAGTCCGGGGGTGAGGGTGTGTGTATGATATTCTCTTGGGGACACAAGAGAACTGTGGCCTTGTTCCCGTTGATTTCCATGGTGGCTATTTCTTTGAGCCAATTGATTTTGTAGTGAGTGGCATCAATCCACTCTTTCCCAATTATTATTCGGCCTTACAGTGCTCCTGCATCTATAACATGAAAAATGCACTCCAACTAGTTGTTTCCAATAGAAATTTTAGGAATGAAAGACCTAACACTCATTAAATGCATTTCGTGTGATATTTGAATGTAAGTGTCTTATTTTGTTAGTGCGTGTTTTCCAAGAACTTTCCACGCCTCCAAGAGTAGACAATTCTTGGTTGGAAGTCCAATCCATATGCTTGGTGGGTTGAGGTCTGGTGGTAGTTCAGAGGCAGTGGAAGGCTTACCAGTTATCGTGGGGGGGTGTGAGAATACCCTTTGTGGTGGTAGTTCAGAGGCAGTGGAAGGCTTACCAGTTATTGTGGGGGGTGTGAGAATACCCTTTGTGGAAGTAGTTGGTTGGGGAAGAGGATTAGATTCGAGGCACTCCCCGTCCCAAAGGATCATGGTTACCTTGCCCTAGGGAGCTTGAGGATATTTGTGTTGTCAGCTGGCTTGATTGTAGTTGTAGCATTCTGGACCTAGCTTCCTCCAAGGATGACTGCTTCATTAGTCTCACCTGTGGGAACCACGTAGAACTTACAAGCCAATGGGCTAAAGACAATATGTACAGTTTGTGTAAAGGACCCAAGGCTTTGTATGTGTTGGCCGCTAGGCAATTGAACTTTGGCATGGGCAATTTTAAGAGATGGTTTGCCTAGAGAGACCCATGTTTCCCATGGAAAAATATTGTGGCTAGCTGTGGGTGACAGCTAGGTGCATTTCCATTGCATATTTTTGCCAAAGGGGAAATCTATACAGACCTTAAGTGAGGTTGTTTCAAGTTGGAGCTACACTTACATTGAGGGTGTTAAGCGAGGCAATGGCTTTATAGGATTCATGAATGGTCTGGCCGTTGGGGAGCATGAATTGTGTGCCAGCTTTGCGATGGGGGATGGTATCAAGTGTAGCAAGGATTTTAAGCCAATCGTGGTCAACTTCGTGTCACTATTGATAGAAGCGACCGTGTATGGCCCCTGCGCATCATTAAGGGCTTGATGTGACAAGGATTGCAAACTAAGAGATCATTGCTATTGGCGGTGGTCAAAGAGTCTTCAGCAAAGGGAGCGTTGGCCATGGGATGTGAGTGCCAGGTATATAAATTGACCTTAAGCATTTGAGACCCTTTGTGCGGACACGATACATTTGAGACCCTTTGTGCGGACACGATACATGTCCCAGTCATGGTTTAGTCAGGTTGGTCTCATGAAGGGTCGACCCAAGATGGCATCATAGGTGGTATTACGAAAGTCCATGACCATAAATGTGAGATGGAATGTCATGTCACAAACTTTGACCTTGAGGTCATGCACTAGGCCCAGGGTTTCATAGAGTTCCTGTCCGCAAGCTTGATCACCAATTTGGTGGGATCAAGGCGTGGTTGGCCCCAGTTTTCCCAACATGTTTGTGTGAGGATACTTACACCAGCACCTCCATCTAGGATGCCTTTGACCATATGTCCATTATAGGAAATGGGCAATGCTGTGTTTGTGTCATCACCTTCAAAGTATTGTCCCAGTGCATTGACGTGAATTGTGGTGCGCCTTTGGGTTGTGGGTTGTGGTGATGGAGTAAGTCTGGATGACAGGGCTCAAATTCGTCTGAGAAATCTGAGGTAGGGCCCTCCTCCATAGAAGCTTGTAGTTTGTGTTCCATCCAATCCCAAAGGTCATTCCATAAATTTGGATGTCCTTTTAACAAGGTTCCTATGGGCATGTGGATTTGGGAGGAAAGGAATGCAGAGAGGCCAACTAGGTCGCATTGATGAGAGTAGGGGCTTCTTAAGGGGCACGGCCTTGATCATAGGGTGGACCAGCAATAGTATATGGAAGTTTAATTTGGTCTTGATTTGACAGGTGTGGAGATCGAGAGTTGGTTGCAGTAGGAGGATAAAATACCTTAGCAAATTTGGTGTGTGGACCTTGTGAGTCGCTATCAAACTCTGTGTCAGTGTTCGCACATCGAGTTGTTTGATGTGAACGTGGGATTTGGGCTTGGATGTTTGTGGAATAGGCATTGGAGGACGAGGAGGTGCAAGAGGGGCAAGATTGTTGCTTGTCAACATCATGTTGGCGAATGGATCTTTCGTGGCCTTAAGTGTTTGTGGCGGCTTTTACCTAACTTGGTGTGAAAGTTCATGTTTAATGGGGGATGATGCGCACTCAGGTATAGGGTCAAAGGTTAGGAGAACGGGTGGCGGCAGTTCAAGTTGAGCCTGGTATTGCTCTACTAGTGCTTGGGCCTTCTGAAAACGTTGCTTCCCAAGGGTGGCATTGGGATATGTGGCCAATTGTTTTTCCTGTTTGGTGAGTTTTTGGTGGGTTGCATGGGGGAGTGGCAGTGCGGGGTCTGGAGAACGGGTGGCGGTTCAAGTTGAGCTTGGTATTGCTTTACCAGTGCTTGGGCCTCATGAAGAGGCTGCTTCTCATAGTTTTTTTTTGGATTTGGTGCGGCCGTACACTTACAAGCGTATACCCATCACAAATGTGGAATGGCCGTGGCAAAAAAAAATATTAAAAACAAAGTTTTTTTTTGTACGGCCGTACGCTTATAATCATCATAAGTAGAGGTATATTGAGCACTATAATCCAAACATGTTATGAATCTACAAAATAAGAGCCCACATGTAAGATAAAAATGATCTCGATTCATTACAAATTTCTCCTAACCCTTACATAGTATTTAAGAGAGAGATTTTTTTTATTTAAAAAATATTACATTAATAATTAATTCGATTAAGTTTACTTCTTAGAATCTCTTTGTAGTTGTTGAGAATTTGACACCCAAAATACGATAATATTGTGAGCTTAGCTTTGATAAAATGTGGCCAAATGAGCACGCGTGGAGTAAGTGTGTGAGGGCAAAGAAAGAGCTCTCATGAAACAAGAGCCACTTAGTCATCCACAAGCAAAAGGCTCTAAGTCCAAGGTGGAGAACAAGCCAAAGAGCCCAACAAATGAAGGTAGCAAAGAAATGGCATGGCTCCTAACTCCTAGGTGTAACCCAACTCTCTCAGTGTAAGTGTCAAGCCAAAGCCAACCTTGTAACTCATAGAGCAACGTAGACAAACTGCTCCAACCTTATGAGTATCGAGTGTAGGTTAGGTCAATACATGTTAGGTGTTAGACCCTCATCATCACATTGAGAGGAGGTGTTGAGAAAAGCAATGTGTGAGAGGGTGCAACATGAGTAGAGCAAGGAGAGGAGCATGCAGATTAGAAAAGGAATAGACTAAGGGTACATTCTCAAAGGTTGATTTGTATGAAAGGAGAAGTCAAAGGTCAAAAAGGTAGCACATGGAAAGTGTAAGGAGAAACATGTAGTGTGAGCATTTATGGACACATGTTTTGGCACTAGGGTGCACACATCTTGTGAGTTGGAAGCTACATGAGAGCATTTATGGACACATGTTTGGCACTAGGGTGCACACATCTTGTGAGTTGGAAGCTACGTGAGAGCTATAAAAAAGGATGTACATGGTTGGCACTAGGGTGCACACATCATGTGAGTTGGGAGCTACATGAGAGCTATGAAAGGATGTACTTGGATCGACTCTAATGATATTATGTGACATTTTGTGAGCATACTATTTTATTGCTAAAATCTTGTTCACTTGCTCAATCACCTCATTAGTTTCCTTAGTCATGTCTATAATTGCTATGAGTTGCCCTAGATCCATGATTGTTAACAATAATTAGGCATGTCATTAACTCTAATTAACCTTATCCTTTGTACAAAATGAGTGACTGCCATTGGAGGCTTTGGCTCTCCTATTTCATGTAGCCATTTCACAAATCCTTCTAGCTCAAGCCAGAGGACCTCAAGGCGACCAAGCACATTCAAGCAATTAAGAAATCTCGCCCAAGAATCATGCGTAACAGTCGCCTACATAGCAATTGGTGCCAAAATGTTTTGGGGAAATAAAAAATTCACGACCGTTGAGCAACAATCCGTAAATTCCATCAAAACCTAGGGGTTTTTAGGTGATGAACACACTGGTGGTGTTGGATTTGCAATTGGTGGAGTGAGCAGTGAGATCCAAGCTTGCACCTCTCTTTGAGGTTTAGTTAAGTTCCTTAATCCTTGATTAAAAGTTTAATAATCCCAAGTACTAGTAGCTCAACTCCATCTTTATTCATTGCTATTCCACTCTCTCAAAGCATTTATGTAAGTTTCCTCCCTCCAGCTTTTGAGGTGTGCAAGTGTAAGAACTTCCCCTTCTGATCTTATAATTATTCCCCTCTTTGAAGTAAAAGAAAGATCTTGTTTTACCCTATTTTGGCCTGGAGAGAGAAAATGTCTAGAGGGAGGTAATTCAAAATTGAGATATTTTTGGATATAAAAATCCTCCTAGTGTCTAAAATGATTTTCCCTGAAACAGAAATTCAAAAAGAACTTTCCAATGTGCAATTGGAATTAATTAAAAATAGGTATAAAGCCTAAGGGTCCAGATTTTCAAAAAAAATTGGATTATGGTCCAATTAAGGTTCCTATGGACCAATAAGATTAATCCAAATGTAGGGAGGAGATAAATTGAAGAATAAAAGAAAATCCCCCAAAAATGAGTAAATGCTCACATAAGATGAAGAGTTGACTAATAAGGACAAGGTTTATTAATTAAAAAAAGAAGAGATATTTAGAGGAAATGATGCATTTTTGACACCTCAGTGTGGGGATCTCCCCTCATGAAGGAGGTGCCTATTTCATATGTGTGGAGGAGTTTTAAACTAAAAAATAATGAGATATTTTCATCTCTCCTCTCTCCTGTTTCAACTAGATCCAAAAAAGTAAGCTAAACTGACCCAAAAATGATCAAAAATTGACCAAACTGATCTAGAAAATTCTAGAATCAGTTTGCTTGGTTAAAGGCTCACTTTTTCCTATAAATAGAAGCCTCCTCCTTTGTAAAATCTTAATGGTGTTTTATGCACTATTACTCTACTCCTACCCAGAGCCATTTACATTGAATTTTCTTGATAATTCAATTGTTTTTGGCTTAATCCTCTCCAAAGCAATTGGTGGCCACTCTTGCTTCAAACAAGAGTAGAACCCTCAATCCCTCAAGCCAAAGGAAAGCTTACAACCCCATGTAAGCTAAATTTTTCTTACTTTTTTATTTTAAATCTATGGTTCTACTCTTGCTTCAAACAAGAGTGGAACCCTCAATCCCTCAAGCCAAAGGAAAGCTTACAACCCCATGTAAGCTAAATTTTTCTTACTTTTTTATTTTAAATCTATGGTTCTACTCTTGCTTCAAACAAAAGTGAAACCCTCAATCCCTCAAGCCAAAGGAAAGCTTACAACCCCATGTAAGCTAAATTTTTCTTACTTTTTTATTTTAAATCTATGGTTTTCTTGATTTTCTTGTTTATTTAGTTAATTAAAGTAAATTCTAATGCTATTCCTTGATGAAAAGGCCACCTCCTTCTCTTCTTTACAATTCAGCCTTTCTTTATCCTAGAATGTTTAATAAAAAGATTAATTAAACTTTTCTTATTGTTTACTCTCTTAAAAATTGTATGGATTAGAGTCCTTTACATCTAATTGGGATTAATTTAAATTGAAAAGAGAATGTTAAAAATGAGAAATGGTCAGCCATACAAAGGAGGTTATGGCAAAATTTTCTAGAATTTTGTGGAAAAGAAAGTTTATTTTTATGTTATTCCAAAAGAGTAATTCCCACCATTTGTGCATTCTAAAAGAAATATTCTAATTTACTCCATGTACATATTCACCTATGAATATGCATGGATATCACGGATATTAATTATTGAATTTAATTTCTATGCATAGAAAGATGCATAATGAAAATTTTTATTTTATAAAAGTGTTGTTTTCATTGAATTTAATTTCTATGCATAGAAAGGTGCATAATGAAAATTTTTGTTATAAAAGTGTTATTTTCATTGAATTTAATTTCTATACATAGAAAGGTGCATAATGGAAATTTTTATTATAAAAGTGTTATTTTCATTGAATTTGATTTCTATGCATAGAAAGATGCATAAAGGATTTATTTATTTCAAAAGTGTTATTCTCATTAAAATTGATTTTATGCATAGAAAGACGCATAAAGGATTTATTTTTATTTCAAAAGTGTTATTCTCATTAAAATTGATTTTATGCATAGAAAGACGCATAAAGGATTTATTTTATTTCAAAAGTGTTATTCTCATTAAAATTGATTTTATGCATAGAAAGATGCATAAAGGATTTATTTTTATTTCAAAAGTGTTTTTCTCATTAACATTGATTTTATACATAGAAAGATGCATAAAGGATTTATTTTTATTTCAAAAGTGTTATTCTCATTAAAGTTGATTTTTATGCATAAATAGATGCATAAAAGGATTTTTATAAAAGTGTTATTCCCACTGAAGTTGATTTTTATGCATAAATAGATGCGTAAAGAATCTTTATATCAAAATTAGAATTCTCTTAAATTCTATGAATAGATGTAATAAGATGTGATGAGAATCAGATAGATGTGAATGAATGGATGGATGGATGTGATGTGAATAGCGGTAATGAGATGTGAAGTGAATAGATGTGATGTGATGTGAATCAGATAGATGTGAATGAATGGATGGATGGATGTGATGTGAATAGAGGTAATAAGATGTGAAATGAATAGAGGTAATGAGATGTGAAGTGAATAGATGTGATGAGATGATATATGAATCAGATATATGTGAATGAATGGATGGATGGATGGATGTGAATAGAGGTGATGAGATGTGAAGTGAATAGATATAATGAGATGTGAATGAATGGATGGATGGATGGATGTGATGTGAATAGAGGTGATGAGATGTGAAGTGAATAGATATAATGAGATGTGATGAGAATCAGATAGGTGTGAATGAATGAATGGATGGATGGATGTGAATAGAGATGATGAGATGTGAATGAATGAATGAATGAATGGATGGATGTATGTGATGTGAATAGAGATGATGAGATGTGAGGTGAATAGATGTGATGTGAATCAGATAGATGTTAATGAATGAATGAGATGTGATGCCATGTGAATCAGGATGTAAATGAATGATATGTGATGAAAAGGGATGTGAATGTATAAGTGAAGAATGGATGTGGTTATGTATATGAAGAATGGATGTGGATGTATGTGAAAGAATGGGATGTGGATGTGTATGTGAGAGAATGTGGTGTGGATGTGTATGTGAGAGAATGTGATGTGATGTAAAGAGATGTGATGTGACATGTGATGTGATGTGATGTAAAGAGATGTGATGTGACATGAATATATGTGGATGTGAAGTGTAAGGTTCCTCCCTCTAAAAATGGGAGAAACACTTAAGATAGTCCGCTAAGTCTTATCTTGGAAAAAATTTCCTATTCATCGACACCTTGACCCTATAGAGATTCAAGGATACGATTCATAGGTATGACCTAGCTCTATCCCGCAGGGGAAGCGTGATTTTCTAAACATCAAATCACCCATAGGGCAATTGATCAAAAATTGGGCAACTACTAGACTTGATTTCTAGAGACAACGCTTTTTTTCCTCATCTTATGCAAGGCACAGCCGCTGACCTAGTCTTCTAGAATAGAGTTACCCAAGAGCCTAACTATCTAACGTAGGGCTTTCACTTAATTTGTTGGAAAGCTACCCGACTAATCGGGTCCACCCGTCCGTAGGATGGTGCCGTCAGGGCATTCCATCCTCCCACTTTCCACCCTACTCACGCATCAATTTGTTTTCTAATTAATACTACCACACTGTTTGACATAAATAAACATATTCCTTAATTAGGGCCCTTCTTCACACGGTTCGTTAAAACAGCCTTCTTACACAATACCATCATACCAAAGACAAGATGCAATTATATAAAAAGTTTATACATGAATCCATTTCCATACAAGCCAATCCGGCTCTCTTATTCTTATTCTGCCGATGATCTAGAATTCGGCCTTCCAGCCTCTATATGCTGGGCAAAACCCTACGGGACCATACACCTCATCGTCGGCCGCTGGCGAGAACTCAAGCCGGCCTGTCGCCCTCTCAGGCTCCATCGCTCGATCCTCCCGCCCCTCAGAGGGATGTCTGCACACTAGGGTGGGCTTATTTACCGTACTAGCCTGGGCCCTCAGAACTAGGCAGCCTCATAATCTCTCGCCTCAATCGGCGATCCTTATTCTCCCAAAGGTATGAGGGATACCTTGGGCCATTCCTGGGCTTTGCTAATGACGCCGCCCGGCTACACAAGCACGGAACGGAGTTAGCGTTGAAGCCAAAAGAAATCTTGAATTCCAAAGATAACAACTTCAATGCAATTTTCTAAGTATAGCATTCACAATTCATGAAGATAGCAATTTCAACGCAATTTATCGAAAACAACATCACATAATTCGTAATTTCGTATAACTTTTATGTCCTCATTTTAAAAGAAAAAGACACCATTCATTAATACTAATTTAAGGGAAAATCTCTTCTTTTGAAAATTAACCAAGCTAACCTGGCCACCGTTTCCTTGAGGGACTTGAAAAGGGAGGACTGGAGCCGCATTGGGCGCATCTCCCTCCATCTCGTTGTTACGTGCGCCTCTTGAGGCAATATTTTGTCGTCTCCAGGATGAGTCCATCTTAGGCGTCGCCTTGTAGAGCTCGCTGCTGTGATCGAAACGCTTCAGTCGGATTTGAATTCCGAGCTCGTTTGCTCACCGTATGAGCAAAAGAATATGGCGCACGAACCCTCGCTTAAGCCAAAAATCCCTTACTAAAGTCTACGCAAATGGGGGGGGGGGAATTGTGAGATGTCCTTAAGGCCAAAGGCAATAACGTGGAGAGGGTTGGGAGGGGTGGCTGCAAGCCTCTCTGTAAGTCTATTCACACGGGGGGGGAGAAGAGCTAAGGACACTGGTCCATGGCAAGAGAAGGATGGAGGAAAATTGGCTTATCTGAAAAGAGCCAAATGAGGGGGTGTGAGAGGGGTGGCTGCAAGGGCGGCTGTACTTGCAGCAAGTACGCTATGGCCGTACGGACGGCGGCACAACAGGGCGTACGCTACACAGAAATGCGTGCCGATTGAGGAGTACCCCGGGGGTTTATATAGCTGAGGGGTGAGGGTACGGGCGCTACGCAAAGCAGGGACGAAAGGACGGTGTACCTTCAAAGGCTATGGATCAGTGGCCTGCATGGGTCTATGGGAAAGGTACGGTGTCGGTTGTCTGGGAAAGGAGTGGTACGCATGTACCTTATCCGGTCTGGGTGTCCACCTAAGGGTACGCGTGGACCATACAGTGGGCGGCCGTCCTTTGGTTCTTGGGCGGCCATTGTACGGGCGCCCTAGTAAGTGTGTACGGATCAAATTTTGGGGCGGGGTACCCAAATTTGGGACGCCCGTCTCGATTTGCGTGCCGGACCGCCCCCGGGGGGGGGGCGAAATTTTTTTTTTGTCCGGGAGGTTCTCCTGGTCGCAGGGGTTCAGACCGTTCGTCAATCGGACGTGCGGTCGTGCATTTATTAAGGTTTAAAGGTCGCCGTTTTTTAACTAAAATGATTGAAATTAGCGTATAGGCTTGATCCGGTGTCCGTTTTGGATGCTGTAAAATCCTATATTAGGGTAAAATCGCGCGCAAATTCCAAATTTGGGCTCAGAATTTGAAGATTCTAAGTAGAAATGACTCAAATAATAAAATCATTGATATTCATACCATAAAAACTCATAATTACATGGATATTTCTTTATTAGTGAAGATGGGTACGTTACATCCTTCCCCCCTTAAAGAAATCGAGATGTCCTCATCTCGTCATGAATTGGGGATAATCCTTTAAGAGTGTAGCTTCATCTTCCCAAGTTGCATCCTCTTCAGGGTAATCTTTCCACTGAACTAGATGTTCTACAAGAGTTCTATTTCGGAGTTGCCTTTCCCTAGAATCTATGATGCTACTGGGCTGTAATTCAAGGACTCCTTGAGTAGGGATTACAACTTGTTCATCATCAAGAATATGATCGAGACTGGGGACATATGGCTTTAACAAACTTACATGAAATACATTATGGACTTTGATATGGGCTGGGAGTTGGAGTTTATAGGCACTTTTACCTAGACACTTGATAACTGTATAAGGACCACAATACCTAGGGCTGAGCTTCTTATATTTCCCAAGTGATAGAGAACTTCGTTTGGGTCGCACTCGTAGAAGAACTTTGTCTCCTTCCTTGAAGATCCTTTCAGACCTCTTGTTGTCAGCATAATGCTTTTGTCGATCTTGGGCAGCTTTAATATCCTTTTGGATAGCCTTGGATTGTTCCTCCATTTCTTCAAGCATTTTCCTGGATGCCTCAACTCTTATGGTTGGATCAGAGAAATTTAGAGGAGACAGGCATTCTTGCCCATAGAGTGCCTTGAATGGTGACATTCCTATGCTTTGATGATAAGACGCATTGTAGGCGAATTCTACCAGAGGAAGGTATTGAATCCACCTTCTGGGTTCCCGTCCACAGTATGCTCTGAGAATGTCTTCAGTTACTTGATTGACTCTTTCAGTCTGGCCATCGGTCTCTGGGTGATAAGCTGTGCTAAAGCAAAGTTGAGTCCCCAGAGCTTGGACTTCCTTGATGAATATACGAGCAACATCAGAAGCTTTGAAGGTCTTCTTTGCTGGTATAAGGTGAGCTACTTTGGTAAGTAAGTCCACTACTACTAGAATGGAGTCATATCCTCCTTGAACAGTGGGGAGACTTGTGACAAAATCCATACTAATGCACTCCCACTTCATTTGGGGAATATCTAAGGGTTGAAGCTTTCCAGGCATCTTGACTCTTTCAGCCTTGATCCTTTGGCATGAGAGACATTGTTTCAAGTACTGAAGCACATCATTTTTCAAGCCTGCCCAATGAAAGCTCCTTCTTACCGCATTTAATGTTTTTGCATAACCTGGGTGTCCTGCAGCAGGGCTATCATGAGCTTCATGGAGGATTAGTTTCTTTAAAGCAGGATCCTTAGGGATACATAGCCTGTGATTGAAGTAGAGGCTTCCTTCATGAGTGGAGTATCCCTTGATTAGATTCTTCTCTTTCTCTGAATGTCCCCCTTCTTCTACTAACTTTATCATCCTCTGATAATCTGGGTCATGAGATGAGACTTCCTCCACCTTGACCAGTAGGGGATTATTTGGCATTGAAATTGCATTCAAGAAAGCTTTGCGGCTAAGTGCATCAGCTACCACATTATCTTTCCCAGGGCGGAATTTGATGTCGAAATCATATTCTTGTAGAATTTCAATCCATCTCCTTTGCTGCATGTTGAGGTTAGGCTGGGTGAAGATCCACTTTAGACTTTTGTGGTCAGTTACAAGCTGGAATTTGCCTCCCAAGAGATAATGTCTCCATAATTTGAGGCAATGAACAACTGCTAAGAGTTCCAAATCATGGGTGGCATAGTTTGCTTCATATTGCTTCAGCTTGCGGGAAGTATAAGCGACTGGTCTTCCTTCTTGGCCTAAGACACCACCAAGTGCTAGGCTACTAGCATCGGTAACCACTTCAAATTCCTTGGAGAAATCAGGAAGCTTTAAGAGTGGGGCAGAAGTAATAATGACTTTCAGCTGATCAAAGCTGTTTTGATGGATTGGCAGCCACACTATTTTGTAATCCTTCTTAAGAAGATCTGTCAAGGGTGCAGCTACCAAGGCATAATCTTTGATAAAAATCCTATACCAACCCGTGATTCCCAAGAATCCACGAACTTCACGAACTGATTTAGGGGGTGGCCATTCTAAAATATCCTTGACCTTGGCGGGGTCTACTGAGATGCCATCTTTGGAGACGATGAATCCAAGATACTCAATTTGATGAGTAAAGAAGGTACATTTGCTCTTCTTGGCATAGAGTTTGTGTCTGCGCAGCAATTGCAGAACTCTACGCACATGCTCCTCATGCTCTTCCATTGATTTGGAGTAGATTAGGATATCATCAAAGAAAACAAGCACAAACTCATCCAAGTACGGGCGGAATATATCTTGCATTAGGCGGTTGAAGGTTGCAGGAGCATTGGTTAACCCGAATGACATTACAGTAAACTCATAGTGGCCATAACGGGTATTAAAGGCTGTTTTGGGTATATTTGCTTCCTTAACTTTGATCTGATAGTAACCAGACCTCAAATCTATTTTTGAGAAGACTTTGGCCCCATGAAGCCTGTCAAGAAGTTCATCGATGCGAGGGATAGGATACTTATTCTTGACAGTGACTTGATTTAGTCCTCGATAATCTATGCAGAGGCGGAGAGTCCCGTCCTTCTTTTTTTGGAAAAGAACAGGTGCTCCCCACGGAGAGCTACTGGGGCGTACAAATCCTTGTTCAATGAGTTGGGAAAGTTGCTCCTTAAGTTCAATGGCTTCAGGAAGGGACATTTTATAGGGAGTTTTTGAGACGGGTTGGGCTCCAGGGATCACCTCGATTTCATGGTCGACTTCTCGAGGAGGCGGTAACCCTGTAAGCTCGTCAGGGAAGATGTCAAAGAATTCTTGGAGCCAAGAGGGTTCTGTCTCCATACTAGGTTCAATGACTTTGTTGAGTTTCGCTAAGAAAACTTGCTGACCCTTACGTGTCCCCTTGAGAAGATGTTTTGCCTTAACTACCCTAGACTTAGGTTTTCCTGTGATTCCCTGAACAGATATTACTTGGCCATGCTCATTTTCAAAAGTGATACTCCCCTGGTTACAATGAATGCTAGCTTTGTTTGCAATTAACCAATCCATCCCAAGGATTCCATCATAAATTCCTAGTGGCAAGACTCTAAAGTGACCATGAGTTTGCTCATCACCCAGCTCAAAATCAAGGTTTCCTATAGAGTGGCGAGATACTACTTCTTTCCCACTGGCTAACTCTACAATCATTTTTCTAGCTGTTTTTTGACTCAAGTTTAATTTTTGCGAGCACCTAGGAGAAAGGAATGAATGGGTACTGCCACAATCAATCAAAAGCTGAAATGGCTTACCGTGATGAGTGGCGGGGGCTTGGATTACACCAAATTGTTTATTCGGACCTTGGTGTTCTACCGCCGCATGGACGGTGGCGCGCTCTTCTTCAACCGTTTCCAAGGTCAGTTCTTCACTTATAACACAGGCAGTTCTAGCAACTGTTCCTCCGCGGCCTCTGCCACGACCACTGCCTCTTGCACCTTGGTGGGTAGGGGTTCCACGGCCTTGATTTCCTCTGTTACCTTGGGGAAATGATGTTGCCATCTTGGGACAGTTGGCTCTAAAGTGTCCCGGCTCATTGCACTCAAAACACAGAGGGCCTTCTCTGGAAGAAGCAGCATACGAGCGGGGGGCAAAAGAGTTGCCTTGTCGCCCTTTGTTGTAGTAGGGAAAATTTTGTTGAGGTTTCTTGTAGGGTTGATCTCTAAGGTTTGCCTCAGGATAAGATCTCTTTTGATTCTTCGGTTTGTTAGCCTTCATTTCTTTCACAAGGGGCTTAGCTCGTATGAGAGCATCCTGTAATGTGCTTGGCCTCATTGCTTCAAGGCGGGAATCTAGGGGTTCATTTAGCCCTTGGCAGAAACGAGCCACTTGCTGGGAAGTAGTCATAGCTGGGGCATACTTCCGAAGGGTAATAAATTTGGAATAGTAGTCCTCAAGAGTTAAGCTGCACTGTCTAAGACTAAAAAACTCATTCATCTTTATGGACTCATGGGATGGAGGAAGATATCTTTCCTTCACTGCCTGCTTGATGTCTTTCCACGTTTGAGAATGCTCGGTGACTTCCTTGTCACGGCACCACTGTTTCCACCAGAGTTTAGCATCTCCAGTGAGGCGAAACCGTGCGAGCATAGACTGATTTGCTACTCCAGTACCGGCAGCAGAGAAATAATCGTCCATCGCCTCAATCCAGACTTCAGCATCCTTCTCAACCTTTGAACCTTCTCCTTTAAAGGAGGGAGGTTGCATTTGCTTGAGCAGGAGCTTCTTCTCCTGGGTATCGGTATAAAGCGCAGTGGAAAGTGGAGGGTGGTCATCCTGGCCATCATCACAAAAATAATTTTTAAGATTACAAGATTCATATTTGCACAACGCTGGAGAGTAAAACCATTGAAATTATTTTATTTCCAAATATTTACAAGGACAAGTTTTATTACAAAGATCTGAGACTAATATAATTAGTCTTATTTGACATCAAGGGAAATTCCTAGGCTTCACTGTGACATAAGGGTAGAGCGGTCCACATATGTGAAATATGGGGGTTCCGCTGTAGTTTCTAAGACTCTAAAAACTGATGGTAAGGGTGGTAAACTCTGGATTGGGGTAGGTCCCAACACTGCTACTCTATCAGCAGGTAAGACCTGCATCACTTTGTCATACACCCAACGATCCTGAGGTATGCGAACCCCATCTATGGTCACCGAGGTGTCGGCCCTGGGGGTACCGACGAACCAAAATAAGCGGATCATCTTCAGCTTCTCAATCCAATGAATCCGCTTAAGGTCGGTGGTAAGGTTCCCAATCTGATCTGCTCGGATGATGAAGTATCTCGGCCCACGACTCCAGAAATCTCTACCCCATCCTCTCTGAATACGAGAGAAATGAGGGAGGGATATCTTCTCTAATATCTGCACATGGTGTCGCGAAACTCGAAATTCGAGGAGTGACTAGCAGTCTCGAAGATGCATTGGAAAACTAGAAATTTGGAGTAGGCATCTTCCTCTTCCTACAATCATTCAAACATCAATTTAACTTATTTGTTTAAGTAGGATATCTTTTCTAATTAGCATTATGTTAGGTAAAACATTTATTACAAAACAGTCCTTAAACAGCAATTCTTAGGAGCCAAACAGGCTCTGATACCAAATGTAAGGTTCCTCCCTCTAAAAATGGGAGAAACACTTAAGATAGTCCGCTAAGTCTTATCTTGGGAAAAATTTCCTATTCATCGACACCTTGACCCTGTAGAGATTCAAGGATACGATTCATAGGTATGACCTAGCTCTATCCCGCAGGGGAAGCGTGATTTTCTAAACATCAAATCACCCATAGGACAATTGATCAAAAATTGGGCAACTACTAGACTTGATTTCTAGAGACAACGCTTTTTTTCCTCATCTTATGCAAGGCACAGCCGCTGACCTAGTCTTCTAGAATAGAGTTGCCCAAGAACCTAACTATCTAACGTAGGGCTTTCACTTAATTTGTTGGAAAGCTACCCGACTAATCGGGTCCACTCGTCCGTAGGATGGTGCCGTCAGGGCATTCCATCCTCCCACTTTCCACCCTACTCACGCATCAATTTGTTTTCTAATTAATACTACCACACTGTTTGACATAAATAAACATATTCCTTAATTAGGGCCCTTCTTCACACGGTTCGTTAAAACAGCCTTCTTACACAATACCATCATACCAAAGACAAGATGCAATTATATAAAAAGTTTATACATGAATCCATTTCTATACAAGCCAATCCGGCTCTCTTATTCTTATTCTGCCGATGATCTAGAATTCGGCCTTCCAGCCTCTATATGCTGGGCAAAACCCTACGGGACCATACACCTCATCGTCGGCCGCTGGCGAGGACTCAAGCCGGCCTGTCGCCCTCTCAGGCTCCATCGCTCGATCCTCCCGCCCCTCAGAGGGATGTCTGCACACTAGGGTGGGCTTATTTACCGCACTAGCCTGGGCCCTCAGAACTAGGCAGCCTCATAATCTCTCGCCTCAATCGGCGATCCTTATTCTCCCAAAGGTATGAGGGATACCTTGGGCCATTCCCGGGCTTTGCTAATGACGCCGCCCGGCTACACAAGCACGGAACGAAATTAGCGTTGAAGCCAAAAGAAATCTTGAATTCCAAAGATAACAACTTCAATGCAATTTTCTAAGTATAGCATTCACAATTCATGAAGATAGCAATTTCAATGCAATTTATCGAAAACAACATCACATAATTCGTAATTTCGTATAACTTTTATGTCCTCATTTTAAAAGAAAAAGACACCATTCATTAATACTAATTTAAGGAAAAATCTCTTCTTTTGAAAATTAACCAAGCTAACCTGGCCACCGTTTCCTTGAGGGACTTGAAAAGGGAGGACTGGAGCCGCATTGGGCGCATCTCCCTCCATCTCGTTGTTACGTGCGCCTCTTGAGGCAATATTTTGCCGTCTCCGGGATGAGGCCATCTTAGGCGTCGCCTTGTAGAGCTCGCTGCTGTGATCGAAACGCTTCAGTTGGATCTGAATTCCGAGCTCGTTTGCTCACCGTATGAGCAAAAGAATATGGCGCACGAACCCTCGCTTAAGCCAAAAATCCCTTACTAAAGTCTACGTAAATGGGGGGGGGGGATTGTGAGATGTCCTTAAGGCCAAAGGCAAAAATGTGGAGAGGGTTGGGAGGGGTGGCTGCAAGCCTCTCTGTAAGTCTATTCACACGGGGGGGGGGGGGGGGGGGGGAGAAGAGTTAAGGACACTGGTCCATGGCAAGAGGAGGATGGAGGAAAATTGGCTTATCTGAAAAGAGCCAAATGAGGGGGTGTGAGAGGGGTGGCTGCAAGGGCGGCTATACTTGCAGCAAGTACGCTATGGCGGTACGGACGGCGGCACAACAGGGCATACGCTACACTGAAATGCGTGCCGACTGAGGAGCACCCCGGGGGTTTATATAGCTGAGGGGTGAGGGTACGGGCGCTACGCAAAGCAAGGACGAAAGGACGGTGTACCTTCAAAGGCTATGGATCAGTGGCCTGCATGGGTCTATGGGAAAGGTACGGTGTCGGTTGTCTGGGAAAGGAGTGGTACGTATGTACCTTATCCGGTCTGGGTGTCCACCTAAGGGTACGCGTGGACCATACAGTGGGCGGCCGTCCTTTGGTTCTTGGGCGGCCATTGTACGGGCGCCCTAGTAAGTGTGTACGGATCAAATTTTGGGACGGGGCACCCAAATTTGGGACGCCCGCCTCGATTTGCGTGCCGGACCGCCCCGGGGGGCGAATTTTTTTTTTTGTCCGGGAGGTTCTCCTGGTCGCAGGGGTTCAGACCGTTCGTCAATCGGACGTGCGGTCGTGCATTTATTAAGGTTTAAAGGTCGCCGTTTTTTAACTAAAATGATTGAAATTAGCGTATAGGCTTGATCCGGTGTCCGTTTTGGATGCTGTAAAATCCTATATTAGGGTAAAATCGCGCGCAGATTCCAAATTTGGGCTCAGAATTTGAAGATTCTAAGTAGAAATGACTCAAATAATAAAATCATTGATATTCATACCATAAAAACTCATAATTACATGGATATTTCTTTATTAGTGAAGATGGGTACGTTACAGTGAAGTGATAGATATGAATGTATGAATAGATGTGGGTAGTCATACATGTGAACGGTTGGATGGATGTGTATGAATGAGATATGATGTGGATAGATGTGATGTGATGTTATGTATGTGATAGGATGGTTATGTTATGTATGTGATAGGATGGTGATGAGAATGAATGTGATGGATTTAAGTGATGAGAATGAATGTGCTGGATTTAAGTGAATGTGATGGGAATTGGGATGTGAATGGATGAGATGTGAATGAATGTGATGTGATGAGATGTGGAGATGAGTAGATGCGATTGGATGAGATCTGATAAGGATAAATAAGGAAAGATGTGATGAGATGAAAATGATGTGATCGGATGAGAATGGGAATTCTTATGAAATGGATATGATTTAAATAATGTGGATTAATGTGGAACAATGTGGAAAGACGAGAGTTCATTTTAGAAACTGTATTTATGACCTATTTTTAAATGATTGTTTTAGGTCAAGAAGGCTAGGATAGCATTTTGACCGTCTTGGGAATGAGGTCATGGAGACCTAATCTGATAAGGACAGAGAGTCAATGGAGGACGTTTCGTGTAGCAAGGTCTTGACTAGCCTTGGTTTGATTCAAATGGTAAGTTTCCAGTACGGTGGATAAGAGACTAAGGAAGCGGCCTATGAGTGAAGCGTTGGGTCATCTGCGAAGGATCCTAGAGGGTGCTGACCATATGGTGCTCGGGCTCTAGGTTGCCGAAGATACCCACACATGCATCGTGGAAGATATTGGAACAAGGAGTAAGAGTTGTTTTCTGAATTCGGGCATAGATCTGGTTGATTGACCTTGCTGATCCGCAACGGATGAGTCCATGGTTCTTTTATATGGATCTGTTGTTGGTTGATCTTGCTGATCTTCAACAGAGATTCCATTTTGATATGTGAATATATTGACAAGTATTATGAGCTAGGAACCATGGAAAAGGCCCCTGAGTGGACAGGTGGTGAGTGTTCTGGTTGCCAATGATGCCATAGGTACACCGATGAAGGAATGATTGGAAATAAGGATTCAACTGGAGATTTTGGAGGATTATGATTAGTGACACTATGATTTCATTAAATGATTATTTTAAAGACAGCTAAATTTGTGAAAAAGGTAATTTCATATTGGGTGTGTAAGTGGTGTGACTAGTTTTAAGTTTGCATGAATATCCGGCTAAGAAGCCTGGGAACTCTTTTCCCTAGTACTCGGGACAAAACCTAACCAAATTCCTAATTGGATCCCATCACTACAGTGGTTGGACAATTGGCTAACCCATGGGACTGGATGGGGTTAGGCTGGATTGATGGATCCCTAAATTGAGACTCAATTCTGTTATGGTACCATAGATGAAGTAAATCTCGGACAAAAATTATTCTATGGAAAAGAATCAACGGCTATGCCTCTCAATGAGGAAAAAAGCATTGGTCTCTATGATCCAAGTGCAATCTTTTCCCTGATCTAACTATGGGACTTATGGGTTCAGTCAAATCAGTTCAGTTAGTTAAGGCTTTTGACTACGTTAGAGAAAAAGTATCCTCGAGGAATTGTCCGTGCTTTCCAGGTGTAAGGGAAGTTTTTTTCGGGTTTGATTTTGGAAGAACCGATGGATTAGTCTCTCGCTCGATCCGTGGGCAAGGCCTCGAGTGAGGGACCCTGCCCCATGCAAGAAGTGCTACTTCCGCTATTAGTATCCTTGAATTCATTACACAGTGGGGATAGGGATCTTTCAGCTGGTATCATAGTAAATTGGCTAATGTGGATCAACCGAGAAGCCAAAAATGTCAAAAATTTATGAAGTAATAGTAAAATGTTGTAATTGTGTGATAAAATTCATACAAATTGTTATTCAGACTGAAATTCATAAATTGGTAATTGGGACTTCAGATGGAAATACCGTAATTATATGGAATCCCTGACTTGCTTGAGGCCTAGACATGATGGTATTTACCTTATAGTTCCAAGGACCGTGACTAACCGTATATACTGAGGGTATAACTACAACTCTTTACTCGTAGTATATACGAGTAAATCTAAGATCTTGAAATTATAAGTTTAAAAAAAAAGCTATCCAGAAAATGAATTTGAATGCGGTTGATATGATTTTAAAATTCTGGTTGACAACTGATGAGTTGATTTGGATTCTGATTGAAAAATGATGATTCCTAAATTTTGGTTGAAAAGTGTTAAGCTGAGCAAAACCCAATAAGGATGAATGGGACGAGTCCCTGTGATGATGTTCGTAACTAGAATGACGTTAATGACTTCAGCAAATCACTATGAGATTAGTGGATTATGCTGACAAATTACTGCTATTAACACGACCCAGTGGATCAAGTTAAGGGATGACAAATTAAAAATCTGTATAATTGAAACTCCCATGAAGGACTGCTCAGATGAAAATTTCGTTCTAATGGACCATTATTGTTGTAATATTCCTCCCTAGCCTCTCAAGATGTCCTCCCTAGCCTCTCAAGATGTCCAGCATCTTCCCCTGTAATCAAATCCCTCTTCAGAAATACAAAAGATCTTGTTTCTACCAGCCTAGAGAGAGAAAATATTTTAGAGAGAGAATATTTAGTTTTCAAATATTTTTGGATAGAAAAATACCTCATCTTATTAAAATAAGTTTCCCTGAAACAAAAGTTCAAAAAGATTTTTAGAAGGTGCATTAGAAATGAAGTATAATCTGTTCAAGAGGCATTATCCTGGGGGTGAAGATTTTTTTGAAATTTTAAATTAAGGTTCCTATGGACCAATAAGATTCATCCAAATGTAGGGAGGAGATAAATAGAAGAATAAAAGGAAAATATCCCAAAAATGAGTAAATACTCACATAAGATGAAGAGTTGACCAAGGATAAGGTTAATAGTTAAAAAAGAGAGATATTTAGGTGAAATGATGCATTTTTGACACCTCAGTATAGGGGAATTCCCCTCATGAAGGAGACGCCTATTTCACATGCTTGAATGAGTTTTAAACTCCCAAATAATGAGATATTTTCATCTCTCCTCTTTCCTGTTTCAACTAGATCCAAAAAGTGGACTAAACTGACTCAAAAATGGTCAAAAATTGACCAAATTGATCTGGAAAATTCTAGAATCAATTGGCTTGGTTAGAAGCTCACTTTTTCCTATAAACAGAAGCCTTCCCCTTTGTTGAAACTCAATAGTGTTTTGCACTGTTACCTTGCCTCTCCCAAGTGCCAAAAACAGTGAATTTTACTCATAATTCATTAGTTTTTGACCTTCCCTCTTCTAAAAGATTGGTGGCCACTCTTGTTTCAAACAAGAGTAGAACCCTCAAACCATCAAGCCAAAGGAAAGCTCTCAAATTATCCAGGTAAGTTGGAGATTCTTCTTTTCTATTTCTTTTATGGTTTTTTATGATTTTTGTCTTCTCTAAAATGAAATGATGTTATGCCTCATTGAAAAAAGGCATTCCCCTCTCTTCTTTAGTAAATCCAATCATTCTTTATCCTAGATGATTGATTATTGGATAAAATCAAGTTTTTCATAATGTTTCTCTTAAATAAGTAGAAAATGTTTACATTAGAATGATTTAAATACTCTTGGTGAACTTCTAATTAAATACTCTTGGTGAACTTCTAATTAAATTTAGTGAGTTAAAAATTGAAAAATGGTCAGCCATACAAAGGAGGTTATGGCGAAATTTTTTGAAAATTTATGAAATAAAATTTATCTTTTATTAAATCAAAAAGAGTAATCCCCATCATTAGAGTATTCTAAAAGTGTCATTTTCATTCATGCATAGAAAGATGCATATTGATTAATTTTTATGAAAGAATGATTTTCAATAGAATTAAATTCTATGTATAGAAAGATACATATTGATAATTTTTTTATTATGAAAGTGTTACTTTCTTCATTATAGATTTTTATCCATAAAATAATGCATAAAAGTATATTTTTTTATTATATCATATTGATTTTTATGCACAAAAGAATATTTTCTTATTATAAAAGTGTTACTTTTATCATTATTGAATTCTATGCATAAAAGTATGCATAAAAGAATATTTTTTTAATATTAAAAGTGTGATTTTCATCATAAATGATTTTTATGCATAAACATATGCATAAAAGATATTTTATATTAAGAGTGTGATTTTCATCATAAATGATTTTTATGCATAAACATATGCAAAAAAGATAATTTTTTTTTTGCATAAACATATGCAAAAAAGATAAATTTTTATATATTAAAAGTGTGATTTTCATCATAAATGATTTTTATGCATAAACATATGCATAAAATATATTTTGTAATATTAAAAGTGTGATTTTTATCATAAATGATTTTTATGCATAAAAGATATTTTTTTATATTAAAAGTGTGATTTTTATCATAAATGATTTTTATGCATAAAAGATATTTTTTTAATGTTAAAAGTATGATTTTCATCATAAATGATTTTTATGCATAAACATATGCATAAAAGAAATTCTTTCATGATAAAAGAGTGATTTTCAACATAAATGATTTTTATGATGATAAAAGTGTGACTTTCATCAGAATTGGATTTTATGCATAATTAGATGCATATAGAATCTTTATAATTAAATAAGGGTTCTCCTTAATCCTCTATTTAATTTTCGTAAAAATTAGAAAAATGAATAAGTAGATAATCTGTGGAAATGCTACCGTTTCATATTCACTCTAAGATGGTAATGAGAAAATTCAATTAAACTATCGAAGTCGGAGATCGAGATAAATGATTATTTTATTCCTCATAAGAAATTCATGTTTTAGAAATCTGTAAGCAAATATTCAATGAACGAAATTTAGAAAAAGAGAAATTGAAATAGTGCCTCTCGAGAAAGATAGTTTAGGAAGAACCTTTCCAGACCCAAACTCTGATTCAGACTATTGACCAAGACCTAATTCCTTCGTCAATTTCAATCAATGACGATGTGCCGAGTTCAAGAAAACTGTACTCAAATTCCCCACCGAATCTAAAACTAAGCTAAGACTTTTGATTTTGATATGAGGATCAAGTTAACAGAATTTGAGAAATTCTGTTTGGAATTCAGACCTGGATCTAGAAGTATGAGGTACAGATTTAAGATTATTCATGGTTTTCAAACAAAATCAAAAATAAAAACTTGCATAGAAACCCTGTTTTCTTAAAGGATTGTCTTACGCCAGAATGCTGGAGGGAGCATTTGGCATATATGTTTATCTAAGGGAAGTTCGATTGCAACAGTTGGCGGGGAGTGTTCGAGGGACAGCTCACGCGGCAAAAACCTGCCCAGGTCTTGACCAGCCTGGGTATGGTAAAAAATGGTGTGCTTCCGGTACGATGGGCGAGGGCTAACGAAACGGTCCCTGAGTGAAGTACCAGGACACCTAAGGAGGATCCCAGAGGGTTCTGACCAAGCAATGCACGGGCTCGCGGTGCTTAGGACACCCATACGTATGTCGAGGAAGATATATATATGTATGTTGACGAAGTGATTATTGTAATCTATTACTGGATCTCGTTGCTGACCAGCTGGTCCCAACAACGGAGAGTCAAGAGTGGTACTGTTTTTGTGAAACAAGGGATTGAATGGAAATTTTGAATTATGAAATCTGTGATCATATGTGTTTTGTTAATGGATTATTTTTATATTAAAGTTTTAAAGAGGAGTGTGTGCGTTCCTGTTTTCTAAAGCTAAAGTTAAGAAAGGCATTTCAATTATGGGTGGGTGAGTACTTGTTTGGTTCTACCGATTCAAGTGGTAGGGTTGTGGCTAACCCATGGGTCCCATGGACCGGATGGGGTTAGGCTGGAATCAGTGGAGTTTTAATAATCAAACTGAAAAATCTTAGGATTACGTTAGGATTCGAGTAGTTAGTTAATTCCCTGATAAATTTCTCAATTGAGTGAATCAACGGCTGTGCCTGATCTTGATTAGGAAAAAAGCGTTGAAATTACTCAGATGATCAAATTATATCAGTGATAGTTTCCTTCTATTTGGTTTATTCAGGTGAAGGATAGTTTAGATTGATCTTGTTAGAAAAATTCGTTAAGAAAATTCAAAAAGGTGGAATCGTCCCCGCTTTCCGGGCATGGGAAATTTTCTCGGTTTCGGTTTTCGGAGTGACCACCAGCCTAGTCTTGTGCCCGGCCATTCGTGGGCAAGGCTCCAAGTGAGAAACCCTGCCCGCGCATGAGGGGGCTGCTTTCGCTATCAGCTACTGGGAGTCTGGTACACGGAGGGGGCAGAGGGATCTCACAATTGTGATAAGGATTTGAATGATATGATCTGAAAGAATTGTTATCTGATGATGAGTTCTATATAAAGAATCTTTTTTCCAGGATTTTGTTGGGTTCACCAGACTATAAGGAACCCCAGAATCAGTTGGATCTTAAGGGAAAGAGTTGTCCTCTAATTTTGCGAGATGAGGACATCTCGCATTTTTTAAGTGGGGTAGGATGTAAGATTCCTCCCTCCAGCTTTTGAGATGTGTAGGTGTAAGAACCTCCCCTTCTGATCTTATAATTATTCCCCTCTCTGAAATAAAAGAAAGATCCTGTTTTACCCTATTTTGGCCTAGAGAGAGAAAATGTCTAGAGGGAGGTAATTCAAAATTGAGATATTTTTGGATATAAAAATCCTCCTAGTGTCTAAAATGATTTTCCTTGAAACAGAAATTCAAAAACAACTTTCCAATGTGCAATTGGAATTAATTAAAAATAGGTATAAAGGACCTTAGCCTAAGGGTCCAGATTTTCAAAAAAATTTAAATTATGGTCCAATTAAGGTTCCTATGGACCAATAAGATTAATCCAAATGTAGGGAGGAGATAAACTGAAGAATAAAAGAAAATCTCCCAAAAATCAGTAAATGCTCACATAATATGAAGAGTTGACTAAGGATAAGGTTTATTAGTTAAAAAAAGAAGAGATATTTAGAGGAAATGATGCGTTTTTGACACCTCAGTGTGGGGATCTCCCCTCATGAAGGAGGCACCTATTTCACATGTGTGGAGGAGTTTTAAACTAAAAAATAATGAGATATTTTCATCTCTCCTCTCTCCTGTTTCAACTAGATCCAAAAAAGTAAGCTAAACTGACCCAAAAATGGTCAAAAATTGACCAAACTGATCTGGAAATTTCTAGAATCAGTTTGCTTGGTTAGAGGCTCACTTTTTCCTATAAATAGAAGCCTCCCCCTTTGTAAAAGCTTAATGGTGTTTTATGCACTGTTACTCTACTCCTACCCAGAGCCATTTACATTGAATTTTCTTGTAATTCAATTGTTTTTGGCTTAATCCTCTCCAAAGCAATTGGTGGCCACTCTTGCTTCAAACAAGAGTAGAACCCTCAATCCCTCAAGCCAAAGGAAAGCTTACAACCCCATGTAAGCTAAATTTTTCTTACTTTTTAATTTTAAATCTATGGTTTTCTTATTTTTCTTGTTTATTTAGTTGATTAAAGTAAATTCTAATGCTATGTCTTGATGCAAAGGCCACCCCCTTCTCTTCTTTACAATTCTGCCTTTCTTTATCCTAGAATGTTTAACAAAAAGATTAATTAAACTTTTCTTATTGTTTACTCTCTTGGAAATTAGAAATTGTGTAGATTAGAGTCCTTTACGTCTAATTGGGGTTAATTTAAATTGAAAATAGAATGTTAAAAATTAATAATGGTCAGCCATACAAAGGAGATTATGGTAAAATTTTCTAGAATTTTGTGAAAAAGAAAGTTTATTTTTATCTTATTCCAAAAGAGTAATTCCCACCGTTTGTGCATTCTAAAAGAAATATTCTAATTTACTCCATGTACATATTCACCTATGAATATGCATGGATATCACAGATATTAATTATTGAATTTAATTTCTTTGCATAGAAAGATGCATAATGAAAATTTTTATTATAAAAGTGTTGTTTTCATTGAATTTAATTTCTATGCATAGAAAGGTGCATAATGGAAATTTTTATTATAAAAGTGTTATTTTCGTTGAATTTAATTTCTATGCATAAAAAGGTGCATAATGAAAGTTTTTATTATAAAAGTGTTATTTTCAAAGATACATAAAGGATTTATTTATTTCAAAAGTGTTATTCTCATTAAAATTGATAGAAAGATGCATAAAGGATTTATTTTTATTTCAAAAGTGTTATTCTCATAAAACTTGATTTTATGCATAGAAAGATACATAAAGGATTTATTTTTATTTCAAAAGTGTTATTCTCATTAAAATTGATTTTATGCATAGAAAGATGCATAAAGGATTTATTTTTATTTCAAAAGTGTTATTCTCATTAAAGTTGATTTTTATGCATAAAAGGATTTTTTATAAAAGTGTTATTCCCATTGAAGTTTATTTTTATGCCTAAATAGATGCGTAAAGAATCTTTATATCAAAATTAGAATCCTCTTAAATTCTATGAATAGATGTAATAAGATGTGATGAGAATGAGATAGATGTGAATGAATGGATGGATGGATGTGATGTGAATAGAGGTAATGAGATGTGAAGGGAATAGATGTGATGAGATGTGATGTGAATCAGATCGATGTGAATGAATGGATGGATGGATGTGATGTGAATAGAGGTGATGAGATGTGAGGTGAATAGATGTAATGAGATGTGATGAGAATCAGATAGGTGTGAATGAATGGATGGATGGTTGTGATGTGAATAGAGGTGATGAGATGTGAGGTGAATAGATGTGATGAGATGTGATGTGAATTAGATAGATGTGAATGAATGGATGAGATGTGATGTGAATTAGATAGATGTGAATGAATGGATGAGATGTGATGTCATGTGAATCAGGATGTAAATGAATGATATGTGATGAAAATGGATGTGAATGTATAAGTGAAGAATGGATGTGGTTATGTATGTGAAGAATGGATGTGGATGTATGTGAAAGAATGGATGCTAGGAACCATTGAAAAGGCCCCTGAGAGTGGACAGGTGGCGAGCGTTCTGGTTGCCAATGATGCCACAGGTACACCGATGAAGGAATGATTGGAAATAAGGATTCAACCAGAGATTTTGGAGGATTATGATCAGTGACACTATAATTTCATTAAATGATTGTTTTAAAGATAGCTGAATCTGTAAAAAAGGCAATTTCATATTGGGTGTGTAAGTGGTGTGACTAGTTTTAAGTTTGCATGAATATCCGGCTAAGGAGCCTGGGAATTCTTTTCCCTAGTACCTGGGACAAAACCTAACCAAATTCCTAATTGGATCCCATCACTACAATGGTTGGGCGGTTGGCTAACCCATGGGACTAGATGGGGTTAGGCTAGACTGATGGATCCCTAAATTGAGAATCAATTATGTTATGGTACGATAGATGAAGTAAATCCCAGACAAAAATTGTTCTATGGAAAAGAATCAACGGCTGTGCCTCTCAATGAGGAAAAAAGCGTTGGTCTCTATGATCCAAGTGCAATCTTTTCCCTGATTTGACTATGGGACTTACGGGTTTGGTCAGATCAGTTCAGTTCAGTTAGTTAAGGCTTTTTACTACGTTAGAGAAAAGTTATCCTAGAGGAATCGCTCGTGCTTTCCGAGCAAGGGAAGTTTTTCCGGGTTTGGTTTTGGAAGAATCAATGGATTGGTCTCTCGTTCGGATATCCGTGGGCAAGGCCTCGAGTGAGGGACCCTGCCTCGTGCAAGAAGTGCTACTTCCGCTGTTAGTACCCATGAATTCGTTGTGCAGAGGGGACAGGGATCTTTCAATTTAGCTCAAATGTGAGCGCAACTATCTCGATTGACTACTCAAAGCTACCTATATTTTTCTTGGGATTAGTAAGTGATTAATGATATTAATCTTGATTAATATCCAAATTTGAGCCACACCTTATCCAAATTATTATAAGGGAATATACATTGCTGAGATATGACTATAAATCTCAGTAATACCCTCCTCATTAAGCAATGGCTACCCAAATCTTAGTGGATAAATTTAGTGCTAAGGATTTCATACATGGAAAACAAAAGTCATATAGTTACTCATGCAAAAGGAGCTTTGAGGGGTAGTATATGGAGATGAACTCAATGAAGGGAGTGAGATTGAGGTCAAAGCATGGATAAATAAAGATAAAATGCCATGACCACCATAGGGTTAAGTCTTGGGGGATAATATCATTCATAACATCAACAACAAAGAGCATGCCAACAAAGAAGCTTAGGGATGAGCTAGAGAGTATTTGGATCTAGGGGGAAAAAAACTTAGAAATAAATCTGAAAATACAGTTCTATGGGCTTGATATGGAGTTGAAAGTCTCATTTGTAGAGCATGTAGGTGAGATGAAGAGCATTATGATGAAACTTGTAGGTATCAAGCCACCCGTGGGGATGAGAAAGATGCAATTCTAGTCTTAATCAAAAGCATGCCTCAAGAGTTTTCTTCGGTGGTAACAACAAAAACTAATCTTCCAAATTTTACTCTTGAAGGTGTTGAATCCTCTTTGTTTGAAGAAGATAAGAAACTAAAAGGTACACAATAAAGCTCAACAAAGAGTAGGAAAACTGTATTCTTTAACAAATCCAATGTCAAATGTAACCATTTGCGGGCATGTAATGGCCCAATGTTGTCATCAAAACAAGCCCAAGCTTATATGTGATGCATGTGGCAAGGTAGTGTGACACAAAATTGGGGGTTTATTTTGGTCACTTCTTAAGATCATGTGTTGAAGAAGGAAGAAGAGATTTTGGTGTTAAATGAGGAAAAGAGACAATCTCACTTCCTATCTCCCTAAAGTAAAACAAAGATATAGACATCAAAAGTGAGGTCTTAATCCATAGATGGAAATAGAAATGGCTCAGGGGAAGCATTAATTTGGGCTAACCGATCAGTCCCAAAAGCAAGGGCAAGTCTCTGCTAGAAGAAAATCTTTCGGCTTAGCACTATGTGAATAGAGGTGAAAGGGGTGTATTGATATGGCTCATTTGGATGTATTGGGCAATTTGGACATAGCATTGGGAAGTAAATGGTAGTAGAAATAGGTTACAAATGATTTAAATACATGGGGTTTCACATGGGTAAGATGATTAAGAGGAAATAATTGTGATTAAGGAGAGGGATGACAAAAATGCAGAATAAAACAGCAAAAAACAGAGAATTGCTATTTGCAATCCTTATGGCTACACTCAAATTAGACTACATAGATGCATAGAGCTCAAAGAGAGCTTCGTGCCTATATAAAAACTTTTGAAAATGGATAATCGAGTGGAAAGTTATGGGCATTTTACTAACGACATAGAAAGCTGTTAAAAAAAACGACTTTAAGCTAGCAATTTTGGGAGAGATTTTGATCATAATTTTAACATGAGATGGAATAATTGATTACACATATGGAAAGAGTATTGAAATAGATTTCTAACCGTATAAATAATTTTAGAAAAGGTCACCCAAGAAAAGAGTAATTACTAATAGAAAGTAGGGATTAAAACCACCAAAACTGCATTCCTCTTTGCATTTGAGACTCCAACTTAGCAGAGTCTTTGCCATTCATCTCATTCATGATACAAACTAGAGAGTAAGGGTTAACATTGTGCAATGGATGATGCAAATCTACCCATGGTTCCCAAATTCTTTTCACATGCTCATTACCGCTAAAACCATTAGTACCCCCAAAAGAGGGCGGCAATAAGGCAAGGGCTACCTTGAGAAGTCATAGGCCCACCGAGATAATAACTCCTTATCTCCCTTAGTTTGTATCATTAAGAGTTCCAATCTTAAGGTAAGGCCTTGGGAGCTAATGCTAAGTAAGCCTACATATGCAAAGAGAGTATCTTGGGAGAAGAGGATTAAGAGAATTGGGAGAGTGATAATGACACAAGTATGCTCAAAAGCTCAATTGTGGAGGCTTCACTCATTGATTTGAAAGGGAGAGGAGGGATCCTTTTATAGATCGAAAAGTGACCCCCTCTCACCTTGTTACAAGTTACAATTGTAGAATCCTTCCACCTCCCACCATGACACCTGTGAGGAGGTCACATGAAATGTCTCTTTAGGCAAAGTCTTTTTTCTAATTTTTAATTTAGAGATCTTTGACTAAAGATACTTGCATGAGACAAGGTTATAGCCAAGTTGGAGCCTCTGTGGCATTTTCACTTTACAAATGTCACAAAAGGCTCCTCATCCATGTAGGATTTCTAGAAGAATCTTTCCTAATTATACACCTACACACACTTCTCCACATGCCTTCCACATGCTAGCTTGTGGCAAATAGCATTTAAATATTACAAAGGTGAGCCATGCATACATTTAGGCCCACTTTTATTTTCCACATCACTCACCTATACAACCATACCAAAGCATATATAGAATATACTTGGTATTTTCAATGAGCACATCCACACATTACGCAAACTTTAGGAAATGCAAAATATTAATGAGAGATGCCTTTGGGGTAGCCACCAAGCCACTACCATGATGTCATTTTATTACGGGCCTGCCACAATCTTCTTGGACAAGCTTCCACTTACCAAAGCCACAAAACTATATACAAAGTTGAAAATGAAAGATATTATTTTTTCATGTCACATCTTTTCCCCCCCGGAGATCCCCATGCTTGTTTTGGGGGTCTGCTGGCCATGGTGTCCTAGGATAAAAGATTTTTAGCTTCTGATACTCATTGACACGTCCTGGAACCTCCTAGCCATTTGTATCTTCCAAAAGATAGGTGTTGTTTTTGAACTTCTGCTTTATTCTGAAGAAGGAGCCTTCCTAGCGTCGAAGAAGCTTCTTATCTAACTGCTTCTCCACACTTCCGTCAAACCACATGACCAAGCTTCCCTCGTTGAGTTCTGGCTTCTTCTTCTTTTTTGTCAGAGTGTCATGCCTTGCCTTGCGCCATTGTTGTGCTGCCTCTAAATTTTGAAGTGCCTGAAGCCGTTTTTTCATCCAAGGTCTCAATTTGTATCAATAGGAGCTGGGTATGAGTTTCTTCTTCATTGTTCAAGCATGCAAAAGATGTGTGGAGGCTTGTGATTTCCAATTCTATTGGCAAAATAGCCTTCACTCCATAAACTAGTTGAAAAGGTGTGAAACCAAAGGAGATCTTGTGAGTGGTCCTATAAGCCCATAGGACCTCTGGTAAATGAACATCCCACTTTTGCTTCATAGTATCCACTAGCTTAGACAAAGATCCACAAAGCAAACCATTAGTCTTTTCCACTAAACCATTGCGTGACCACAACTGGAGAAATCCATTCTGAATTCTCTACAGGAAAAATGAACCCAACTTCAAGCAAGTTAGTTAGTTACCTCTCTTTTAAGCACCTCTGCTTGCACCACTCCCAATCGCCTGAGTCGCTACACTACTGGCTTGCTTTGGGGTTTGAGGTCAATTTTGTGCTCCACTACGGTAACTTGGCATACTTGTGAGTAGCTATTTGCAAAAAGATTAGGAAATACATCTAACATTTTCAAGTAATCCTCTCTTTCATTACCTATTATGGACTCATAAAGAAGAAGTTCACTTTGTTGGCGTAGACTAGTGAGGTCCACACCGTCTCTCAAGATCATGGTTGGAGAATCTTCTCCTTCCAAGGTCCTCTCTCTTTTAGTATCCCCCCTTTAGTATCCCCCCGATCTATTTCGAGGCAAAGACCAAATGCAACTTCTTCCACCTCTCCTTCTGAGATGGAAATCTCTGAGCTACCACTTGTCTCCTTATCAGATGACTCTGACTCTGAACTTTCAGAAGTTGAGGATTCATCTCTTACCATTCCTTTGGCACCAGCTCTAAAGTTGTACCATACCTTCTTGCTGCCCCCTTGAAGAATGAGATTACCTGTCTCCCATTTTTGAATTGCCTTCACTTTGTGGAGCCATGGCCTTCCCAAAATTAAAGGATAAGTCCTAGCATCAAGCTTGGTAGGAATCACCTGAAAAGTAATAGGCATAGAAATTCCACAAACATCTACTTCCAAATCTCTTACTACTCCTAGGGTTTTCACCCTGGTGGAAGTTTGATGTGGCATGGAGAATTTTCTTTTTACAATCCGTGAGAGTATAAAACGATAGAAATTCCTCTCTTAGAGTATTTATTAAAAAATTCCATTATGCATCTTTCTATGCATAGAAATTAAATTCAATGAAAATAAAACTTTTATAATAATAAAAGTTTCCATTATGCATCTTTCTATGCATAGAAATTAAATTCAATAATTAATATCAGTGATATCCATGCATATTCATAGGTGAATATGTACATGGAGTAAATTAGAATATTTCTTTTAGAATGCACAAATAGTGGGAATTACTCTTTTGGAATAACATAAAAATAAACTCTCTTTTCCACAAAATTCTAGAAAATTTTACCATAACCTCCTTTGTATGGCTAACCATTTCTCATTTTTAACATTCTATTTTCAATTTAAATTAACCCCAATTAGATGTAAAGGACTCTAATCTACACAATTTAAATTAACCCCAATTAGATGTAAAGGACTCTAATCTACACAATTTTCAATTTTCAAGAGAGTAAACAATAAGAAAAGTTTAATTAATCTTTTTGATTATCTTTTTGTTAAACATTCTAGGATAAAGAAAGGCTGAATTATAAAGAAGAGAAGGGGGTGGCCTTTTCATCAAGGCATAGCATTGAATTTACTTCAATCAACTAAAAAAAACAAGAAAATCAAGAAAACCATAGATTTAAAATTGAAAAGTTAGAAAAATAAGCTTACATGGAGCTTGTAGGCTTTCCTTTGGCTTGAGGGATTGAGGGTTCTACTCTTGTTTGAAGCAAGAGTGGCCACCAATTACTTTGGAGAGGATTAAGCCAAAAACAATTGAATTATCAAGAGAATTCAATGTAAATGGCTCTGGGTGTAGGAGTAGAGTAACAGTGCATAAACACTATTAAGCTTTTAGAAAGGGGGAGGCTTCTATTTATAGGAAAAAGTGAGTCTCAAACCAAGCAAACCAATTCGAGAATTTTCTAGATCAGTTTGGTCAATTTTTGACCATTTTTGGGTCAGTTCAACTTACTTTTTGGAACTAGACTTGAAATAGGAGAGAGGAGAGATGAAATATCTCACTTAATTGATTTAAAATTGCGGAGTACTAATGAGAAAAAAGGCGCCTCCTTCATGAGGGAAAATCCCCACTCTGAGGTGTCAAAACTCAGTTTTTTTTAATGTTTTCTTTGGTCCTGCTAGACTACACCAACAACTAGTCCACATCTACTCACTCCTCTTAGCGTGTTCACATTATAGAGTGCTTGTATATACTCTATCATGTGTGTTAGTCACTTTATCTTCTTTGCATACTTCTTTTGTTATGTGAAGAAGAAGAAGAATTTTCAGCCTCTCACCTTGTGCGTTCTCTTCTAGGGATTGTGTGAGTGTGTGTGTGCTTGCAAGAGCTCAAGCTCTCTTCTCCCCTACATATTTTCATGGTATCAGATCATCCTGGTTCATGCTAAGGGTTGAGTGACAAGCAAGAGGAGCACATGAAGTGGTACGAGGGTAAGAGCTTCATCTACTCTTCCCCCTTTGTGTTGGCTACTACACCCTTGTCGGGAGCTCTTCAGGAGGCACTAGCAAACAAACTCTGATTGAGGAGCTTTCTTCGTGGGAGTAGAGCTACAAGGCAACTATATCGTCCATTGGACAATGCTTTTCTGGCCAAAAGCATATTTCGGGCACGTTTGGACCTCCGTTTTCTAGTTCATAGCATTCACGGGCACTACATAAGTTTTGATTCTTTGCAAAACTCTGTTTTTGAAATTGCAAGAAGGGAAATTGGTTGTGCAGACACTGTGTGTACTACAAAGAGGTCTCAAAGTTGTCATTGGGTGTATGTATGCAAATTGAGGTCACTGGTTTGTGACAATTTGGGTGCAGTATAATACCACTACAGAGAATATAATAGTTTGTGCAGGTCAAGCAAGAGTGTTGTTGTTTGTAAATTTATGTTGCAGAAAAGATGTCAAATGATGAAATAAATCAGATTATTGTAGAGAAGCTTGACAAGAACAACTTCCATGCTTGGATGTTTAGATCAACAAATTTCCTGATGGGAAAAGGTTATTAGGACTACATTGAAGGTGAACATGAGGCGGCACCGAAGATACCAGAGATTAATCCAATTGCTAGATATAAAAGAGTTCAAGGATTGTAATCAAGGAGCAAGGAAAGTCATGTATTGGCTTTCTATAAGCATACATGACACTATGATTGGGCATATACAAGATGCCAAGTCACCTAAGGAGGCATGGGACACCTTGGCGAAGCTGTATATAAAACTAACACCAAGGCATGAAAGATTCAGTTGAAGAATGAGCTTCATATTGTCGAGAAGAAGAATATGTCCATGAATGATTATATTTTAAAGATCAAGGGCATTGTGGAATCCCTTGCATCAATTGGTGTTTCTGTTGATGATGATGATAAGGTGGAAGTGTCTACGTGGTCTTGGGCCACAATACAAGGCGTTCAAGACATTTATTCTTCAGACTAGGGAGAACATTCCCAACTTTGCAGATTTGGTGTTAATGCTAATCATTGAAGAGAAGAACTTGGGTGAAGATCAACACTCTTCACAAAACAAAAATAGTTCACAAGCAGCAGGCCTTCTACACAAGTGCAAGTAGAGGATGAGGTAGAGGTCATGGACATGGCCAAGCTGGTGGGGCCAAACAGGTAATCACAATTATGGTCAATAGCAGCAACAGTCCCAGGATTCACAACAACAACACACAGGTGGAAGAGGCCAGTTTAGAGGAAAAACAAACAGGAAAGCATGTGAAGTGCCTAAGGTCAGATGGAGGGGGAGAATACGAATACTTCTCCAATGAGTTCTTTGAATTTTGCGAAAGAATGGCATTCAAAGATAATTTACATGTGGATACACTCCACAGCAAAATGGAGTTACTGAGTGAAAAAACAGGCACAGTACAGAGATAGCATGAGCATTGATGACTGAGAAGAATATGCCACATAGCTATTAGGCTGAGGCTATGTCTACAACAGTTTATATCATGAATAGGACTCTTACTGTAACAGTTTATATCGTGAATAGGACTCTTACTGTTAACGCCAGAGGAGAAGTTTACTAGCAAGAAACCTAATTTGTCTCACTTGAAAGTTTTTGGATGTATTGCATATGTGCATGTGCTAGATGAGTTGCATACTAAGCTGGATCCAAAAGCATAAAAATATGTTTTTATTGGGTATTTCATTGAGCAAAGGGATATAGATGTTATAATCTTGCTACACATGAATTGAGGGTAAGCAGGGATGTATTTGATGCTGCTAAAAAAGATACTATTGGGGTTGATGTAAGTGGAAATGTGGTTGCATAGAATGCAAGTTAGCAATCATAGTCATTTAGTGGACCAGGAGAGTCCTCATCTAACGGTTTTGTTGATAGACCATGGAGTGGCAGGGTGCATCGTAATACCAGTCCTAAAAATGTTGTTGGTACATCACATAAAGGCAAAGAGAAAGTAGCTGAGCCCCTTGGTATGCCTGACATTTCTATAGGGCATTCTCTTGTTGATGGAGGTTCTAGTGGCTCGGAGATGAGCCTTGATGAGGAGCTTGGGATTCCAGAAGGCCATGAATGCAAAGTTATGAAGATCTGAAAGAGTCAAAAATCCTATGTAGAGGTTGACTTATGATGGTTATGTGGCACATCACTATGCATATATGGCAAAAGTTGTGCAGCAAGTTGTAGAACCCACATGCTTTAATGAGGCTACTGGAAATGTGTGTTGGGAGAAAGCTATGAATGAGGAGATAGATGTATTGTACGAAAATGAGACTTGGGATTTGGTGCATTGCCTAAAGGCAAGAAATCTATTGGCTATAAGTGGGTGTATAAGGTGAAACATAACAGTGATGGTAGAATAAGCAGGTAGTACAAGGCTAGATTGGTAGCCAAAGGATATGCGCAAACATATGGGATTTATTATGAGGAGACATTTGCCCTAGTTGTTGCAAAGATGACAATTGTGAGAGTTGTGAGTGCGGTATGGCTGCAACTGAAGGCTGGTTTTTACATCTGATGGATGTCAAAAATGCGTTCTTGCATGGTGACTTGCAAGAAGAGGTGTATATAGATCAACCACCAAGTTTTGAGGATACAAGTCACCCCCAGAGTATGTGTATAAGCTTTGTAAGGCCTTGCATAGGCTATGAAGCAAGCTCCACAAGCATGGCATGACAAGATTGCTGAGTATCTTGTCACTATTGGTTTTCATATGGCAGATGCAGATCACTCGTTGTATGTACGCAAGAGTGATAAGGGTATTGTGATCATCACCATTTATGTAGATGATCTTATTGTTGTTAAGGGTGACAACTTGAAAGATATTGAGCATGTGAAAATTCTTCTCAAAAGAAAGTTTGAGATGAAGGATTTGGGAGGTTTGTGCTACTTTTTGGGACAAAACATATTGAGGTACATTACCACTTCATCAAGGAGAGTCTTGGGCAGGCAACATCGACTTGGCCTACATCAGCACACAGGATCAGGTTGTTGACATCTTCATGAAGGCCTTGGGAGCTGAGAAGCTCTGCAGATTTTGAGATATGCTTGGAGTTCATGAGCTAGAGTTAAGCTTGAGGGGGAGTGTTGAGATGTTAATCTCAACATGAGCTGACACTCACGAGGCACCTGCACGATCGTTCGACATGAGCTGACACTCACAAGGTGCCTGCACGACCATTCGACATTTATATCACTGGCATGTTTGGTAGCTGGCACTGACATATCTTTGCCAGAGATTTGACAACTGGACTACACTAACTAGTCCACATCTACTCACTCCTCTTAGCGTGTTCACATTATGGACCACTTGTATGTACTCTATTATGTGTGTTAGTCACTTTATCTTCTTTGTAGACTTCTTTTATTGTGTGAAGAAGAATTTTCAGCCTCTCACCTTGTGTGTTCTCTTCTAGGTTTTGTGTGAGTGTGTGTGTACTTGCAAGAGCCCAAGCTCTCTTCTTCCCTGCATTTTTTCAATACAGAAGGAGGTGCATGACATCTTGGCAGTCACAAGGGCTAAAGCTAATGAACTTGGTGTAGAAATAACCCTGCTTCATAACTAAAACTCACCCCAAGCCTGCAAGAAGGTAGCTGTGGACTAGGATCAGCAGGAAAAGGTGAGAATTCAAACTACTAAGGAAATCAAGAAAAGGCAAGGAAAGCAAAAGGAAGATGGCTCATGCGAAATCATTATGAATTTCCTAGAAACAAGTGGAAGCAAGCATGCAGAGCACTTCAATAAGGAATGCCTGGAAGAAAGCAAGAAGAGTGCTGTGATGACTGGCTACAAACCAATGTAATATCAATGCTACTAGATAGACAAATTTAGCTGAGACAAGTGCTGGACTTATGTCCAAGATTCAAGGCCAAAATCATGATGGCATGCATTGAAGGATTGAGCAAGGAACTAAATAACTCAGTAGAAGAAGAAACCCCAAAAATGCAAGAATATGCAAGCCGAAGAACCACCAATATCCAGAGATGATGAAGTGGCCAAAGTCATAATTCAACTGAACAATGTACTCAACAATGATGCAGTGCTGGATGGAGGATCCGGAGTAAATGTCATCACTAAGGAAACTGCATTGGGATTGGGTGTCAAGTGGGGCCCATTCCGTTCAACATAAGAATGGTAGATAACATAGTAGTAGTACCTAAAGGAATCATCAAGAATGTCCCAATGAAAATCAAATAGATTGACTTCAAGGTCAACGTGGTGGTTATTACCACAGAAAACCACATCGGGTCTTACCGAGTGTTATTGGGTAGGCCCTGGTTGAGATATGGCAAGGTGAAGTAGGACTAGGGTAGGAATTAAATCATAATCAGAAAAGGAAAGTGGAAAGTGGAGGTTGATCTCTCTGATGCAAGGGGGTCAGTGAAGCCTACTTAGAGACCAGTCCCCATGCAAAAACATTCAACATGTTAGAAGGCTTTGATGACGATGAAGAGAACAAAATACTCTGTGAACACCTAGACCTGGTGCCCTTGTACATGTTGAATGTGGATGAGGTAATAAGGCATTATGCAAAAGCAAAGGGTGAAAATAAGGAGGCACTAGATAATCAAATGAAGAAAGAAGCAGATTCTAAAAAGATTGAGGGCTCAAATTAAAGCAAAACCTTATAGAAAAAACCTTGGAAGAAATCAAATGGGCCCGGGACGTGGAACAAGAAGAAGAGATCCAAGAGATCTAGGAAAGGGTGCAACAGCAAAAGGAGAACCAGGAAAACAATGCCGTAAAAGTAAGCCCAAACAAACTAGAGGAGGTAAATCTATGCGATGGAAAAGAAGAAAAGCATGTAAAGATCAGCCTCGAACTCGAAGATAAGTTCAAACATGAGTTGGTATCCTTGCTAAAGGAATACCAAGATGTCTTTGCTTGGTCATATAAAGACATGGAGAGCATTGACCCTAAATTCTTCCAGCACAGCATCAACTTGAAAGAGGGAGCTATTCCTGTTAGACAACAAAGGTACAGAATGAACCCAAACTATGCAAAACAAGTCAAAGAAGAAATTGACAGATTATTGAGAGTAGGTTTCGTAGTGCCAGTGGAAAAAGCTGCCTAGATATCCCCAATCGTGGTAGTTTCCAAAAAGAATATGAAAATCAGAATTTGTGTGGACTACCATAAGCTGAATGCCACAATTAACTCAGATCCCTTTCCGCTTCCATTCACGAACTTCTTGCTGGTGGATGAGGCAGCCGAAAAGGAGATGTACTCCTTTTTAGATGGCTTCAGCAGATACAACCAAGTGAAGATGGCATCGAAAGACAGAGAGATCGCATTCATCACCGAATGGGGTGTCTTTGTGGTAAATTGTTATGATGTTTTGCTTGAAAAATGCACCTGCCACCTTCTAGAGAATGGTAGGAGATTTTCTATGACTATTGGCTGACAAACTTCATGAAAGCCTTTGTGGATGATGTCAGCATGTCCGGAGATAAGGCAAAGTACATCTATCATTTAAGGTTATGTTTGCAAAGGTGTAAAGATACAAGGTTGAAGTTGAATCTGGCCAATTGTGCTTTTGTGGTAGAATCCAGAACATTGCTAGGACACATTGTGTTAGCCCCTAGGGATTGGCTATAGATCCATCTAAGGTAGAGGCCGTATCCAAAATTTCATAAAGATAAGCAACTTGAAAGATTCCTTGGCAAGGTAAAGTGGCATGTGAGATTTTTGAAGTATGTAGAGCATGTAGCTTACCCATTATATGCACTTAGGAAGAAGGTTGCAAAGTATGAATGGAGTTCGGGATGTCAGAAGGCATTCCATTGGCGGAAAAGCATGATATCATTTGCACCGGTGATGATCAATGCGGAATGGATTTAATGTTCCATGTTTATGTAGATGCTTCAGACAAATCAGTGGGGGCAGAAGCGCACTAATGCAGGAAAAATAAAAAGGTTATATGCAGCCCATCCATTATGCCAGCAAATCCCTCACAAGGGCGAAAAGGAACTATAGCACAACAAAACGAGAAGCCCTTCCAATGATTTACACTGTGAACAAGTTCCGGCACTATCTCTTCGGAAACAAATTTGTTTTCCGTGTGAACCATCAAGCACTCATTTATCTAGTGAACAAAGCTTTTTTGGTGGAAAAATGGCAAGATGAATGCTTCTACTTCAAGAATTTGAGTTCATCATCTAGCACACACCTAGAAAAGAAAATGCAGTGGTAGTTTTTTTGTCCAGACTAGATTCCGGAGAACTTGCCTTGGGGAGTGTAGAAGATTCCGAAGAACCTGCCTTGGGGAGTGTAGAAGATCAACTCCCAGACACTAACTTATTCACAATAGCAGCAGATGAAGTGAAAGAAAATTGGTATTGTGACATGATGCAATTTTTAGAAGATGGGACTTTTCCGAAAGGATACACCACTGCTCAGGAAAAAGAGAATTGCCTTAAGAAGCAAAAATTTCACCATGATTACTGTGCAGCTCTACAAAAGAGGCATAGACCATATCTTATGTAGATGTGTCCCAGATCATGAGCAGCGAGCCAGGTTAAGAGAAGCACATTGTGGGATAACCGAAGGACATATGGGAGAAATAAGAACCCAAAAAATTTTGCAAGCAGGCTTGTGGTGGCCAACTGTCCTAAGGGATGCCAACAGTGATGCAAAGAACTGTGATATATGTCAGCAAATAGGTCGACCTAGAGATTTCGATAGATTGCCCATCTCACCTATATTGCCGCTATCTCCATTCATAAAGCATGGATTCAATTTTGTTGGACCAATTAAGCCACCCACAAAGAGCAGCAGATGTGAGTACATCATTGTGGCTCCACTGACTATTTTACCAAGTGGCTGGAAGCTAGAGCTATAAAGAGCAACTCCGCAAAAGAGGTGGTGAAGTTCCTCTTCAAGGACATCATTACTAGGCATGGATTGCCGGTGGAAATGACTATGGCATGCATTTCATGAACAAAGTAATGAAAGGGTTGATGGAGAGATACCTGATCAATCATCACAAGCAGTCCTCACTCTACTACCCGCAATGAAACGGCCAGGTGGAATCAACCAACAAGGTTTTGACCAAGATTCTAAAGAAAATTGTAAATGCTATTAAAAATGATTGGGACCAAAAGCTGGATGTAGCCCTATGGGCATTTTGCACATCCTACAAAGTCTCAACTGGGCAAACACCATTCAAGCTGGTCTATGGGTTGGAAGTAGTTATGCCCATGGAACTTGTGGTACCCAATCTAAGAGTGGCCATTCAAGAGAAGCTACCAATGGAAGAATCTCGGGAGATCAGAATACAGGAACTCTTAGCCTTAGAGGAAGAAAGGCAAATCAGCTCTCTAAAGGCGGAGATAGTGCAACGACAACGAAGAAAGGCTTGGACTGATAGGCATCTCAAGCACAGGATTTTTGAGAAAGGAAATCTTGTATTGGTCTAAAATTCCAAGTTGGGGCTCACCTCGAAAAATTCAATATCCGATGGATCGGATCATTCATAGAGTGAAAGACCCAATTAGCCAGAATGCCTTTACCTTAGAAAACTTAGATGGTACACCTTTTCCAAAGACAGTAAATGGCTTCAGGATGAGAAAAAGGCCACCCGGAGGTGATTACACCAGAAGAAGCAGAAGTGGAAGACCAAGAGCCGGTCTAGAGTATATGGTGTGGCATGATCTCACTAGTGGAGGCAGATGCAGAAAATTCAAAAGACCACAAAGCCGGGAAGGATTGCCAGCCCGCAAGGGTGAAAAACCTTAGATCTCCACAACCAATCAAAGCCAAGACAACAAAAAAGCGAGTGACCAAGTGTGTGCCAGCTCGATCCACGTCAACAACTCAAAAGGCCACGTGGACGGCATAAGCAACTACATGGAGGACGTGTCACAACATCATTAAAACCCCACTCGCAATGGTAAGATGGAAAAACAGTGAGAATGCTTTAATGCTATTAAGCCGAGACGATGGCCATGATATGAATCAAGGGTCACATCACATCAAAATGTCAAAAATGACAACACCCCAAAAAAGGAAGCGAAAACGAGAAAACATCGCAACAAAGAACACAAGGAGTCTAAAAATGCACATTCACAATCTACCCTCTTGTGCACAACTCTCACACCTATTTGCAACACTTTCTCAAAAAACATCAACATGCCAAAGATCAACAAGTCCCAGAGGCCAGACAAAAAAGGCTTGAGAAAAGCCTCTCTGCATGCCCATGGTCATCCCTGATATGAGGAAGAAAGAGCATTAGGAGTGGGCAAGGAAGTGTGGATTTGAAAAACTATTGGAGCACTAGTGGAAAGAGCTGCAAGACCTCGATGATGGAGGGAAGCTGATAAATCAGTTTCTGGAGACAAACACAGTTCATATAAAGGGAAAGGAGCCAATAAAAGTTTATGAGCTTGCAATGGATCATGTGCTGGGATTACTAATGGATGGTACGACAGACACAAAGCTGAAGTCAAGGGTGGAAGAAGAAATTCCAAAGACTAGAAACATGCAGCACGTGAAGGACGTTGCGGATGAAACCTGACAGGAACAGTTCACCTTCTTCTTGCAGAACGTCATGTTCATGGGCAAGACAGAGGGTATGTCCCACAAGAACTGTAGGCTGCTCAGAGCAGCAGAGGTGGGAGAAAAAATAAAATGATCCGCCATCTATAAAGAAAATCTTGCAAAGAGAGCAGCCACTTGGGCTAAGGAGAAACAACCCACAGTAATATACGTGCACCTACAAGCAATTTCTCGGGTGCCAGGTTGGTGGATCACCACACAGGAGACATCCATGTCAAATATCACCATAAGGAAGCTAGAGGATCCTCGAAAGCTACCAAGGTCACTTTCGGTTCATTTGAAGATGACATAGATGGTGAGGAGGAATGGCAGAAGATTGATCAGAAAGCCAGCAAGAAAAGAAAACACAGGGTAGATGAATAGATGTTGCGTTACCCCCCAGAAGAGGTCAAGAAACAAAGTGCAGAAGAAGAAAGAAAAAAGGATCTAGAGGAGAGACAGAAGCAGGAAGCTGCTAACGGAAGAAAGGAAGAAGAATCTTGAGGAAGAGGAAAATAAGAAAAAAGGCAAAGAAAAGAGAAGAAAGGAGGAAGAAGCGAAGAAAAGGAGAGAAGGAGAACAATATAAAAAGAAAGAAGAAGCTCAAAAAGGGAAACATCCCATAAGAACAGAAGTGGTTCTTCTAGTAGAATTACAGGCTTGGGTAGCAATCTAGCATATGTAAGAAGAGCCAAGCCACAACTTCAAGCTACCCCCCAGAGAATTGGAAGCAAGACTTCCCAGCCAGTAGCTACATGTAAACAAAGGGCTCGTGACTGTAGCCCATAACATCCTCTCATAAGCTCTCTCTTCTCTGTGGAAGAGTATGAGAAGAAGGCCCGGAGCATAATCAATGACATGTGTGCCCGGAATCATAAATAGCATGGAATGCTAGAGTGAACGACACGGTTAAAGCCAAAGAGTTAGATATCAAAACACAGATGATGGCACAACAAAATAAGGAGATGTAGAAAAAGATTTCCATCGTAGAGGGGGCCCTAGTGCAACAAAAGAAGCTAGGTGAGGGGAAAATCAGAGCTCTCATCAACGAAAGGCACCTGCTCCAAGCTCAGGTGGAGAGGCTCCGTGTAGAATTAGCAAAAGCAAGAAAGCTAGCAAAGGTCTCGGTTGATATACCATACAAGGATTGAAGGACAAAGTGCTAGACACCACCACAATGGTGGCTGTAGCACAATCAGAAGCCCAAGCCCTAAAAAACCAAGACGAAAAGAAGATATGTGCCTACCACTAGATGCCAAAGCAACGGTGATAAAAATAGCAAAGGCCAGACTCAGTAAGGTGTGGGATCAAGCGCGATGCAAGCCCTAATAGGGCCAAGAGTCCCCCAAAACAAGCACTTCAGGAAACGGAAAGCAAGTGGAAGATGAGGACCATAATGAGGCACGAGCACTGAAGGCCACCACTTGGAAAGCGGAACACTGGGGAAAAGGAGGCGAAGAAATTAGCTCAAAGAAATAAGGTGTTGCAGCATCTGCAAGATGTCACACCCTCTGCAGAATATGTAGATATATTGAGAGAAGCCCTCCAAGACATAGATAAGGCCAAAAATCAGGCAGAGGAGTACAAACAAAGGCTTGAAAGGAGTACTAAATTTGAGATAGACACCATCAATGAGCTGAATGCATTGGAATTAGAAATGCAGCAGTGCATGAAAAATGAGAACCAGCTCAGAGAAGAAGGGCCCAGAGATTAGGAAAGTTACAAAGCGGCCCTCCAAATGCAAATAGAAGAAGCAAAGCAAATGGCAGAAAGGTTGTAGTAGACCCAAAAGACAAGACAACAATGGAAAATAGAACTCAAAGAAGCAAGGAGGAAGTGACCAAACTTCAAGTAGAATTAACAAAGGTGAAGGCCGATGCCGAGTTAGCCACTGAGAGCACAACAATGCTGTCACCCGGAGTTCCCAAAAAAGAAAGAGGAGAGCTATTAGTTGAGGTCTGGAAATTGAACGACGCCAACCAAGCCCCGCATAAAGAGAATGAGCACCTCAAAGACCGCCGATTGGTCAACAGCTTAGCAGCTCCATGGGCCAGCTTGGACAACCCATTTTTTGAAGCCGCACATGTAATGTTCTCTGAGCTACTAAGGGCCAACAAAGAACTACCACCATATTTCCAGAATGCAGACAGAATAAGGTCAATGCTCACCAGGAAGCCTCTTCCCCCGGAACACCCATGCTCAGAATGTGTTCTCACAGATGCCGGAGGAAAGGAGGATGCTCCCACCTAGAATGCAACCACCCATAAGTGTCAATGTCTGGAAGTGGGGTATCGGAGACCCAAAAGCAGAAAAGGTGCAGAGCTCACCTTTAAATGATCCAACAGAGTATAAAGAAGCTATACAACTTGAGTGGAGGATAATACCAATAGCAGAAAAGAAGATTCTAGCGCAAAGACCCACTTAGACCAGTAATAAATGTTTTTGATCAGAAGACACCACAAACTGACAACAGGGGTCTGGGTTGCTCAGAAGAGAAGGCAGAAAACTAAAGAGAATGCAGAAGCATGCCACCTACTCTGATGACATATACATCCCAAACCATACTCCTCCAAAGATGTTCATAAGATTTAAAGAGAAATTTGTCAGGGCAACGGGTTCAAGAGCAAAAGCTCAAGCACCGGGCATGCCAGGTGTTGTGCCCAACATCTCAATGGTGGCAGAAGGCATTGGCAACCCACTCCCCACGTTCATGAGCACCACCTCGGTATCACACGTGTGGAGGTGGAAAATTGTAACCACCAAAGAGTCGTTGTCAAGAACAAGAAGACTCGGCATAAAAGGGCAACTGGTCTCTACAGATGGTGATGAGGGTTAATGCAGTGTTAGGCAGCATGAGTAGAGATGAATGCTCAGTAATGTATGAAGAGTGTAGTAGTTGTATGCTCTCAACAGATAGTTGATAGTTGTGTCTTGAAGCTTGTTACAATGATGATACTCAAGGAATGTTAGTCTATAATGGGCAATTGCTCTATACTAGTTTGTAATGCTTCCAGAATATAACTAAGAGCAAGCTTGCGATCTCATTGTTGTTCTGAGTTGTTCTCTATGAGTCTGCAGTATCTCTATTCTACTTAATATGATGTCTATGCATGAGAGAGTGAGTGAGATAGTTAGTGAATACATGCAGAGTGAGAATTGAGTGAGTGAGAGTGAGAGTGAAGGTTTGCTCAGTAGTTTAGTGTTCTGTGTTCCCATGCCCATATAAGAGTTCGTACTCGAAAACTTTGGTGGGTGACTATACGTCTCCCACGGCTTTGCCTGACTGTGGTTTGTCACCACAGACTGTTGTCTTGCCATTCCGCTCCCATGCCCATATAAGAGTTGGTGTTCGTACCCGAAAACTTTGGTGGGTGACTATACGTCTCCCACAGCTTTGCCTGACTGTGGTTTGTCACCACAGACTGTTATCTTGCCATTCCACTAAAGAGGGAAATCAACAAGAAATAGTGTGTAAGACATTGTGCATTGATGCTTTATGCCTCTTTCAATCATCCACATATGTATGTATGTATGTATATATATATATATATAGATATAGATATAGATATAGATATAGATATTGTGCATTGATGCTTTATGCCTCTTTCAATCATCCACATATGTATGTATGTATGTATATATATATATATAGATATAGATATAGATATAGATATAGATATAGATATAGATATATATATATATATATGTATGTATGCATGTATGTATGTATGTATGTATGTATGTATAGATATAGATATAGATATAGATATAGATATATATATATATATATATATATATGTATGTATGTATGTATGTATGTATGTATGTATGTATATAATACTCTTTTGACATATAGCCCCCTTGAGATCTGTAGGAAGGGTGCCAATTTAACATGCAAACATACTTTCAATCCCATAGAAACAAAGTATCTAAAGCATGTAACAACCTCTAACTTTGTTTTCAACAAATACACCAAGGTGTGCATAGAGTGGTGGTCAATAAAAGTCACAAAGTAGAGATATCATCCGATCGATGGTGTCCTCATAGGACCACATACATCACTATGTATAAACTGTAATTTTTGGGACAAGCCTTACTTAACGAGGCATAGAGGGCTTCTTTCTATTCCAAGATTCATAAGGGGTAACTATCTGCAAGGCCTTGGTGAGGCATCTGTTTAGCATATAAGTGGCACACATAACGGCTAGCCTTTAACCATGCAACGTGCAACCTCCATGAGAGCTTTGTTATTTCTCTCAGCCACACTATATTACTAAGGTGTGTAAGGCATTGTTGTGTATTGATGTTTTATGCATCTTCAACCATGTGTGTGTGTGTGTGTGTGTGTGTGTGTGTGTGTGTGTGTGTGTGTGTGTGTGTGTGTATCTATATGTGTATGTGTATGTGTATGTGTATGTGTATGTGTGTGTGTGTGTGTGTGTGTGTGTGTGTGTGTGTGTGTGTGTGTGTGTGTGTGTGTGTGTATATGTATATGTATATGTATGTGTGTGTGTTATGAAACTCCTTTTATATATACCCCCTGCCCCCCCCTGCGATCATACAAAGGGTGCCAACTTTACATGTAGACATATTTTCAACCATAGAAACAAAGTGAACATGTAAAAACCTCTAACTTTACTTTCGACGGCACCCAGGTGTGTGCCTAGAGTAGTCTCATCAATAAAAATCACAAAGTAGAGATATCCCCCAATTAATGGTATCCACATAGGACATCACCCGATTAATGGTATCCACATAGGACATCACTATGTATAAACTGTAATTTCTAGACAACCCTTAAAGAGCCACGGGCTTCCTGCCATTCCAATCTTCATAAGAGGTAATTATCTAGAAGGCCTTGGTGGAGCATCTGTTTAGCACATAAGTGGCACACATAATTGTTGGCCTTTAACCATACAGCGTGCCATCTCCATGAGGGCTTTATTCTTCCTCTCAGCCACACCATTTTGTTGAGGTGTGTAAGGCATTGTGCATTAATGTTTTATGCATCTTTCATCCATATATATATATGAAACTCCTTTAATATAACTCCTCTCCCCCCCTCTCGATATGTACGAAGAGTGCCAACTTTACATGCGAACACATTTTTAGCCATTAAAGCATGTAAATGCCTCTAACTTTGATTTCATTAGTGATACACCAAGGTAAGCCTAGTCATTAATAAAAGTCACAAAGTAGAGATATTCCTCAATCGATGGTGTCCTCATAGGACCATATATATCACTATATGTATAAACTATAATTTTTGGACAACAATTAATGATCCATCTTTCGAGAATGATTCCCATTATATCTTTCCCAAAATGCACCCCTCATATACATGTTTGATAGAGGCCTCAAGCTTTGGTAACTCTAACACCATCTCTTGCCTTTTAAGGTGTAACAAACTGTCAAAATTCAAGTAACCAAAGTGGGCATGCTATAGCTCCGTGTCACTCATTATCACCCCCTTTTTAACATCCTTGCTAAAAGAGTGGGTTGATTCTGCCCTTGTCTTATAGCTCCTCTGAGAAAAGACTTTACCTTTCCTTTTTGACCTACAACAACGAATGCAT